>NC_141789.1:629699-944548 GCF_054643075.1 Acanthaster planci
CCCCTCTGGGGAGCTGCAGACGCCGTAGAATTTCTGCCTCTGAAGAACAGTCAGAAGAAAGCTTGAGCCTAGGTACATGAACTGCTTGACTGCTTCAACGTCCTGAGTGCAGATGGGATTGGAGGTGGAAGGAGGCGGGGAAGAATCCAAGAGTGACTGGATCTTCGGTTTTGCTCAGTTAATGGTGAGGCCGAGTGATGAAGCTTCCGCGGAGAGCATTCACGCTGAGGTTAGATTGGAATCGAAAGGGGTAGTGTTTGCTTTATGCACGGTGTTTTAACCAACATTGGAGATGGCATTGAAGTTGGATTCTGAAGTCTGCCAAATGATGGGGTAGCTTGATTTTTACAAAAATCCAGAGATTTTTAAAAAGATCATGGATCAGTGGTCGGCCAGTTCATTTAAAAACTAATTTTCTAACATAATTTTGCAGTTTTATCAAGATTTATCCTCATTCCAACGGGACTCTCATACTGTTTTCCCTCTTTGTCGTATGTTTTTCAGAGCATACACAAATCCAACATATAGATTTGTCATTAAAACAAACCAGAGGGAAACTACTAGGTGCTTAATAATCAAGAAGATGAGCAAAGAATTTTTGAGTCTGCTGCCTCCGGAACATATTCTCGCTTAGTTACGTAGTCGACTGTCTATGTCTAAAAATAGTCAACGAACGAAACAATATGTAACTTCAGAAAGATCTTTCTGGAGAAATGGAAAGATGGAATTGACTATTCGTAAGAATTGGATGTATAATGAGATTGCCAACTCTGGGCCCGAATTGATTAAAAAATTCCATCTGGATCTTTAATTCAATTGGAGGGGTCACGTTAACGTCTGCATTGAGCATGAAAAGTACATGTATGATGACACGCGTACGGGGTATGCAGGCTTATGAGCGAGGAATCATGATATCCGGTCTGTGGGTAAAACGATTGTAGCCATAAACTACGTATTCTCAAAGATGTTGCAGGTCCCTCTGTACGAGGTTGACAGGGAATAGCTGCTTGTACGATCCCATTGGGATTCACTACAAAAACTTTGGTGTTAAATCGCCACCAATTTAACACCACAGCTTCTGCAGTGCGGGGGCTGTTAAACTCAACTATTCCAATCATTGCTTCGCTTGCGTAGCGTAAGATGATGCGCACAATTTTCTCGCTGAAGCATTTTTGTTAAGATCTGCAGGTTTTTGCCAATGTAGGATAGTAGGGACCATTTGGGGGTACTTGCTGCTCTATTGCACTTTTGTGAAATGCCCGTATTCACTTTGATAAAGTTATGGCACGAGAGTTGTCTGAATTGTTATTAGAAATGTTACAGCTAATAAGAAAAGGAAACTTTTTTCGCGCCAGAAGTTTTGAATCCTATGCCAACGTTATTATAACGCATCCCCTCAACTTTTCTAAATTGTACGATACGTCCTTGTTGAAAATTGTCTGACTAGTCTCTCAGAGCTATTCAAAATAACAATACACAAAGTCAGATTGATTAAAAAGGAACTAATAAGATTACAATAACATAACAAAGAGTAACTTTCAGAAGTTCAATACTTTAATTAAATCTAGTACTTTGAATAGCATAGTTCACGAGACTAGTTGAAATTGACGGAAAATCATGCACAACGGGAACGATTCATATTTTAACTGTTTCTAAATGACGCAGTTCGCTAACCTTCAATTTTACTAAAATCAAATGAGGCTCATGAAAAGAATTCAACGTTTTACGTTGGCTACGGGTTTTCATCGAATTTAATGAGGTTGTTTGCCCACACGCGTGGGTGGGCTTAATCACACTGGACGTAGCTTTGATAATCGGGAAAAAAGCAAGGAATTTTCCGGTTGCTGCCTTATATTATGATTGCCTTTTACATGAACTAACAATTAAATTGGTAGATGACAACAGCTACATTCTTCCATGATGAAAATCTGAAGGACCTGCACATTGAAAGAGGAAATAACAGAGACACGACAGAAAACCTCCATTCTTCGCCTTTTACGTCAATAGAAACTCTTCACAAATTGATTGAAACCGATTGGATTGACATTGATTGAAAACCGAAACTCGAAAACAGATTTGTTAATGAAATTATTCCATGACACCGTCAACGACCAGTGCATCTTGTGTCTCCAAAGGAATAGCCTCCGTCCTTGAATCTTAATGAGCAAGTTTTCGAACAATGAATTTGTTGAAACTTTACCAAGTAATTAATTGCCAGGCAAAGTCAAGAGAAATAAATAAATACAAAATAAAAATTGAAATGATTGTTTTTTCACATAACATATTAGTAGGGAATCTATTTTACAAAGAAAAACTTAGCTGAGCCAGTGAAGAGATCGTCGAAAAGAGAAAATTTAAGAGGTGAATTCAAAGCACAAAAATATTAACTTGCCATTAGAAATGAAGCCGCATACGCAACTGAATGCTTTTTACATGAGTTAATGGCGTATCCCGGGGGGTACAGGGGGTAAGTTACCCCCAATGGATTTTTTACAAGGAATAATTCATATGTGAGTAGGAAAGAAAGTAATCGTTATATTTATTTATAAAGTATTACCACCCCCAAATAAAAACCAAGGATGTTGGGTCCGCGAGTAAGGTTTTTGATTTTTTTTCTCCCTAACATTATGTCGAATGAGCCTGAAGCCGCATTCGCTTTTGAATTTGCCCCCGACACCAAAAGCTAGATACACTGCTCCTTCATTTATTATATAAGATAAATACAATTATAAACGAGATTAAGAGGATGCAAACTGAGTCATCCTGACCTTAACGTTGGAACATCCAAGGGACATTATACATGTAGTAAAATGGAAAGAAATTCAGACTTTTCACATTATTTTACCAAATACAAAGCAGAGGGGAAAGCTAACGAAACATTCCCGCATATAAACACGTCCCGAAATGGCTTTACAATATCAATATTGACCATGGGTGATTGTAATTAAGCCTTGAAATGTACAAACAAAGACAATTAGATCATCATGGCTGTGTATGCCGTCATACATCTATCTACTCTGATCAAACAACCAAAAGGTTGCAAAGCAGAATACGTCGGGTCCAGGTGATCATGACCCCAAGCATGCCTCATACTTTAAGTAGCTGCACTCTTGCAACTTCCACTTTTTTACATTCTGGATGCATTTGTATTCTGTGTATTCTGAAACCACTTACACTGTTTTCTTTAGTTTTGAGACGTTTGTTCTGGCCCATAATGATTTAGCGGAAATGAACGAAATAGCGAACACGGAGTCTGTTGAACTGTGTCAGTAAAGCATGACTATACGTCCATGGTATATCTGGATCAGGTATCCAACCAACGCCTGCTCTGAGCTACGAATAAATCACACCGGAGTTCATTCCTGCCATTTTCAATTTCATCTGCTTATTTCGAATTTCCGTCTTCGTTGCCATGCAAATACCAGCGAGAATCCTTGCAGGGCTCATGGGAACTATGCCGTTCTTTACCGGCGGTTATCTGCAACCGATCATGCCTGGGCTGCACATACTGCACTGAGCAAATTGATAGGCAGCGCGAGCATTCTGCGTCATGTCGCCTCAGGGGTTAACACATTCGCCATATAATAATTGCCTATTGACTGGGCTTGAATTATCAGGCTCCCGCACTGGCCAGTGGGTTGGATCGATAAAATAATTATTTTGAACCTTGGCGTCTATTTTGCTAGTGTGAAAAGAAGTTGTTGAAATTATACTACTGTCCCAGTTTTCCGCACACAACCAGTTGAACGAAGACCCATGCAGGAAATGAAGGAACTATTCCACGAAAACGAAACTTGTACTATGATCGAAAGCGAGACTCCATTAACTCGTCGAATGTACACGTGCACCTGCTAGTGGTTAACAACCATCAACGATCCCATTGAATTTGGAGAAAACCAGGTCTATGCACAATTTCCTACAACGTTACTTTGAAACTGCTATTGTGATAGAGTGTTAGTGTCTAAACAATTGCTGCACCTGCCACAATGTTATCATCATTATGTACTCTGAAATTATTTCAGCGGTTCTTGAAATTTCTCTTATTGAAGTTGCAGTCGTTTAGAAATTACATTCCACGCGTGAATACACAGAAAACGAGCTTGTCTCTTGTGGATATAATCGACATACTGACGTCACACAGCCTGACAGACAATTTTTTTTGTTAGTGTTTGTTTGTTATATTTGGGGTTTGTATGGTTGCTTATTTTCTCTATTCACCGGTTTGTCTGTCAGCTTGTCAACTCGTCTTCTGCTAACTCTCCAAACTGGACAGAAATAACTCACCAAAATTACTCAAAAACACATATCAAACCGACACGAAGTATTATAGGCCTATGGTATGTTCTGTCGGTGATCACTAGTTGCCATGGTGACACGACAGGTGTTTTGTCTATTCCTTCCTCCGTTGTCAAAGCCAAACGGGATTGTGATGTATTAGAGTTTAATTGGATATTCGTGTATTTTTTTGCTTGTATCAACAGATTGTTATAATCGTGGTCTCAACCTGTGCCAGTCCCGTACAAGCGCAGGTAACTGTGCCCTTGACCCCGGTCAACTATGTAGAACTCTACTGCACCTTCAGCTATGAATTTCTTGCATCTTGTGTCTACAACCTCGCTCTTATCCTGGTCTGTTGCTACTACGCTTTTAGGACGAGGCGGGTTCCAGACAACTACAACGAGTCCAAGTTCATTGCCGCGAGCGTGTACTCCACCTTAGTCGTGTGCCTGGCTACGGTACCCGTCTACGTGACAGCCATAGCGGTGATACAAAAAGTGGCAACCTTGTGCGCAGCGGTCTTACTAAATGGTTATTTAACCCTCGTTTGCGTGTATCTACCCAAGTTATACGCCGTGAAGTTTGTGTCCAAACGAAAAGATGTACTAAGTACAGGGGCAGTAGGAGCAGCAGCCGCATCAGCAGGAGTGGCAGCTACGCTCTCACAGGCCGTTGGGGGCGGTGTTGGCTCTGCCCCAGTGGGACAGATCCGACCCTTATAAATAACAGATTTCGAAACACCGGATTTTAATTGAAATTTTTTTCAAGGATTTGAATTGCAAAAGAATGATAGTGTTGTAGGTAAACATAGCCATTTGGTTGAACGCTGTAATCACTTGTACATGTATCTCACATTTCTGAAATTAACAATTTTATAGGTTTCAGCACTTGCGTGTCGAAAAGCACTGCAGAGTATTGAATAAGTTACTGTAATGTGAAGTGTTCAACATTAAGATGAGCTTTGAAGCTTAATTTTAACAGTGAAGGTGACAAATTAGGTAAATAGGTTTTCGGTATAGTACCGTGCAGTGTGTGGTTCTGAAAGGAACCAGAGCGTACTCAACGTTTCGGACTCTGCCCGTCGTCAGGAGACAGCAGCATCCCATGTTCTGCTTGATTACCCTTGTTTCCGGGATCCTGATTTAGCAGCCTCGTCTTTACATCTCACCACCTCCAGACACTTTATAAGCTGCTTCATCCTTGGAACCTTTGCAGTCTCCCGAAGACGGGCAAAGCATACTGTCCGACACGTTGAGTAACCCCCAGTTCTTTCAAGAACAACGCTTAGGCCTACTCAAAAAAGAGACATATCTTGCATGGTGTTATCGCAATATCAAACTTGTTCACCGTTACGTTCGTATAGCAACAACGCACAAGATCAGAAACACTATTTGGCTTGTACTAGGCAGTTGTGTAAATTTGCTAAGTGTCAGATGGTAGTCTTTCTTGTTGGTTTAGGGAGGGAGTAAATTGATCTCAAGTGGAACTGTATAGTCGCAGGTGGTTTGAGACTTGTCATTTCTGCTCATTAATGAGCTGAGGAGTAGACACCTGCTCATGCACCCACTGAAGTGCCAGTTTTTGTTTCGTCAGTGCCTAGATAGACTAGCCTAAGCAGTTAATTTCTTAGAAAAAGAAGTACAAATGAAGTATGTTTAACGCTCACAATGCGAATTAAGTCAATTATTCTTCCTCCAGTCTTACTCAAGAAGTAAAAAGAGATATTTTCTTTGTTTTCTTGTGTATTCTTTCTTTGTTGTTACTGCTGTTGTTGTTTTGATGCATTTCTGCAGATGATTTCAACTTCCGCGAAACCTAGCCCGGTCGCTTTGTTAGTACTAGTCTCGTTTTCTGTGGCTGTTTTACATTCATAAATTTTAAACTTACATTTATAAATACCTGGGTCAGTTTTTCTATTCCTATTGGTCGAAACGCATCACGTTACGCATTAATTTTGATAATGCCCGCTGAGAAGTGATTATGTCCGCTGCGTAAATCATACACTGGCACATGGATACGAGCATTGATCTCCCTTTAATATAATGGAAATCAATGGATACGAAAGAGTTAAATCAGGTCTGATTGGTCCGCAGTCTGTGAGCACGCGACGCGCCACGCGCGCCAAGTTCATTGAGGAAGATTCTATTTGACAACTACACGGGGGGGGGGGTTTGGAAAAGGAAAATAAACTTTCAGAACAAAATCGTTGGAAATCCATCATATGTTGATTCCTTTTGACTCTCTGAATAAAAAGTATTTATAAATGGGTGCTTGGATGGTCTTAAACTAACGTTTAAGACCTTGCTCAAGACAACGAACGCTGATAATGCCCTCGCCAGCGACTCGGGCATTAGTCACATCCATTCTCCTGAGCCGGTCTTAAACGCACGTTTAAGACCGGCTAAGCACATTTTTATTCCCTTATGATCTTTCAGTTGCACTTTTCTGCAGTTGAACGATCGACCCAAGCAACGGTAGCACCGATTCACCACTAGACGTTACGACCGACATTGTTTCATGAAGGCGTTTCCATGCCGTGTGAAATGAACAGCTGTGTTAGTTTGGCATGGAATTGTATTCTACATCGTTTCTTCTGGTCAACACAGTTTGGCTGGCTGGTCATAAACTCCCCCCCATTACTAGTTTTCCTAGGGATGCTATCTGCCCAAATGATGCCGCTTGCGCCGCTGCATTTACCTGTGATGAGAGAGGACCTGGAGCTCGAGGTACTGGTCAAATAAAATGTCAAAAGCAAATAAACATTCGTATTCTTCCCTACACTGTAGATTCCTTCCGAGTATCCCTATCACGATAGGGACAATTAGTCTTATTTCGAGTGTACACGAGACGGCCGACAGGCAAGAATGTCTAGCGCCATGCATGCGACATGTATTGAGGTAAATCTGACTGCAATGGGTAAGAACGTGACACGACATAATTAAAATTGAGCGCATTTATCTTCAAAGGTCATTCTTTCTTTTTTGTTGCAAACGCAGGGACGGCCATACTTGAAAACACAACTGAAACAAAAATTTCGATGAAAAACAATAAAAGCCTGGACATGTAATAAATGAGGGTTTTTCTTTTACAAAAACGATAACTAAAGTCAGAGTTACACATAAACGCCGAAGCGTTTTGAAGTTAAGCCTTACAAGACAGCTTCTTTATTCCACTTAAAACTTTTCATATAAACTTCTCAAAAAGATCAGTATACCTCCTTCACTTAAACAGTATTGCTTGAAAACCACAAAAGACCAAAATGTACCAGCTAGTGGTAAACTTGTTGCTAACTTGGCTTAAAAGCTAGAGTTTTCAAACCAAAAATATTTAACTTTTGAAGAATGTAAGGATGAAGTTGTTAAAGATGGGTAGAATTCATTTGAGGTAAACATTCTGAATTTGCGGTTTTGCAGCATGGTATGGCTACTACTGTATTATATTTTTGATGCAATTATTCACAGAACACTGATACTTTCAAAGCAACACTATTTGACACACACAGATATATACATTCAACCTTGCACGAAAAAACCCGTCAATCATAGTCTGTCATTGGACAATAATATACAGCGGTGCACACCAAAACAAATTACCTAATTTAAAAAGTTTCCTTGTTCCCAAGAATAATTTCTTGTACTGCTAGGTGAAACATACGTCTCAAAACTGAGCATGTGGCAAGAATATTTCCAGAAATACATTTTCTAGTCTACAGAAAAGAACATTAACCAACGTATAAAGTATAAGCATTATTATCAATGTGCGTGAAGGAACTTAGCAACTAAAAACTTCCCCCACTAAAAACAAAATACTAGCTACAATATCGTGCCACTTAGCACAAACCAACAGTTACGTTTCTAACATCTATATTTAGTCTTCACACACACAGACCAATCTTGACTATATACAATTCTATAATATAGGCCACAGTTTAAAACATTTCTCTTGCAAGAACTTATTAAAAAATTTCAGTGAAAGACAAATAGCAAAGAGTAAAAACCTCTTAAAAATAAAACAGTATTGAGAAGCCTCTTGCTAATCTAGCACAATATTGCCTGATGTATACACAGCAACCAAGTCTGTATAACTTTAATACAAATTAAAATAAAAAAGTACAGACTTAAAGAAAACAAAAATACTTGGAAGAAATAAATGGGTATCAACTTCACAACCGTAACAGCAGAAATCATAAATTTATCAAACTTATGCTTAGGGTGAAGTATTTCAAAGAATGGAAATAATAGATTTCTTCAACACGTCACATATCCCATAATGCTTAGTGGTCTGCCATCTTTGATATTCAGCCATAACAGGGGTGTTGCCAGGTACCAGCTTCAGATCTGGCTATCACCCATTGAATTGATACATCTACTTGGTTTTGGACATTGCCTGAAATCAAATATGGTGGACCAAAGTGGTTCATGAGAAATGTCTCATGTCACTGAAAACAATCTTGTCTGAAATAATTCAAGTTTGAATATTACATATTATACAATATATAATAAATTTCACAGCCTCAAGAGAGATATTTCTTTAATCCAAGGGAGAGTCTTGTGTGTGTGTGGGGGGAATAGAGGCCATGCCCCTCCCCAAAAAGGGAACCCCCAGTTTTGTTTAAAGTAATGAGAGAGTGGTGATTTCTCCCTATTTTTTTTTCCTTTTCCTTCCATCAAAGGCCGCTTGAAAAGCTACAAAATGCAACCTCACCCCTCCAGTAAGCCATAAAAGGTTGCTTGAAAAAAAAGTCCAAACTTTCTGAAATTGTATTTGGAACCCTTTAATTTTTTTGGATCTGTCGTTAAGTTAATCTGAAAACTTCAGCATCTCAAGTATCTGTGCAGATGGACTGCGTCCAACATCTTGCGGTTTTCTCAAATCCAACTGCTTTTAGAGCTGTAAACAAAAAGATCAAATCAAAACTTACTGTTACCACGTAATTGTTATGGTATTTTGTTTGATTTCTTTTTTAACACGATAAGAATGTCCAGGCTAAATGAATATTATTAATTGATTGCAAAAATCAGAAAAGCATCCATACATTCATCAAACATGCAAAGCTGCACTAACTCACCAATTGACAGACACCCCGCCCCTTTTTTCCCTCGAAAATCCGAAAGTTATTTTGGATAACAAGCAAATCCATGTAACTCAATACTTACCAGTCCAGGAGTTTGGTCACAGTTTAGTTCCATGCATGAGGTTTTGAATAAACGGTTTTCCTCTGAGGCGAGTTGTTGAGCCTTGGTGGATTTGGTCAAAGACAGGAAATAACTACATTTTTGTGGAAAAAACATCTTGGGAAGAAATAAGAAATTCTTACCTTTCCACGGCAGTCTGGGCATCATTAAGAATAACTTGGAGCAACTTTGTTGCTGAAATAAGGAAGAAAAGTTCAACATAAGCAACCAATTGAACATTTCAAGTAAAAATTAATTGAAGCATCTTCTGATACATGTATTATTTCATAAACAAAACACAGCAGAGTATGTGACAGCAAGAGGTGAGATCTGAGCCAAGACCTGGCAGTTTTACACCTGAAAACATTCATTCAGTTGAATTCTTGACAGATCACCATGCCATACATGACCCCCTCTTACACTGCATCTTAGTCTGGTTTCTTGACTTCCTCTCAATCAGAAACAATAGCAGAGAGTGGCCTGTCTACATCTTGTCAGATTTGTAGCTAACTCTCCTGAGGAGCTGCGCTAATAATAAACTTGTGTTGTTATACATTGTAGGAATTGGTTGTCATGGTTACTCACCTTGAAAAGTGACTGCTACCACCACCACCATACCTATCACAACGGTAAAAGATAATACAAATATGGAAAAATTCTTGTTCTGGTTGGATACCTCATTTAAATTATAAATACCTTATTTTTTGGGGGGAGGGGGAGAATGAGTGTTTGTAGTCCCAGTATGTCATCAACTCCACTGGATAGTCTCCAGTACTGTGTTCAATTTTTCCTCTGGTATTTTGTCTGTCATTTCTTGATCTCATTCCACTTTAACCCTAACCCTCCTCAATCCTTCACCTGTTGGAGGACTGAGGAGTGTTAGGGTTAATCTCTAAAACAGGTTTTGAACCTTTTAGAAACAACTTTTACATTTGACAGCACATGCTTCTTTCTGAGACGATGTAATCCAGGTTTCTCTTATTTTTGCCTTTGGTCTAACTTGCTTGGAACTAAAACAGACAATCATGTTTCCAACTTACTTTTCGGCCATTTCCATATCCTGATTGCTGTTAAAAAAGAGAGTAAAATATGGATGTAAAATAACATCCAATATGGGAGACAATGTTTAGGAGTCAGAGTCATTACAATACATGTGATTAAAAAAACATTGTGGCTCCAAAATCCACAGGATGTATGATAATCCTCACATCAGTGAGTTCTCATTTTTCCTACAGCTAAGACCCATAGGATGCTAGTAATCTCTGGTTGGACTCACCCATCATAATCATCGTAGTCCATACGCCGATAATGCTTGGCCAGTTTGACTCCAAAGATAGTACTAGGAACCAGGAAGAAGATGCACCAACCCATGATCAGCCACAAAGCATTCTGAAACACAAAGACAAAAGAGGAACAGATGAAGAAACTCTCCTCTCAAACAACCTTGCATCTTCTTAGCCATTAACAACCATTTGGTTTACATAAGGTTGTCAAAAATTACTTCCGAAATTAAGCAAGCATGGTAAGCTGACCATAAGAAAATGGTAATAGAATGAATACAGACTACAGAATGAATACTGGGTATGCAATGTTACTCCATGATTGTTGAAAAATTTGCAACCTGAAAAACAGGAATGAAATGATGCAGGTGGATATGCAAGGCAAATAAGATTTCTGCTTACCAACGACTCCAGGAAACCTCGACAGAAACTGGCAATCAGTGAGGTCCAGAGATTGTAGACAGGACGGCACTTTCCAATCTGCGTCTGAAGCTGAAATGCACAGATTTATGTTTTGATAAAAGTCAACGGCTAATCAAGACAAACTGTCGCTACTGGTGAAGAAATTAAGTACACAGCAATTTGGCCAGTAGTGAATACTGACCAGACCTTGAGAACAACAATCAACTTACTCTGGGTTTGTTGGTCATTTCTGGGTGGGGGGAAGGGGATATGCTAAGCATGAAGTTTGATGGTAGCTACCTTTTAGCGCACCTGTACCCTAACAGGTGCTAAGTGCCAAGTTTTGGCAACAGTTGGCCAGCAAGCGGGTTGAGGCTATAGACATACATGCTACTGTCTGCGTTAGATACAGCTCAATTCCAGATGAGTTATTACTACATGAATCTCTCCAGATATCTCCAAAGAATTCCTGATACTTCAGGAATACAATGAACACCAAATAAAGAGGGCGCTCTTCTAGAGATCTTGCAACAAATCGAAAGAGCCACAGAGAGTTTTGTTGCTAAAGCAAGGTCTATGCAATCAATGTCAATGTTAACAGTGATATGAAGCAGTATCAATGGGTTTTAGAAACAGTGACATAAAACGGAAACAACAGGGATTAAATACCTGATCCAGGGCGTAGCTGACAAACTGCTCTGGGTAGCCCAAGATACGATTCGCATAACTCTCGACTTCCTGTTGGTGATGATCAAATCAAAACTGATACGATTTACATGATGCCGGATTTCTTCTTTCAGAAGGAATGATTTGTATTCAACTCCGACAACAATAATATGGTCCATACATACTCCACAACTATGTGGTTAAGCCTTTCTATACACCTGTTTAACAAAGGAGAGCTGATCATTCCAACTAGTATCACAGGATTACCGTGTACCAAACCGCATGGTCTATTGTGATGAGTATACATTTATTATTCCGCTGCCTCAGGGATAAATCTGAATTTCTACCTTTACTGCTCATAGCAAAACAGTTTGTGGACATGACCAACAGCAGTAAAATGTCTGCACTGAGCGAAGATGAAAGTCCTCTGGTCTCATGCATAATGAGAAATTGACTCACACTTTCGCATCGCAATCACTAAATCATGATAATCAATCAGACCTATCGCCAGCTTTGAACACTGGGGAGGGCCAAAGTACATAAACAGAAAATGTTGATTAAGGTTTTTGCCGATGTGGGGGGAGGGGAAGGTTATTGTGAGGGGAGGGGAGGGTTATTGTGGGGGGAGGGGAAGGTTATTGTGGGGGGAGGGGAGGGTTATTGTGGGGGGAGGGGAGGGTTATTGTGGGGGGAGGGGAGGGTTATTGTGGGGGGGAGGGGAGGGTTATTGTGGGGGGAGGGGAGGGTTATTGTGGGGGGAGGGGAGGGTTATTGTGAGGGGAGGGGAGGGTTATTGTGAGGGGGAGGGGAGGGTTATTGTGAGGGGAGGGGAGGGTTATTGTGAGGGGAGGGGAGGGTTATTGTGAGGGGGAGGGGAGGGTTATTGTGAGGGGGAGGGGAGGGTTATTGTGAGGGGAGGGGAGGGTTATTGTGAGGGGAGGGGAGGGTTATTGTGAGGGGGAGGGGAAGGTTATTGTGAGGGGGAGGGGAGGGTTATTGTGAGGGGGAGGGGAGGGTTATTGTGAGGGGGAGGGGAGGGTTATTGTGAGGGGAGGGGAGGGTTATTGTGAGGGGAGGGTTATTGTGAGGGGGAGGGGAGGGTTATTGTGAGGGGAGGGGAGGGTTATTGTGAGGGGGAGGGGAGGGTTATTGTGAGGGGGAGGGGAGGGTTATTGTGAGGGGAGGGGAGGGTTATTGTGAGGGGAGGGGAGGGTTATTGTGAGGGGGAGGGGAAGGTTATTGTGAGGGGAGGGGAGGGTTATTGTGAGGGGGAGGGGAGGGTTATTGTGAGGGGGAGGGGAAGGTTATTGTGAGGGGAGGGGAGGGTTATTGTGAGGGGGAGGGGAGGGTTATTGTGAGGGGGAGGGGAGGGTTATTGTGAGGGGAGGGTTATTGTGAGGGGGAGGGGAGGGTTATTGTGAGGGGAGGGTTATTGTGAGGGGGAGGGGAGGGTTATTGTGAGGGGAGGGTTATTGTGAGGGGGAGGGGAGGGTTATTGTGAGGGGAGGGTTATTGTGAGGGGGAGGGGAGGGTTATTGTGAGGGGGAGGGGAGGGTTATTGTGAGGGGAGGGTTATTGTGAGGGGGAGGGGAGGGTTATTGTGAGGGGAGGGTTATTGTGAGGGGGAGGGGAGGGTTATTGTGAGGGGAGGGGAGGGTTATTGTGAGGGGGAGGGGAGGGTTATTGTGAGGGGGAGGGGAGGGTTATTGTGAGGGGAGGGGAGGGTTATTGTGAGGGGGAGGGGAGGGTTATTGTGAGGGGAGGGGAGGGTTATTGTGAGGGGAGGGTTATTGTGAGGGGGAGGGGGGGGTTATTGTGAGGGGGAGGGGAGGGTTATTAGCTGCTTGCCAGGAGGGCCTTGCCCCTCCAGATCTCCCCTTAGTGACAGCTCTGTAATGCAAATGAAATGAGGACTGCAGTCCTAGGAGATCTAATCTAATCTCCTGACCTGTGCGATGAGATTCGGACTAGTAGTGTCTAGGTGGCCCTGAGCAGCATCGGCAGCATCAATGGTATCATTGACAAGAGTCTAAAAAAAGCATCACAGAGACAAAGTCTTGATGAGGTCACAGAAAACATGAATACAGAATAGATATTTGAATAAATTCAACTATGCTGAAATTTCACCGCAGATAACTTTGATGTCAAACTCACTTGACAGTTACATTTTCCCTAATATGAACTGAATCAAGACAATGTCAATATGCAAAATCAGGAGCGAGAAAAATGGACAACGAGGAAAAACATTTCACGCCGTTTTCACTGACTTCATCAGCGTAGAAATGTTTTGGCAAACTCGTTTCCTTTTGGTGCTGGACTGATCAGTGTAGAAATGTTTTGGCAAACTCGTTTCCATTTGGTGCTGGACTGATCAGTGTAGAAATGTTTTGGCAAACTCGTTTTCATTTGGTGCTGGACTTTTTGAGATCTTTAAGCAGTTTTCAAGAATATTTTATGCCGGCATTGAAACATTTCAGGATTAGCGCTGGAAATTCTTAGCCTGGTCGGAGGATCTTCCATGATAAGAACAGAATTTCAGTGCTTTCCAGGACTTATCCCAAAGCTTTCGTTCCACATAAATTCCAATTCAACACATCACAGTCAAGATCAGCTTACATCTATGTTACCAGTCTCACTCTCCAGATCTGTGATGTACATTGAAAGGGTGTCCTACAAAAAAAGACATCAATTTACAAGGTAATGATTCTGTAAGTGAAAGATAATTTCCTTGACGAAAAAAATCTGAAAACGTTAATTGCTACGACAAATCAAAGCAAGCTCAACAAGAATTTTTCTCTTTGAAATGTTTCTTCTTAGCTACAGTTCCATTAATGATTTCACAAAGTTGGACATCACAAGAAATTACAAAAAAAGATAAACTGCACACTACTGGATCTGTTGTGACTTTTACCCTTTGGGCCAGGAGTGGTGCTATGTAGTTTGTCTGTATGTCAGTCAGGTTTGTTGCCAAATCCTGGAAGGTGGAATCATCAGGCTGGGAGAAAAAACATTATAAGGATGAACATCAGATTTTCAACTTTGGAAAGCGATCAGAATTACAACATCAGTTTGCATTTATGAAGTTTACAGTGGATGGCAAATGTGTTACGCTGGAACAAAAGCAAATTAGGTTTGAAAGTTACTGATTTTAAACAGAGTGTGCTGTGTGCTGAAAAACTGTCAACTTACACTTGAGAGACCTGCAGCGAATGTATTGAGGAGGCTGGCAAGCACAGAGAGATCGTTGCCATTATTCACGTCATTAGTCAGATCGCTCGCCAGCTGTTGGTAAACAGATGCAGGCAACCAATTTTAATTAAAACTGACCAATCAACAAACAGGGATGCAACCACTGAGTGCACCTGATCATTTCATTCAGGACATTATATGGTACCTTGGGCTGTTTCAGAGGTGCTTCATCTGTTTGAACTCACTGGGGTGCCTGAAGACGATAAGTTGATGGATAAAATTTACCTCCTCTTTGAAGAGTGTCCAGTTGATGTTGTCCGCTGGAGAATCACGGAAGTCAATCAAGATCTGCCTGGTACTAGGAGTGAGGATGTCTACAGCAGTCAGATCACCGGTCACATTGGTAAACTGGCTACCAATGTCTGGAATAAACTGTCACAGAAAAAAACAACAAACCAGATTATCATAGGAAATCACTACAACAGGATGGACAGAGATTCCCAAACGAAATAAGAGGATAAAATCTCAGAGAAAGAACTTCCATCCTCCTTGAATAATTCCATTAGCACATCTGTTTAAAAGATTTACAACATTTTGCCAGCATGAGAATTAGAGTCAAAATGCATTGCTAATTAAATTCAAGCAGACTTTAAGACATGGGCTTTTGTGAAATAACTTGAACAGAAATCTCAGAGAACCAGCTACGTGTACCTTCTGTTACCAGATTTCCTTCAACTATTACTGGTAACTATGACTGTGAGACCATAACTACTGTATAACATGATCATTTGACTTTAAACTAATGCAATGAGTTCAAAATACACATGTCATGTGATAGTGAATTATGATTATGTGACTTGCTGTTCATCTTGTTACATAGGGGGCATGACACCAACCTGTTGGAAGTTGAGGAGATCACTTATATTCAGGAAATTTTCCAACTTGAAGGCTTCGTAAACTGCCGCATTGTTCTCACAGTCACTAGAAAGAAAATATTTTTAAGTCACCTTGTAATGCGTGGTGAATGCCAATCCACTCCGAGCACAACAAAGAGGGCGTGGTTTTTTGGGACTCACCGCATAGGTGGGCGTTTACCATGGAGATCAATGACACGTTTGACACGGAGCACGCTGAGTACGCAGAACGAATTCATCTCTTAAATGTATGGTCTTTGCGTACACACAGAAGGCGTGCAAGAACACCCTTGGAAAACTTACTACCATCAGTCTTTCTTTTGCCGCTTGGGGGTGCACTTCAACTCGGGGCGGATAGTGCAGTTTTTATTTGAAATATAACATAAATTATAAGAGCTGTCTCACTATAAGTAAAAGAATTGCTGCTTTATCTCGACTATGTGTCAGCTCAAGGTCAGGTTAACAAAACCAATTTCAAATGTAATTGTCTTTCACCAAGGAGGATCTACTGACAAAAATCTTACTCTAAAATGCCAGTGAGAGTGAGTGATATGTTCCCATCTCCAAAGAGCGTCTGGCCCAGAAAGTATCCTGGGCCGAGGGCATTCTCCTTGTCAATAGTCTGCAAGAAGAAACAAAGGCAGAAAATCTTGCTGAGTCGTTTTTGTCTCGTCACAGAAAATATAAAGATGACAGTTTTCAATGTAAGTAACCGATCATTAAAATTTACCATGAACAATACAAATACTTCATAAAAAGGCATAAAAGTAAGACACTATGACACAGAAATCCTCAATATAATGCAGGCATTACTGAGATTGAGGTTAATTTATATAAGGGGTTTTGCCCTTACCCAACGTATATATTAATAAACACTCTATGCTCAGTGCTTATCCGAGAGCTCGCGAAAAAAGTCACAAGCTTACTCGGGTGGGACTTGAACCCACGACCTCCTACTTACTAGTGCAGACTAGTGCTTACGAGTGGTTAAGCCGTCTGCACTTGTAAGCAGGAGGTCATGGGTTCGAGTCCCACCCGAGTAAGCTTGTGACTTTTTTTGCAAGCTCTCGGACAAGCACTGAGCATAGAATGTTTATTAATATTTACGTTGAGTAAGGGCAAAACCTGTTACATAAATTAACATCTCCCCAACGCAAAAATACATCTTGAAAAGAGTTTGAGGTTGTTCACGTTACACTTAATAGAAAAGCTTCCCCTGCATGAGGGTCATTCTATAAATTCGGGGTCCAAAAGTGTGACATTTTTGTGTCTCCTGTTACACCTGAACTCTGTAATTTGACATGAATGTATCACTGAAATGGATTTCAAACTGTTTTTAATTGTTTGGCAGGTAATTTGCATTAATTCATCATTCTTGGAAATTACAGAATGTGTTCTCCACTTACAAAATCACGTCAGATGTGACAGGGACGCCAAAAAAAATTGGACCCCTAATTTATAGAAATACCCATGACCTAAAGGAGGATGCAAGCTAATCTCTACGATTTGCTTGATTTTTTTTTGGTACCTCTGTAAACAGCTCCCCGGATACCAGAGGATCACAGAAGAGACGATCAAAGGGTCCACCCACAATGAACAACAGCATTGTAAACAGCATGAAGAATGTCAGGAAAATGAATGCAATGCCAACAGCCCTGAAGAAAGTATAACAAAGAAATCAACGAAATTAGACAGGCTTGTGGTAGCACCATGGATGGATCTCAACAAAATCAACTTTGCTACTCTCTCTGTATTCACTTGAAGCAGGATGTCAAGTCCTAGAGAATGTGATGGCGGTGAAGTATGATCAAGCCTCCTGTATTCCACAGAATCCAACAACTAGTAAGAAATTGGAAGGTAAAGTTTCAGGTCCCCTCAGCTCTTGGCTTAGACTTGCTACACTTCTGTCATTCTACATACGCCATCATGAAGATGCCACCACAGTGGGAGCAGCTTCCTCGCTGGGATGGCGTCACTTCCGTGTTGTATCCTGCCACGCCCAGGATGAGACCAAACAAGAACAATACGGCAATGACCAGCAGGATGCTGTAGAAACCGATCAAGGCATAGCTCCTGCAGACAGAGAGACAAGAGATTGCCCAGGAAAGTAGTTAGTTACAATGCCAAAGTTCTATATTGGTTCTTGCCCTCACTCGATCATTAAGACCATATCACATAATGGTACCTGAGTGTTATCAGCGTGGGAAATCCTGTTTATCAACTACACAGGATAAACAGTTCAACCGTCTCTATTTTCTGGTCTCTCATCTTTTCCCTTTGGTGCGAATGAAATTCCTTAATTTCAGGATATCATTACTGACCAGGGAAACAGATTTGAAAACTTGACTGAGAGGATGAACCATAATGTCACCCAGAATACAGTACAAAACACATTCATTCTGATCTGTACAAACACAGGCTTTGCATGGTAGCCATGACAGTTCTTGAGTCCTAGCAGAACAAAAGCACTGGCTGGCAAGATGGCAGCCACGCAAACCCTCTATAGAAACTCAAGGTTTTCCCTCTTGAGAGCACAAGCAGTTGAATGTTGAAATTTGGCCATAAGTGGTATGTGAGGTTGTCAATAAATCCATGACTACAGTCACTCACAAAGTTTAAAGCCACCTGGTATTTCATTGGTATTTCTGTCACCAGGCCTGCATTACATTGTCCCATTGATTGATTACTAACATGTTTTTTACAGTACTGCATAACATCAGTTTGGTGTTGTATACCCATTCGAATGAAAATTTTTGCAAAGGCAGGTCTTGTATGACATTTTGTCTGCAAGGCAGCATGGGTAAAAAAAGCCAATCGGAAATAAAGGAGGGCACACTAAGTAATAGACTGTTAAACATTTCAAATCATGGAAATGCAGTCAAAAAGCTGTTTAACCAGGATACTAAGGTTACACGTTGAAACTAAACATAAGTTGCCATGATTGATTGGTTTAAGGTTGGTTTTTCTTCAGGTTAATGCAATTTGTATGGGCAGTCCTGAACTTTTGCACAAGACTGTATCTAGATTCAAACATCTATAGGTAATTCCAAAAATTAGGGATCCATTTTTTTTGGTGGCCCTGTCACATCTGACATAAGATTTTGTTTGTTCAGAACAAATTTTCTAATTTCCAAGCGTGATAAATGAATGCAAATTACCTGCCAAACAAATTGTAACGGTTTGAAATCAATTCCGGTGCTATTTCCATGTCAAATAACAAATGTCAGATGTAACAAGGACATGAAAACGTCAGATTTTTGGACCTCTAATTTCTGGAATTCACCATAAATGGCTTACCTGTAGGGATCATACTGCTGAATAAGGGGTGTGATGTCATTGATAGTGTCTTTATAGCCATCAATCTGGCCAATAATCTATGCACAACAAACATCAACAAAAAGAGAAGTAGAAACACTTGTCACAGATGAATAAAAATTACTAGTCAATTCAATATTTGTTGTTAATAAGTATGTTTAACTAATATACCGGGCTCTGCAGACTAAATATCTATACACCTACTTTATGATACATACCTAGTGTGGACATGCCTTGGTTTTTTATGCAGTTCAGAAAATTTTGTAGGCTCATTTTTTTGGAACTGCGAACATGGTTTTTCAGCTGGATTTCTGTATAAGGTTACCTTAACTGTTCCTCTTACAATTCTAACCCCCAAATCTGGCCTTGAAACTTCTTTTCAGAGAAGTGGAAATGTCCCGTGGACAAGCCTGGCCTGGGTAAGTCCACAGAATGTCTTCCCTTCCTGCATCATGTGGACATCTTTTGTTCACAAGTCCATACTTGTTATGTTAGGCTTGCACAAATGTTTGCATCTCCTGACTCCTGCTCATTTATCTGACACCGAGAGAGCGCCTGTTGCTGACTAGGACATTCTTGTTGCCGAGGGGTGATAACTACTGAACTGGTCAAATCAGTTCATTTGGAAGGACCAACAGGTTGTACATACCCCTGACAATTCACTGGTAGTGGATGTAAGGAGACCTGCAATACTGGTTTCTAAACCATTAAGGGTATTCAAGATGTCTGGAAATAAAAACAAATATCATACAATTTAATACAAGTTTATTATAATACCAAAATTTCCCAAGGTGAAAGACTACAACCAACCAACTTAGTCTTTTCTTGTCTCTATATCCTTCCTTCCTGGTATGTCTCAGTCCACTTGTCATTTTGCCTTTGACGGGAAAGATTCTGCTAGGATCGAAATGTCAGGCCATTTCAACTTTTTGATATATATTTTAGGTCTGCAGCAGATTCTCTATTTCTTGTATATCCATCATACCATATCTCTGCTGGTTTTGCTTTGGATTCTAGGAATTTCATTGCTGGTCACGTGACCAATGATTAATTCCTTGGTCTCTGATTTCCGCTCCCATTTGAAACCTGTCAAGCTGGGACATTATCTTAGGAAGCTCAGTCAGCAGGATGCCGAAATGATAGTTCTAAGGTTGCAAATACCAGTAACAATAAGTCCATTATCATTGCTGAGCTCCAAACTTGAAATGAAACTGTTGATTTACCATCAATTTGAGACTGGGTTGTGTTCTTCAGAGTCTGTGGCAGGTTGTCAAAGTTGGCTGCACCCTGAAGAAGGCATTTAAGAGGAGGAAGTACAAATCAAATATACAATACTCATACCCTGAATCTAGTGATGGAACCCCGTTTAATCTGTGATGGAACCCTATTCAATGTGTGCTTGAACCTTATTAATGTGTGATGGAATCCTTCTTGATGTGTGGTGGAATTCTTATTAATGTGTGATGGAACCCTATTTACTGTGTGATGGAACCCCATTCAATTACATTCAAATTTCCACATGCATGCAAGCACACTCTACTCTTTATTTTAAAATGGTCTCACAAAGTTTGCCCTTTGGCATGGCCAAATATGGACACTGTGGGGGGGAAAAAGTTGATGGATGCTGTTTATTTCCTCCATTTGCTTCACAACTGTCACTCCAAAAAGTTCTTGAACAAATCCGACTTGTTCCATACAGCTTGGTGGCATGCATATGTATGAGATTCAAATGTCTTGCATCCTTCGTCTAAAAGGAACTAAACAGCCGCTCACCATTTCTCTTATTCAGTTCATTTCATGCAATCAGACGATGTTTATTTTAATAAACCATTGGAAACCTTTAAAGGAGAGCCACTAGCAATTGTCAGGAAGTAAACATGAAAGGGCACCATCGTTGTTGGGACAAGTTTACCTCATCTGCAGATGAGCTGAGATCAGCATTGTTAACATCCTCCATAGCATCGATTGAATTGTCTACGGCTATTTGAGGGAAGGTACCATGCATCTGTGCAAATGCAACAAACAAACTTTGAAGTCAAGAAATCTTCAGAATCAAGAGATTATCATGTGATACTTTACACAAATCAGTGAAGTCCAGTTTCTTTACATGAGAGAACACAACTGTATTAATGTTTTATCTAGTACACTTCAGTCACAACATGTTTACAGGGCACAATTAAGATTATAATCTTCAAAACAATTTTAATAGTGCCCACAAAACAGCCAAAATGTAAACTTGGGAGAGGACTTCATGTCACTGTAGACCTTACCATGCCAATATTGATATCTCGCCAGTCTGCATTCATGCTAAGACCAGAATAATCAGGAGCAGATCCACAGCAACCGCAAGAAGAACAAGCAGCACCGATGTCACTTGCGACTTGATCTACACGACTCTTGACGTCTTCCCACATGACCTCCACATTGGCCTGAGTGGTGTTGATGTTGACAAGGCCATTGTAGGTGTTGCTTATGGCTGATAGGTGAACAGTAGGGGCACTTTTAATTCATTTTCCACCAACTGTCTATAACGTCAAGACTTATAAGAAAATGAATGAATAGAAGCAAGCGAGTCTATGCTACTGGGAAACTTATTAAGTTTTTTTCTTCACACTTTCCAGGTTTGTCTTCACAGGGCCGTCTACACATTTGAGGAGAATTCATGACACAAATTGTGCTGTTTACTGAAGTTGTATGATATTGCTGAATGGAACAATTCATGTGTAACAATCTTCCTGCAGGTGAGTGTATTGGATATCTTTGGTTGATTGCTCATGGAGTGATAACTCACAGGTGTCAAGTGGGTAGATAGCATCGATTGCTGGCTGCACAATGGTCGATAAGCTCTCCTTGACTGGCACACCAACAAGCTGATCAATATCTGAAGATGTAAGTTACAGGATTCTCCACATGATCAGAAATATTCCAAATCAATTCCAATCACGTACAGAAACGACAGACTTTCCTAAAACGTGTCTTCTGTGAAATTTTGAGATCGAGAAGCTTTGCTTTAATGCTAAATACACAAACTGGACAAATACAAAATAAAGAACCACAAAAACTGAAAGATTTGACGCAATGCCCATTCAGTTTCAATAGTCCATGTACTTCGTGTCATGTACATAAAAACATTATATTCAGCAAATCGTTCACAAGAATTCTGAATACGCAAATTGATGTCTGAACTTGTGGCAAATCAATCTGAATGTTTCCTGTGAGTCGAAGCTCACCACTGTTGCACTGCACTGCCATGAATAGTCTGTACATGACCGATAGGGCTGTCACTTAATGGCAGGTGTTATCAAACCGTAATCAATATTAACATGCACACTTGTTGGCGAGGCTACCATTTGTTTCTCTGACGTCATGACAATGCATCTATATACCTACCAACCAGATCCTGTCCCACTTGACTCAGAGTGTAATTGAGCTGGTCCACAACTGTGAAGTTAATCTCCTGTCAGGTGCATTTAGAAAAATGCAAAGATGATAAGTAGGCAAATTGGGTTTGGACTGAAGTAGTTTATTAAATAAAACTTCAGCAGGAAATTCATGGGAAGTTTTAAGTTTTTGGCCTGACTACTTGTTCAACTTCACATAAGCTTTAAACTTTACATGTACATAACAGTAATTGTATTAGGGTTTTCAGAATAAACAGAAAAAAAAGCTGAAAAAAAGCAACACATTAAACAGCTAAGAAGAACGATGAAAACCCCAAAACATGTAGACATTCATCACAATCGGTCTGTGGCTGCTACAAAGCAAATTTTATTGGTGCTTGCAAATTGTTTGCACTAAGTGATTCTGTGAAGTTCACTGAATTACCTGCAGGGTGTTAGTAACAAAGGACACCATGTCATCAATGTTATTAACCACATCTTGGGGTAGACTCTCAACCTTCTGGGTGGTAAAGGTGTTGACACAGAATGCTGTAGCCACTCCCCCTCTGAATCAATGATGTCAGACAGAATTGATTGCATGCAGTCAACAATGCTTTCTACATGTATGTAATGAATTCAACAATGCTTTCTATGTAATGAATGTGTAGTTCTCTCATAATAACACACAGGTGGGTTCTTACAAAATCAATATCACAAAAGTCATTTATTTTCTTTCATAGTTTGGCAGAAACAAAAACAAACAGATACATCCAGGTATCTGAAATGTATGCCCTGATGACACTTGTTCTGTCTTTGTTTTTTAAAAACCATGAAATAGATATATTTTACCAAAACCCTTGTAATTGCACCTTTGGGTTTCAATTAATCTTATTTTAATTTTTTGTTTTGTATTGTAACCCATATTTTGAGGATTTTTTTTGTTTTATGCTAATGTCATTTGCATATTCAGGAGGAAAAACTATGATGTCATCCAAGGTGCTGAATCTCAATGTTGCACCAATTTGTGCACTGAAAATTTCTAGATTTTTTAAACACTGCTATCTAAAATTTCATTCCTTTGGCAATTTATTGTGTAAGTACATGTGTATGGCAATAAGCCAGCAAGCAACCTTTCCACAATAACATTTTCAGATACCAAACTTGGAGTTCAGAAGTTGAAAAAAAGGTGAAAAAACGGAACCATGTCTTTCTGGATTTACATCAAAGAAACAACACCCTCACTTGTCCAGAAATGCGGGGTCAATTTTGAATACTTAAAAAGTGCACTTTTCAGTTCAAGTAATGCAAAAAAAAAAGATGTCAAACAGTCTTCATACATTACAAAAGGGTACAGAGATACATAAAACGTGCTTCTGAGAAAAATTCATTTCATGGATCCTTTAAGAATGAACAAGATGACTATTACATTATGGATCAATTTATGAAAACATTTTTCAGAGTAAAAAATTCTTGTAATTAAATATTATTTCACTTAGTTTTCAAACTACAATTGCATGTTTTGTCAATCGGTTTGGATGACAAGTCACCACTAACGAGTGTTAGAAGACTGACAATAAACCTGATAAAGCACGCAAAAACTTTCTTTGTAGAAATTGATTGGATTCATACTGTGGCATGTTTGTTTGATTCCTCTGACTTACATGATAAATCCAAGACACAGTACCAGACAGAAGCCGAAAATAACCCGCTTGGTCCGGTCATACTTCCCTTGCTTCTGATACATTTTACCACCGCAGTTGTTACAGCAACAACGGCAGCAGCAAAAACACAAAGCAACAATAGGAAAGATGACTACAAACAGGGCGCCGATGATGAAGCAGATGGCAAAGCCCATTAGGTTACCCGTCAGCTGCAAACAGACAGAGTAAACACCATCCCTATCATAATATGCCAAGTTCGGGTGTTGATGTTGGTATGGTTTGGGAATATACACATCTTTTCTTTTAATAATAATTTAATTCTTTTTTGGCGGGGGGGGATTGAATAACTTTCAAAATGTGCCTTTGGGAAAGATTCAACTTGGATCATAACATCATGCAATATAAACCACATGTATAACTTTAAGTTAAAGCTTCCAATGTTGAGCTGTAACTGTATTCATAAAAAGTTCACAATCTTGACTTAATGTTAAAAGGCTCTGTAAATGTCTACGAGTACAAAGCACCTTACTTAAAAACAATCTGACTGTCTCAACAAATCTGACTTTCATGCATGACATTAAGGTCATAGTGTAGTTGTGCAGCAACAATGATTATGACTACACAATACCATCGTACCCGGGGTACTTGCATCACAGATTAGACATGCAGCTATACGTATAAAACATACATCTGAACAAGGAAATGTCCTTGAACACAACCAAACTCTTTTCTTTGATATCTTCCTGTGTCATGTCATGTGGGTGCAGGTATTGCCTTACACATTCACATGATTCAACTGATGACTATTTTCTGATATGCAAGATGTACATGTAACGAAATATTCTCAAGGGTCTGTCATCAATGTGGGCGTTTCACAACAGTGTGCCACCAAGACTTTGCAATGCATTGGCCCATCACAACGAGCAAAATGTATCCAACCCTTCTAAACACACGTTGTGATTGGCCAATGCGTTGCAAACTCTTGGTGGTGCACTATTGTGATGCGCCCGTATTGCCAAGACTGCTACAGTTACCTACCACAGACAATCAATTTGCAAATTACCATACGATGTAATTTGAGAGTAAAAAGTATACATCTGGTCATCAATCCCAAAGCATGCCTCTTTTCTCATTGATTAATGATGAGCTCATCTAAGCTATTTACATGTACTCTGTGACAGACCAAATTCTTGGTATCATTGTTATTTTGTTTTGGGTTTATAAAGGGTAGCTGACACAAATATTGTATTATTAATGTACAGGCTTGACTGACAATGGCTGAGCCAATATGCGGGACTATCTCTTTAACCAGTAAACCTGTTTCATTTTATCCACTAAGCTCCTTCATTCCTCTTCTCCTGTTTCACAAACCACACAAGGACTCTGTCACAAACTGTTCGTTCTAATCACTAAAACTATCATTCATAAACTTGATCTGTGCAGCATCAAGCAGGCTAGCTACATGTACTTGGTCATGCTGGGTTACCTGAGAAATGCTGCCGGTAAGTAAGTCAACAGTGAGTGAAGTTGTTCCACTCAGCAAGCCATTGATAAGATCTGAAACAAAACAAAGAATTCAAACAAATCTAGAGAACAATTATGCATCAGAGACAAGAAAGAAAAAGAGAAACAACTACAATTGCGAGTGACCGTAAGGTGACATAAAGGCCATTTTCTTTATCATGGGTTGCTTTTGCTCCTCAACCTTACATGTAGTTCTGTACTTTCCCTTTAGATCCTTCCCAACTCTTCCAAGATCTTTACAGTAAACTGTTGCAACAATCCTTAGTGCTGAAATTGTCCTGTTTCCAACAAAACCAGGCATTAGATTTGGTAGAACTAGAAGCTTATTAAGTCTTACATTTTTCAGCAATGCCTCTAGTCGACAGAAAGTAAGATGACTATTATTTCAGGTGAAAAACTCTGCAAAAAATTGCCATTGCGATGACAATAAATGTTAAGTACTGCATATTCAGTTGGATTGATTTGTGGTCTGTATTTTTACAGATGTTTATAATATGGAATTATTGGAAAATTCTTCCTGGTTAAAAAAGTGGTGGGGGGGGTCACTGGTTGTGGGTTTATTTAAATAACGTACTTGTACTTATTAAGTCTTTTCATCTGCAAATAAAATCTTGCCATTAACTTTTTTGTTTCCTGATCAAATTTCCAAAACTGATTTATGGTGAAATAAAATAAACCACTTTCCTTTTACACAATTTTAGTCCTTTGTTCAGGATGAACTGAAATGATAGTTTGAGTTTGCTTTTACCCTTCATGTCTGTTTGAGTGTGTCAGTAACGTGGTTTTTGAATAAAGGTTGCTTTCAATAACTTCAGCGTCATACATTCCATTTGAGAGAGGGGGAAGGGGCAGAGAACCAGGGACAACGATGGAGAGCTACATCACCAAGCCAGGAACTATTTACTGCATGGGTAATTATATCCCTGCCTTTATGCTCACTGCACCGTTGGTCTCCCACTGGCAAAAAAATTCAATGGAATTAGTACATGGCAACCATCAAACAAATCAATAACCTAATGCAACTGTTCAATGGCTGTGTATGGTACTGAGCTGGGACAAATCAACTAACCGCCAGCTTTTTCCTGTCTGGCAAGGTAATGAATAAACTAGTCAGCTCAGGTCAGACCGCTACCGAAGGAAATGTCACAATTACAACCTTTATAGTTTTAACCAACTCATGCTTTCAAGCAGGATCTGTGTCACGGTGTTTGTACAAAGAGATGAATCATTGTTCGTTGCTGTTATTTTCTTGATGAAACAAACAATAGCCACTAATTTTAATAAAATCCTGTTATTTTTATCAATTACACGTACAGTAGGTAGGGTGTTGACTTTTTCATGAGAAAAAAGACTAGACTATAATGGATGCATTATGACCTTTGACAGAATTCTAGATTTGTAGCTGCAGTTTTTATAAGCTAGAGAGATTCTCCCACAGCAAAGCCATGTAACATACTGAATTTCATATCTAATTTGAGGTATGTTGAGACTTTCCCATATGCACTAAGTTTTCTGATATTTTCATGCATTCCTATTTATACAGGAGAAATATAATGCAACAACTCATACAAAGGCAATGATGAAAACAGCCGCGTGTCTCAAAAAGACCTGCGTTTCTTTTTTTTTATAAGAACTGACAAGTTTTTTCAATGCCTCCAATCTTTAGAACAAACATTGGGTGATTCTAAGTCAATGTGATTCCAGCGGCCATTACATGTACACAATGAATTCTGTAAGGATATCGGGGGTTTAAATGGAAACAGCTCACAAGCAACAAGCAATGAAGCGAGAATTCTGTTCATGACTGCACATCAAGAATTCCACAAATGAGCGTAACCCTTGGCAACTGAGGCAGCATGATTGTCAAAGTGGGGGGGGGGGGAGATGGGGGCATTAGGCATTAATAGACCGATCCATTAAGCCCCACCCATTAAAGGACCTGGCAAGAGGAAGTGACTTTATGGTTCCTTACGGGGTACCAGAACAAGGAGGAGTGTGTACATGTACGTATGATTCTTACATGGTCAATGTCCATGTTGATGTACAAATGTATACACATGTAATGATGTAAGGGACATTTGGTTGAAATATCAACCCATGAAGGAAAGTCTGTTTCACATGGCAGAGATTTACACTTCATGCACCAATTTTTTAGTACACCCAAATAAAGGAAATATACCCCACAAGAGTACAAATGTAAGGTGTTTGTGTAAACAAAGCCACACATGTATCTCCACAAGGATACAAATTTTGGAATGGGTGGGTGTGTGTGTTGGGGCATAATCTCCCCTCCCCCCAGCAAATGAGTCTGCCCAGTTCTGCCCTGTTTGGCAAATCCAACCAGTCTCAGTTTGAAAGCAAAGAACAGAAAATCATGGGTTTGGAGAGAGGGAGAGAGGAACTCATAACAAATCTCTGCTGAACAACTTTTAACTCTCTCTTTTTGTTTGATAATTGATGCCAGGTAACAGGTTAAGCTTCAACTGACAACCACCACCGCTGACAGCCTAGAAGTATAAGCTAGAATAGAAACCATACATGTACATGCACAGTGTGAGGGTATAAACTGGACACCGTGCATTATAATTTTTCAATGTAACAAAAGCCCATGACCCCTATATTTTTTGAGCACGAATGGTTTTGAAAGCAACAACAAGGCTGTGGGACAACCCCATTAGTTCCCCGTGGACCTCTGCCCTTAACTTCTGCCATTCACAATCACCTTAATTCCCCGAATACACGTACAAACAACAGTTTGGCCTAGGTGTCCTTGCACAAACTGAACTCAAATTCTGTTTTACGGTAAAAGCTTTTGAAGGGGCAACAAAGACTACAATGATTACGCGGAACTAAAAGGGAGGTGCAAACATACAATTGTAGGCATTGCACTTTACTAGACTACAGTTGTATGTTTATTACTTGAATTTTTTCCAAGAAAAACTGATACAGAGAAACAGAACATGCAGTATTTAATGTGAAGTTCTTGCATTATGAGTGTATTGTA
This sequence comes from Acanthaster planci, assembly GCF_054643075.1. Classification (NCBI taxonomy): domain Eukaryota; kingdom Metazoa; phylum Echinodermata; class Asteroidea; order Valvatida; family Acanthasteridae; genus Acanthaster; species Acanthaster planci. The sequence goes on from NC_141789.1 coordinate 658,487, forward strand.
CATGTATGCATATTTTAAAACACAAATTGAAGTGAATTTTTTTTTCAGCCACGGGGAGAGAGGAAGATAATGAACCTGCAGACTGAGGCAACGAAGACATTTATACTTCCCCGTTAAGTAGGCCTACATGTCAAGATGGGCATTGTGTCTGTCTGTCACCACTTGTTTGATGAGTGTTGAATGCCTACCTGTACGTCAGTTTTTAAAGGTTTCTCATTTCTTCCATTTCCTCTATAACCAACTAAGGCAGGTGTGTTAGTTTTATTCTTTACAATGGCAAATCCGGTTGTGAAAATTGGCAGGTGTCTCAAACTGTGGAATATATTGAAAAAGTCTGACAAATACATGTATTTGAGACTTTGGATGAGAAGATTTAATGAAGTTGGTATGAACACCATTTTATTTTTCCACTTTATTGAAGCTGAAGATTGTACGTTTAAATAAATTTAAAATTAAAAAATCGATTAGAGGAGGAAGGTAATGAGTGTGTAGTGTAAATGTAAATTCCTTAATTTAGAAAACTAAGGAAATCAAACCAAGTTATTGGGGCTACATGCTTCAGTATTCATACATGTACATTTGCATTTAAAAAAGAAAACTACAACTGTCTATGCAACTTGTAGAAACTGCAATAAATTGAAAGAACTGAATATGAAGGTTTCAGGAATGATAACCCTCTTGATGCTCCTCATGAGTGGGAAGCTAATATTTATCTCTTGCCTTAACAGTGTCAAGTCCCTCTGAAGTAAAGAAAGGGTGTTAAAGGCTGATAATAAATAAAGTGCTATATGTAAACAGTGGTATCTTACAAGTGATTCCTTCAGAAGAATGTCTCCTCATCAAAAAGAGAAAATGTCCATTTTCAAGCCCAAAAATCTGGCATCTGTTATCATCTGAAGGTACCTATAATCATTTAAATATGCAAGAGCTAGCATTTTTGAGCTGACATGTGCATAATGTGAAATGGGAACATGATACCAGTATCAGCATCCTCTTTATGCAATGTAATGATGATCTGCGTAAACTACATCAATTACATAGTCACTGCATACATACACCTGTTCATGTTCATGCTTGATGATATGGCAATGTTATAACTTGGTTCATTTACAAGCATACAGTATAGGGCTTTGAGGATTCTATTATGTCTCTTAAAAGCCTTCAATTATTAAGGCAGTTATTGTGCAATAACTCCACTTCAGCAATCTCATTTGGCTGAAGCTGTAATTGCTCAAACAGGCTCAAGCCTGGTTGCCATGGAGACATCACAATAGCATCATCCCCTGGCTTACCAGTTTAAACGTTCTCATCCAGCAATGATTTTGTCGTGTCTATACATGTACGAAATATTGCAGGAAAAGTGAAAGAAAAAAAAATATGCCACTACGTCACAGATGGACATAATTGGCAACAAATGCCATAGGCAACATAAAAAAAGTTTCTCATCAGACACTTTTGAGAAGTTCAATGAGGCACAAGCTTTGGCCTGTTTTTGTTCTCTAACTGGAAAAAAATGTAATGTTGCCTCCGAACAGGAAATAACACGGCACATGTACGTCTCTACTTTTGGCAAGGACTGGTGCTAGTAGTAGGCCCACACCACGTCACGCCTACATGTACTGTACATGTACTGTACATGTATGCCTGCCATCTGCAATATCGATTATTCATTTGCTTTCAGCAATGACTTCCATGCCAAAACACATGTTCAAATATTGTTCAACTTGAATATTCAGGGAATTTTGCCACTGATGCAATTGGGGTATTGTTGATCAGGCTTTCAACAGGAGTACAACTTGGACTTTGAGAAAAAATGAGGAAATTCCAATATCTACAAGACTTTATACCATGTTTTTCAATTTTTAAAGGTATGAGTGTGATGTGAAAAATGAGATCAGCTGATCCAAGGAAAGGTCCCATGCCTGTAAATTTAATGCCAGGTTGGGTGAATAAATGACTTTTTAATGTGATTCAACCGTACATTTGAACGTTACATGCAAAGAGAATTCTTCATGGTTGTCTGGTTGAACACTTACATGTACATGTTTGTACCACAAACATACTGATCTCAACTTGTCAAGGAAAGGTACAATAATTTACTTGACATCCATGGTGGTTTTTTCATCAAGGAACAGAATGATGTAAACAGTTTCAGTTTGACTAAGAGTATGTTTCAGATTGAAACAATCAAATCCGAAAGTGAAAATTCCTTTAAAACTACTGGTGGGGGGGGCACATGTACATTGCTGTGATGCATACAAAAAGAGGAAAAGATTTCTATTCTGCCTTCAAGGTACAATGTATTATAATATGTTATTCTGAGTCACTGTTGGCCAGTATAAAAGATTCGTTTAGGGTGTCTATAGTTAATTCTAAATGGTTCTCATATTTATTCCCCTTAGGGAGGGTCTATCAGGGGAAAAGAGGCTTCACAAAAATTACTTCTTATCCCAGAAAATTTTTAACATCATCCTTTTTTTCCTCATTTTTTTCCAATCTCAGTAGGAAATTCTAGATTGTAGCTTCTCGGTTGAAACCAAAAATAAGGGTTGGTTGGAGATGAGACTCATTGAATTATCTTGCCCTGATTTGTGTTTCTGTGATGTTCTTTCACAGAGAGATGTTTGCTATGTAAATTCAGCTTTATGTTTCAGGCATTGAGGCCTGAAACTTTTATAATGTAGCCTGAATTTTTGATCATATACAAAATGTCAATGTCACGCACAGGTACTTCTTTGTACACAGGTCGAGAATATATAAAATGTCAATGTCACACACAAGTACTTCTTTGTACACAGGTTGAGAAGTTAGTCAATTTAGGCACAAGTTTTGTTTGGACAACAGGTAGGACATGTCTTGAACAAATAGGCAGGCATGTGTTCAAAATCAGTACAACAAAGGAATAACAACTCCACAGCAGACTACCGTATCAAACAAAGTCAACTTTTTTCTAACATTAGTTTCAAGAGTTTGAAGAAATGTACTTTTGCCTTTTGTCATAATTACTTTTGGTCAGAAAAACTTACCATAAGGTGGAGGAGCCGGTGAGATTGTGCGCAAGAAGCTATTAATGAGCCCCCAAGTTGTTGGTAAAGGAAAACCCCCTTCGTCATATTCACCACTTGACAGGTACACGTGATCGCTGGGTACATCGTCTAAAGTTAGGTTGCCATTATTGTTGGAGTTTGCACATTGTCCAACCGAGAACAAGACAAGGACAAGAACAGTGGCTGAAAGCCACCTGTACAGCTCAGCATTTGCCATCTTCAAGAAAAGATGTCCCAAATTGCACTGAATTGAATTTGGCCAGATTCCTTTTATCTGTAAAAGATTAATAAAAGAGAAAATTCCCAAATTAGTATTCTGATCACTGACTGGAGTGGAAATCGATTTAAGGGTCTGGAGTTTCATTTCTTTTGGAATCTTTCTATTACTTATTAGGCTACCTGTTTCTTAATATACCAATATGTTGTGACAATAGGGCCTATACATGTACATGTATGTGCATCATCAGGGTCAGGTTTGTGGCACTCCTGGAAACCAAAAGGCACCTCTGTGTGGTGCAGTAGGTTTGTGGCAGCTACTACATAGGCCTAGGCCTAACTGCATTTTCCTGTCCGATTTGGATGCTGATCTTGTGCCAGCTTGAAAGTCTTGCCTTGGGCAGGTAACGCCAGTGGGCCTTGGCCTTGCCTGATAAGATGTTACGTACTCCTAAAAGTTTTAAGGTTGGTGTCAGGTACAACTTTGGTAAGAGTTCCATATATCCTCGATCCTCCTATTTCTGCATACCTGAGGCTTTGAAACAAAATTTCTAGAAAACTACAATGCAGTTGAAATTTTAGAGGTTATTTTATTTGTACTACTCACAGTCTGTCATTGAAGTAATTCACAGAAAAAAGAGACTTCTTTTTGTGCCCGCGAGTAGGCAGCTTTTAGTGGGTTTGACCACGTGTTTGTGTAAAATTCCTGCCTAAAGCAACATGTATGCAGCCTACGGCCTTTGAAATCTACAGTGGCCAAGATGTCCTAAACAAAAAAGTTTATTCAAAGGGCGAGTCCTAGTGTTTGGCATTGTCACAGCATTCATTGTTTAAATTCTTAAAACAATTTCAACAGCTTCAAACTTTGAATCTTCTAATAATCATTTCCAGTTTATTTGAATAACGTGCTTAAGAGAGTGACAGGGTAATGGATTTTAATAAAAAACGGTATTTTTAGTTTTTATAACATGAGGTTTCTTGGTCTGTCACTGTGAACATCCTTGCATAATAAATAACAAGTAAAGTCCCTTAATGTGTCCTTTTCTTATTTACTTGTCAGTTTTGACAGTCTTTACAAGCCCAACACTAAGTATGACACCCCACATCCTCCAGTGGTTGGTCCCCTCTTCTGTACACCCCCCTGACTCCATGTTAACCATCCACGTCCACCTTGTCTCTAAATCCCCTCCAAAAATAAATTTATAATCATAATAATGAACAAATAACTTTTAAGAGAAGATAAATAGCCTTAATGGCCTTCAAAAACACCTTCCTGGGGCTAATTCCATTCCAACATTTACTGCCATGTTCTTTGTTATTTGCATGCCCTACAAACACCACCTCAGGTTAGTGAACAACCCCCCTTCCCACGCCCTTTGGTTTATATGTCTGTGCCCTCTCTGTTGTGATCAGTTGGCCCACTTCCATCCCACCATTACCTGTACAGGCGTACATAATATTCACGAACATGGGCAACTCAGTGTCAACCCAAGTAATCTAGCTCTCGTCTGGGAAGAAACATGAGGGAAAAAACTTAAAATGGATCCACCACTAATTTTATTCATACTCACTCACTTGAGGAAATAAACAAAAATTTAATATTTTGAAACTTCAAAAATAAGCCTAAGAGCCCTATTTGCGCCACTGAAGTGCTTCACTGTGTAAACAAATCACATTCAAAGTACATATTAGATAACATAAGGCAAACAGTTAGATGACACAAAGACTTCTTAATTTTGGGGGACTCACAACACAAACTCTAGTATTTGTGTCTGGCAAAATTCACTGAAAAAGGGGGTCGTGAGAACTGAGACTTGAGAAAGCTTCCACCCAGGAAAAGTGTTAGTCCGCGTGCCCGGTACTAGCCTCAGCTTCTACTAGTTTCTATTACTGGTCTGGTACAGTGGTTGACTTAATGTACATGTTAAAGACGTGTACCAACAACTCAGTCTTGGCCTAAGCGAATTCCTAACAGTAACATGCCTACATGAAGAAAGCCTCTAATGATGAAGCTCTGTGGTTAGCCTATAAAAAATTGACGGTTGGATTCTTGGAATTAACACTGATCAGCCTAGGCCCGTACGTGGACACAATGGTGGAATGATAACTGAACCCAAGAAATTATTAAAGGTTTCTACCCATATACTGTACCTTTTAAGTGTTGACGGAAGGCTACGAATGCATCTATCACATCTGAACCAGACCACAACTGTCTCAGCACGATCACCAAACATGCCAAGGAAAGAGACAGCGAAGAGTTCAGTCATGCGTACGCGTAAGAATTAAGATGAGGCGAAAAATACAAAGGACCCACGTACGTCACTGCATAGCGTCACGTTGTCAAGTGATGCGACAGAAGTGAAATGATTTCAAGGTCGTTGAGGGCGGCCTTTCAAATTCACAAGCGCGTACCGTATACGCGTACCGTATGTACCGTACGGCCCGGCCGGGTTAGGCGCCTGGATATCATCGCGTTGTCTAACTAGTGTCTGGTGGTACGCAACTTGGTCGACCTGTCTCGAACCTGGGCTCTATCGATCTCCCAACCAAGGGTAAAGGGCCTAGGTTAGGGGCAGCAGGGAGTGTGGTGACTCGTCCCCACAGTTTCGAATACATGCCACCTCCTTCTTGACAGGTACTGCTTAGGAATACGTGGTTTACCCCCACAACTACATGTAAGGGGTCCGACGTCCGTTCCCGGACTCCGTGCACGGTTCTGGCATGTCTGGGCCGGGGTACGATAGGCCAAGGCCTAACGTTATGTTTTGCTAGAATTAGCCTGACCGCGACATTGAGCTTTTGTTTTCTTTCAAATCTCAGTAGGATGCGGTATGCCCTACCCCCCCCCACATGCCCACGCCTCCTTTCAAAATAAACTTGCAAGCTGGAGATTGTTCTGAGCGAAATGGAGGCCAACTTTTCTGGTATAGTCCTTAACTTAGTTTTGGCCGTAAAATAGGCTAGAGAGATCGTAATGCGGTCAAGGCTTTCCTGGGCGTGTAGTGAATGAATCTGTTCATGAATGTTGTTCATTAAGTTAATGGGGTGGTGCAGACATCTGGGAGTTTTGCAAAATGGCAGGTAGCAACCACACCATGCCGATGCAAACAACAAACTGATCAAAGAAATGATTGTATAATCCATGGAGGAAGGAGGGGATGAGCCCCTGACTGGCTGATGCGTGCGTACGTTACCATGGTCGCTGTTTTCATCAGTTACTACCCGCCATTTTGCGAGAGTCCTGGATGTCTGCGCCACCCCACTGCAATAAACTTGATGTGTGTAAACATAATTGAAACTGATGCTCTCCCAACTTGGAAAAAGCCAAGCAACCTTTTCCAAAAATGTTTCTTACAAACGTGGGCCTAGGCCTTTAAACATCCATGACCATCCCTGGACATGGTAGTCACCAGAGTCCTCATTTTGCCACCTAGGCCCTGTTATGATCAGAGTGATGCCTGGTGAAGGGGGGGGGGTTATGTTATTTGTTGTCTGGACCACCCAAGTTGGACTGATTCAGTCTTTTGGGCCAACAAGAAAGCTTATTTAATTTCACATTCTTAACAAATTGTAGGCATTATAAGATAAATCCCAATACATCAGGTAATGATTGATCATACAAATGCTAGGACTAACACCTTTCTTCCTTTTTTCCTGTGCCTTTGATCGGTTTATTTATTTTGCCAATTCAGATCTGGCAGCAACCTTCTCCACTCATCAATGCATTGTTGTTAGGAACAGGCATTCCATAGTATGGAGGCCATAACAGATTATGACTGGCTGTTTCCCAAAGGCCATTTCTCCCATCAAGCCCGGATCCTAGAGACACATCTTTTGTACTCGGGAAGTCTCTCTGAGAGTAAGAGACCAAAAAGTGCTGAAATTCTCCAGAGTGTATTATTGCCATCGTCAAACTGTACACCAAGAAAAGTACGCAGAGAACAACCTAATCATTCTCTGACAGCAGCTAAAAGGGAATTGGTCCAACTCTCTGCCAAGGATGTTCTACCAGTGCCACGGAGGAATGGATTGCTTCCAAGGCCTGAAGATCACCTGCTCATCAGTCAGCTTAGACAGGATCTTCATCAGAAAGAGAGAGAGGCATCTAGAGTATCTCAAGGCCTTCAGAAGGAGACACTTGAGGGAGTAAGACTGAGGAGCAAAAACCAAGAATTGGGAAGACAGTTGGAGCAGACGTTGGAGCAGATTGGTCAGCTGGAGGCCCAGTTGGGATGGAGAGAGAAGGAGCTGGCCTCCAAAGAAAAGTAAGTCACTGTTAACAAGTTTTCTAGCCAACACTCTGTGAGGTTTAGCATGCTTTTGTGTTAACTGTAGGATTTGGATGCACAAATGGCAAAATGTGTAATGGTTTGTCTCAGTGTCATTTGCTCAATATTTCAGGGCGGTCACTGAGCTGAATCGGTTTCTTGAGGAGACTGCAGAGAAGCAAGCACAGGCCCGGACGGCCCTTAAGATTCACATGGAGGAGCTGATCCAACGAGCTGAGAGTGCTGAGAATGAGATCGCAACGCTTAGGAGCACCATGCGCCACAATCTGCAGCCTGCTAGTTCACTGGGCACATTGGTTAGTGATGACAGGTTTTCAAGGCTCAAACATGATCACAGCCAGGTACATGTAGCTAGACTGAGATTCTTAATGACCCTTGTAGAGAAGAGAGACCTTGCATGAAAACTTTCAGCTTCAGATAACTTTTCTTTTCCTTTTTAATATAATATCACCAGTGGTGGATCGATTTACTGAGCTTTATTAATAGGTTTTGTTCTTTTGTTTAGAATCCTCTCAGAGTCCATCACGACCTTCACAGATCAACTCCAAGTTCAGACATTTGGCAGTCCACAGACCCCCCTACTCAGCTGAACAAAGATTGGCAAACCACAACAACAGCTAGTTCCCTCCTTCCCACTGATTTCCCACGCTCCCAGACATCAGCACTTCGTTCTCCAAAACAGCATCTAGAGGTTCGCATCAGCCCTGCATTGTCTTTGGGTCATGACCCCAATGGGTACCATCGATCAGCAGCAGTCAATGCAGATTCTGGGGTGGGATCCTTGTATGCAGGGAACCAGCCAAGTACAGCTGGCAGTGATACCCAACTGGTCTCAAAATCACAACCATATTCATCAAAAGAGGGCTTATTACACTACGACATTCCACAACTGCAAAGAAGTTACAACTTGTCTGATAAATCTCAGAGCTCTGCAGATTTCCAACAGATAATTAACAACTCACACGGAACCAGTGGAAGCAGACATGGTCTCCAAACTGAGGCTTTGATTGAGCCCTCAGTGAATCCAACCCTCCTTCAGTCAAGCCCCGCCCACCAGAGTGATAACAGCCCAGCCATCAGCCACAGATCATGGGATTTAAACTTCCTAAATGAAGTTATGGAAGATGTATTGAAAAACCGAGAAGCCAGAAAACACCTAGATATGAGTAATCCATCTAGTGCTGGTCTGCAGCCAGGTAACCAAGCAAATGTGAGATCTCTTCATACCAACCAATTGCATTCACCACTTCAGGCATACAGACCAGATGCAAGGTCGTCTTCTGTGAACCGTCGTTGGTCCACGAGTGATTATGATGACCATGATTACGATTATGACACAGATGAGACAAATTCAATCTACGAACAAAAATGTAAGTACTGTTTGAAATGTGCAGATGTGTAAATTGTAAAATAAAGTGTTGGATTATTTACTTCTTTTTATAGTTTTAGGGCCAGGTAAGAATAAATACGAAAAAAGTACAGTCCATAAATATGTTACGCCATTTTCTAAGGTGTATTATCCCACAAAAAATGCAAATAGAAAGCAACATATATCACGTGATACAGTTCAAAGTCAACTACATTTTTCTTAAATGTTTTTCCTGCAGCAAGATCAAATATTAGGGTGCCCCCTAAGCAAGATCCGCATTGGCAAGCAGTCTGGCTGTGTGTATTCACCTATCTAGACACAGAGACACTCTTGACTTGTGCGGAGGTGTGTCGTGGATGGAGAACAATCTCTAAGCATCCATCTCTGTGGCAGATTGTACGACTAGCCAACCACAAGATCTCCTCAAAGGTAAACGTGTAAAGATTCACTTCATCCAGTTATCATTATCTTGTTAATGTGACTCCAAAGTCAAAGAAGTCATTCTTGTTTCTGTTTTGTCCTGCACGTCAAGTTCTTACAGACTATATCACAGTGGAGTAAAAGCTTAGAGCACTTACACTTAGAAGGTCTGAAGCCACGAAGCAGGATACCAGGAGAAAGCAGGGAAAAATACGCCAAGAACACCAGGTTGGTCATTTGTGTAATGCTTGATTGAGTCACTTGCTTTGTAAAATTTCGTGTACAGAATGCAGTTAAGGATGTCTTACTCTGAAGAGTTTGTCTTGATAAAGTACTTCTGTTTTATGTGTATGCCTGGGCATTATCAAATGATACTTATTTCTGAAGATGAAGAACTTGGACAAAAATACGGTCCAAAGGAATTAGTAACAATAAACATTATTCTCTTATGTGAACTAATTCGGCCCCACAGACGATAATTCTCAGGTTGAATGACACGATCATAGCAAACTCTGTTACTTACAGACATTACAACCACAATTTCCTGATAAGGCTCAAAGATTTGTAAATGAAACAGGATCATTTATTTTCCTGATTCTGTAGGGGTAGTCTGGAGTCGGGTTTGGAGTACATTTTGATTGCAGCTGGAGCTAGACTCATCACCCTGAAGATAGTGGATTGTTCAAACATTCTTACTGAGAGGTAAATAAAAGGCAGATGAATTAATTACAACAACGAAGCTCAAAATTTCTTTTTTCCTCAAGTGTCGACATTACTGCACATCCAAGAAGTGATCTCCTACTGTAGGTTGTATTTGCATTGTTTGTGTAACAACTTAGTTTACTTCCAATTTTTTGGCGTCATAGGAGTCTTTTTCTGGCCAGCTGTTACTGTCGTAATCTCTACAGTCTATCTTACATCAGCCAGACCGACCCCATAGGTCACGAAGTCATATGGGCATTAGGAGCCGGCTGCCGAAACATAGCATCCCTCAAAGTCCCACCTCGTCAACCTTGGTAGGAAAAACAAGATTTACTATCTTTGTTTTCTGAAAGTAAGTTTCAATAATCAAGAAACAATGGTAATATTGAGCTCAGTGTTACCTTAGTGCTGGAACTGTAGCTGGTATGTGACGTTATGTGGCTATGCTGTGAACAGAAATCCCTTTCAACGTTCCAATCATTAATGCTGAGAGCCTCTCACTGGGAGAGTTGGGGATGCTAGGGTTGAAACAGCCTACTTCACCAAACATTTCAAAAACCTATGATTTGGCATCGACAGTGTTGGAACAAAACACTCTCTTTCCACCGATGATTCTGAAGTTTAAATCTATGCAACTTTGGTCACATGTTACACTCATTCATCACGTCACACATCTGCATGCCTGGTCTTCTTTTCCCCAGTCCTCAGCACCAACGACTCAGCAATCGTTGCTTGCAGATGATTGGTCGGTGTTGGCCGTTGTTGCTTGCACTCAGTGTGGGTGGACCTAGCATTGATATCCACGGACTTGTTTCTGTTGGTAAGAGCAACTGATTCTTCATCTTCTGTATTCTGTCCACGCCTGGAAAGCTAACTTTGAATCCACCCAGAGATTACAATTCTTCACCTCAAAAGAGTGATATTACAAGAAGGTTTCTAAGACTGACCTCCAAAGAATGACAAGAAAGGGCATATATGGCAAAAAATGTGAAGTGAATAGTTGCTGTCTGTTGGGTGAAGAGAGTGGAGAAAAATAATGAAAATTTTGACAAATGACGTTCAATTAATGATTATACTGAGTAACATGACTTGCTCTGTATCACTTGCTCTCAACCTTTCCCTTCTTCAGGGCAAAAATATTTTCTGTACTGTTCTCAAGTTCAGTTCCACTAACAAGTCTGACTATTAACAGTGCCTTAATGATTTGGTCCGGTTTCATGTTGCACAGCACGTAACTGCCCCAGACTGCAAGTCCTAGAGCTTGACCATCTTCCTGAGGTCACAGAGGTCATCGCTATAGCGATGTGCCAGGCTGGATTGAGAGGTCTTCATACCCTAATCCTCCGAAACACACTTATCAGTCCCAATGCCATCATGCAGTTCAATGGTATGTACTTCCACTTCTCATTTTCCTTCTTTGTTTGGCCAGACATCAATTCTGAAAACTTTACTCAGTTGTGATAGTTTGTGACTAAAGAATTGAATGTCTTATGAATTAGTTCCCTTCCAATCTTAAATGGATCCATGTGGAAGCTGGACATTCACAAGGTCTGGCAAAACAACTACAAGCCTTCCACAGACGTTTCTTCAATATTTAGGTACCTGATAATACACCTGTCCTTGTTTTTCACAGGTGCTTGCCCACAGTTGAAGGCACTGTCTGTGTACCTCAGCCCAAGTATCTGTAGAGGTGACAACAAAGATTTTCACAACATCGTCTCAAGGCTCAGGGTAAACGTTGTCAGTTAATTTCTGCATGCATGAAACGAATCTGGGTTTTTTACGTATATCTGTAATATATTGGATATACCTTCCAATAGGGAATTCATTCGGGCATATTTGTATGGTGTGTTCATCTTGTAAATTCAATTCAAAATAGTTAGCATTCTGTATTGGGACTGGTGTGCACGACCATCTGCAGTCAATGAGTAGGCCTTGAGTATGTCACCCTCTGCAGTTCCCGCCCAGAGCCGAAGTAAGGTGACAGGGTAAACTTTCTTGAGCTTCAATTTGGATTTTGGATTTCTGTCTCTCTAGGCTCTGACCAAGAGACGAGTGCTTTCAGATGTGCTGCATGTTTTTGCCAAATTCAACTGAAGCTACAGATTCTGCAGCAAAAGCCGGGTTCCCATGGGTAGGCTGAGGCTCATGGGATTGCCTGCAGTGCAAGCTCCCCTATAAGGCAGGGTTTCCCAGGATACACTTGTGGAAATTCCATAAAGGAAATCTCCATATTAGCAGAGATCCATACTGGTAGTATTTAGGTTCCATTGGGTCACTGTTTGCATGTTGTCAAGTTGTGCTGTTCTTTAGCAAGGTAAGGTTATTAAATTGTTTATGGGTCATTTGTTATTGTGGTTTAAAGTCAATCACTGTGAAAACCAAGTTATACAAAAACATCCCTTGAAGTACATGTACACAGTGTGTCAAAAACTGTAGTGAAAGCAGACTGTCAAATTTATGTTCAGAAAAACACAGAAATATGATGTGTATATTTTGTACTGTACTTGAATTTCCAGTGAAACTTTATCTAATATTAAGCTTATGTGTATATTTCGGCTTTTACATTTTCCACAATGTTTTATTTGGCAATATTGTAGATTGATGTTCATTGAAGTAGCAAATGTATCTTGTCCATATTTGCAGAGATTAAATTTTCAGCACTGATGACCAAAACTAAGCCAGAGTACTTGATCGCCAGATTTTGCACTGGAGGAGCCATATAAAAATCTAGCTAGCGGCAAACAGCTTTAAGTCCACCATTTATGTATTTTTCAACACTGTTAATGCTGTGTGAGTTGGGAAAGTCTGAGCTTTTGAAAAGATCAATACACTGCATTTCATCTGGGCATCAGATTATATACAAATGAACTTCCTTATGTTTGGTATGACCTCTAGTAGACAATGACAAGATAAAATGAACCACTATTTAATTTTATTCAAAATTGACTATTTTGTCACCTTATTTTTGAAATGAATCTTTTCCAGTTAGTCTTGCCATTTAGAAGTCTTCAGAGTATCTTTAATTTGAGCCATATGCAAATACCTGTGAAATGCAAGTAATCAATAGTCTTATTAAAAGTGATACACACTTCTGAACATAACAAACCCCCAATATTTAGTGTAATGTCAATGCAGCATGAATTTAAATTACAAATAAATTCTAAGGACAAAATAAAGTTTGGCTAGCTGTTTGAATCAGTTCAAAGTAGAAAAAAATACATCTGAATGAACTCATTCTAGGCTCGCCACAGAGGACATCTACAAAACTGTACAAGAGGCCCTGTGCAAGGCTCTGTGTCTTATGTAACTTGGTTCCAGTCAATGGAAGTCGGTGTCTTTTTTCCATCAAAAAATACATGCGGCGTAACATATCCACCTCTTGAGTTCAATCTATACGGTACCCAGGCTCTTTTTGACCACCTCATTTGCTACGCATCAGCATAGTCCATCCAAATATTTTCTGTGATAAAGACAGCACACATTTTACATAACACAAGAGATGCTACACATTTTTCTGTTTCTTATTTTGATACAGCTTTCATAGCACCCCAAAGAGCTATTGGCAACATTTTTATACATAACCTCAGGTACACAATTGTATACCTCGTGAGGTATGCCGCTGGTTTTGCTGAAGGCATCTTTCATTGCATCTTGTTTTCTTGTCCTTCTTTCAACTTCAATAGCTCCACCATCCATTTCCTTAACACAAGTCTTTCATCCACCTGATTTACCATCTTGCTAGTTCAGTGTAACTCTGTGTAAGGGTGACATGACACAACTCCTCACATTCAAAGCACCAGCAAGGGTCTTAGACAAGTTCACAACATGACTAATGCTAAGCAAACTCCTCATGTGTGGTATCTGCGTGAGGCTGTAAACCTCTCTCCAACAATTTCTTGTTTCTTGTTTTCTCTTCTTCTTGTTTCTTGAGCTGCTCGGCTCGTTGGGCCTCCAGGATCTCATCAATGGAGACTTGCTCAAGGGGCAATGTACCTTCATTTGCCAAGTCCTGCAAAGAAGAAATCACTCAGTAACGTATACTGGCATTGGTATATAAACTGAAAATGTTAACTGCAGCACTTAGACCCAGTTACATATGCATGTGCTTCAGCTATGGGGCAAAGCAGACATCCGTGAGTTTAACAACCACACCCTGCCAATGAAAACAACTGCAATGAGCAATGAAATCAAAGAAAAGACTGTGTAACCCGATCCTCGGACTGGCTGGTTTGTACGTATGTCACCATCATCACTGTTTTCACCAGCATGGTACCTGCCATTTTGAGAGGATCCCAGATGTCCACACTGCCCCATAAGCTGAATTGCTCCTTGGATCATATTGCTTTTAATTTAAGCTTGTCACTTACAAGTTGGCAAACCTAAACTTACAATTTCTCCAATGAGCATTACGTTTTCTCCTCTGACAACAAAGACACCGCGAGGGATGTCACCATACTGCTTGCCAACGTGGATGCGCTCAATTGTTCGGTGAAGTACAAGGTTGGCTGGTGGAAGAAAAGCAATCCAAGAGCTCAAGTTAAGTGCTCCAGAATTCAGGAAGTTATAACAACACACGACTGAAATGTAAACAATGTAAACAAAGTATAAATATAAATAAATAGTTAAGCCTACCAAACTGATCAATGCTGCGTAGATAGCCGATTAATGTCCGCCCATCTCGCAAAACAACTAGAATTTTCTCTGTAAAAAAAGATTGAATGACAAAGGTTATAAATGAGTTAAATACTTTCGAATTAAACTTTGTTTAGCAGAAGTGAAGCTGTGATTGTGTGTGTTCCCATGTGGACAGCGAAACTGGCAATGGCGACGTGTAAATCATCTCATACTACGCGTCATGTCGGAAACAGACGAACAACCGTCATGACCGTACACATGTAGAATATGCACACATCATCATGCAATGTAGCCTCGTCTATGCGGAACAGCGTAAATTGATCTTCAACTTACTATCAATTTCTTCTATAAGACTGGCTGTTCCTGGTAGGGATTCCATGATCTACAGTGGATACTTTGACATAAACAGCACTCACAATCTGCCCACCGTTCTTGAAGGATGGGGAAATGTGATTTATTTAACTCATAATCGACCGTCGACCTTCCCGACTGCACGACACGCAACTAAACAATGTACTATACAACGCCCTCTTTCGGTTCGATTTGTGCAACTGAGTTGACGCACGCACGTACATGCCTCAAGGGCCGACGAAACTTCGTCTAGATCCGTTCAACAAACAGATAAA
The DNA here is from genome assembly GCF_054643075.1 of Acanthaster planci. Classification (NCBI taxonomy): domain Eukaryota; kingdom Metazoa; phylum Echinodermata; class Asteroidea; order Valvatida; family Acanthasteridae; genus Acanthaster; species Acanthaster planci. The sequence goes on from NC_141789.1 coordinate 673,794, forward strand.
ATTCGCATTACTGCGCACACTCAATACAACTAATTTTTTAATTACCAACTGTGTTCAAAATCTACCCATTGGCGCTAACTCCCTATGGCGTGTGTAAATTCAAATTAAAATTGGAAGATTTCGTCCTGTTCGGCTACCCGGGTTAAATCATTGAAAATCGTTCACAAGAGCACGAGAAGGTCAACGCCGAGACGTTACTCTGAGGTTTGTCCCTAGACATTGCATTCAAATTTCGCTCGAAAACCAACTGAAGCCTTCCCAATTCCCTCAGAATAATAACTTCCACCCACAACAAAGAGCAAACAGATCCAAGTCACAGAAATTCCAATAAAACGGCAAGTCATACAGTTCAGGCGACTAAGGGGAAGTTTATTGATGTCCTACTCTATCTCTTTGGATCGCGTGAAGGCCTTTTAGTTTATCTGTGTCTAGATATCATTCCTGTGTCACGTACGAAATCCTAATGGTTAACGTAGCCTAACTGTAAAGAATCAGCATCCCACTATCGGCCATGCCTCTTTCGCATGGTGAACCAGTTCACTGAAGTCATCCTAATTGTTTTATGAAACTGTTTAATCCATGCCCTTGGGAGATAAAGCACCAGGATGACGCACACAGAAATGATAATAGACGAAAGGGTAAGGACACATGACGATAACCGTTATAGTTATCAGCCTGAAAACCCTAAATGAGCTAAAGTATATATCATGACTGTGCATAATATTAAGAAAAATGGTCATCGATCACGATTTGCAAATAACCTTAAACGAATAAATGAATGATTAGGGTCCATGAAAAATTAATGTAATGTGGACCGTCGTATTTTAAATCCAGCCCAACTGAAAGTAGCAGATACCTAGGTATTCAACCGGAGTTACCAAGTTGAAAAAGAGCAAAAAATAGTAAAAGTGCTTTTAAACATTTTCCAGAAGTTCAGACTGAAACGGTTCTCAATTTTTAATGCTTTTCTTGAGTCATTCTGGTGACAACTGCTGCCAGGACTGCCGACCCAATTCCAGGCCCGTCCTCCACCGGGACAAATTTCGCCTTGTAATTTGGAGACAGCTCGGCAACCTGTTCAGTCATCCGCTCCCGGAAGGCGGGAAAGCCCTTATACATACTGCCCTCTACAGCGATGCTCATATTAGGCTTCTTAAGGCGAGACAGTAGTCCAGCCACCAGGGATGACGCCAACATCGCGCTACGCTGCGTGACACGAGCGCAGATAGCGTGCAGAAGTCTGCAGTCGGCGGGAGAAGGATCGTCTGCTCCAAGCGATTGTAGAATCCGACGGCAGTTCGGTTGACTATCCTCGGTATCTCTATTGACACAATCGATTTGATTGAGACACAGGCGTAATATTCTAATATAATTGAATAATTAAATACCCAGTGATATCATTCAACTTTATTTCACATTTGCCAACTTGGATAGATCACACTTATATCGGAACTCTCACCCTTCAACAATTTCAGAAATAAAGCTGGTAGTGAAAATCCAGTCTTCTTCCAGTGGCTTTGGCAGCTTGCCCCTGAACGCAACTCCCAGATGAGCGAGCTTTGCCAGGATAATCCTGGCCACCTCGCCTAGATACTTTCCCGAAATCATCTTCTCAACCCTGATGGACAAATGCAAAACAGTATTTGATAAAATCAGAGGACTGGGAGGACTGAGTGCATCTATTTGCGTGCCGAGATCGTCCGTCCGTTCGTCCGTGCATCTATGCAACCGTACTCTCAATGTCTGTCTGACTCACCGTTGGTTGCCTTTGTTGACTGTTCGATTATCCAGGTCGAGATCGATCTCAGTCCTTACGAATTCGATGACGCCCTCGTCCCCAAAGCCACCCATCTCAATGTTGATGACAACTTGACGTGGTTCGTTATTGTCCCCTTTCCATTTACCAACATTGCTGAGTGGTTCCATATACGCTGCATTTATGCCGGTTCCTATAAACGCATACCAAAATACAAGTACAGTTATATAAAACTCCTCGCAATCACTTCCACTTCAAGAAAAAAAGCATGACTGATGATTTCAGTATGATGTAAAAGAAACGGTGTCCAGCAAGTTTCTGTCTGTAGCTCTTTGTTCAATGCGTGAGGAGAACGGGCGTCTTTTTTCTACCAACAGAGCAAATTCGAGCAACACTGTCACAAGTCTGTCTGTGGCCCTGAAGAGGTGAGATCTTGATGTTTGCATCACTCACCCACGATGAGTCCAATTTGACAATTGTGGTCGTAGTAAGCACCACCTATCAGAACTGCCACCGTGTCGTTTATCAGAGCTACCGTGCGAGCCTTGATGTTCTGAAGAAAATATGAATATTCAAACAAATTTAGCTCAATTGCATAAGCGATTTGATGGCAAGATATAACGGGGAGTTGGGTTGGCGAAGTAGTTCTTTCCTCGCCTTCCACTCTATATAGCTTTCTCCAGGCTTGCAAGCTACAGTGCCGAGAGCGCTTTTGAGAAGTTAGTGTCATTACCAGAAAATAAAATTAATAATAACACCAGTTTGGCTTTTCTAACGACACACAGATTTGAAATCTTCCTCACCTTTTTGTCTAAGGCTTTCTGCAACAAAAGCACGACGTCCTTCCCCACAACACCCTGTACGGCAAAGCCTTTGGTCCATATCACTAACTCAGCTGCAAAGAAGTCAAAGTTACTGCATAATTGGAAGTACATGCAGATCGTGATGAAAGGCACCTGCATGCTTGTAAAATCAGACTTAACCACATATAAGACGACTATCGCTCAACTCGATCAAATTACCTGAATCTAGTCCGTGCTGGTTACATGGGAATGAAAACGTGAAACCTAGCGGAAGATCGTCACATATACCAGCCGGGCAGTGCGTTTTCAGAAATATTTCGATGTGGTCTGCAATGTAGTCGAAAAACTGGTAACAAAAAACAAACAAACAAATAAACAAACAAATAAACAACATTCTAGCAGAAAGAACAATAAGACAGTGTCCACGTGTACAGCGCATTGTTCCTAAGCTCATGAATTTGGAGATGAGTATCGTATAGGAAACAATTACTAATACTGGGAAGACTTACCAAATCAGCAGTACCAAATAAAATCTCATGTGGTATGTGGTATCTGTCGACCGTAGTCGTCAACCCTTTGTCTGTAAGCTCGACCAACAGCACCCGGAAGTTGCTCCCTCCCATATCGAGGCTCATGAATCTGCCCATTTCTATGCAACCACACAATTGAAATTGAGTGTAAACTGACAATTGCTCAAGGGCTTGTTTCCTAAGTAGATAAATACGTGTTTGTTTTATTCACTTGGTAACCTTCCAGCTTATTTACCTGTTCCATTGGGCAGCGATCTAACGTAGGATGGTAGCATCTTCAGCGCAGTCTCGTCCCTCGTGTCTGCCCGAAGTCCCCTGTCCATCGACTGGTTCAGAATTTTCATGATCTGACGCTGTTGCTCCTTGGACACTTGAAGTGTCTCGAAGATGGCAAGAGCTTCCTGGAGGGAGAATTGAGAGTGATGTTAAATCTCTGCCTCTCCCACTCTGACAATTTCACTGAGCCAAAAAAGTTCACGACTTTTGTTATGTTGTTCGTGAAAATGTAAATATGAGAATGTGTGGTTTTATTTCATCAGAAATGGATGCCCTTGAAGCAGAAAGAGAAAGTCATGTACGCTCGTACGTGGTCACAGAAAAAAAGGAAAGATAACGCCATATTTACCTTCGGGAGTCCTTCCCCATCAAGGTACACGTCCAGTTGACTTGCCATGTTCAAAATTGCAATGCAGAGTATGGGACTTATGACGGTCCGAAGCTCCTGTGTGGTGGGTAAGAGAATATAAGAACATCAGATAATTAATGCACTGTATTTGTGTCAAAGGTGATCTCACCGATTTGTAAGTCGTGGGCTGGCATGGATGTATGCATGTTTCAAGTCACGTGAGAACTGTAATAGCCGAACTACTTTGAAATTAAAAGTGATTAATTCGGAAACTGAGACATGTTTAGACATTGCGAGAACGAAACCATAGAGAGTGTAAGATGTGAAATTTTCCATAGTGGAGGCTAGACTAAGAGATTCGGGGAAACACTAGGTTGATTCGATCTCTCTTTTATATCCTGAGAGTAGTGGTTCTGAGGAGAACCGGTGAGTGTGAACTCGACGTTTTGACCAGGAAGCTCTGGTTGTCCTCTGAGCATCCTGGTCTATAACGTCTATAGTTCACACTAACTGGTTCTCTTCAGAACCAATACTTTTATAGAAGAGATTCAGTTCCACTAACCCTATATCCATCTCTCTCAAAGAGAGAAGCATATTACCAGTGGCATATCCAGTGGGGGCAACTTGTCCCCTCCCTGACCGATTTTTTTAAAAACAAATAATACTTCGTAGGTGGGGAATTGGTATACTTATTAGCAACAAAAGCTTTAGGAAGACAACACCACGAAATAAAAGCAAGGATGTCGAGACCATCATTCAGGTTTTTCATTTTTTCCCCCCCAACATCATGTCAAATATGCTCGAAGCAGCGTTCGCTTTTGAATCCCCCCAACCATAAGTTGGATTCGCCGTTGCATATTACACCTTGCCCGTCCAAATGTAGTGGACAAGGTCGAATTATACGAGAATAGCCGATCCGGCATGATTGTGTCGGCTAAGACCTATCTTTATTAGCTAGCAACTGTATGCATTAAACAAGTTTATCAGTATGTTTTGTTTGTCCAATCTGCAGCTCATCCCACACCAAGCCCTAGCAACGCCCACATGTGTCTGTTCGTGTCCTCCAACGTCCCATTCACGTTTTCTTGACATCAGACACCAAGAACCGCTAGTCTATAATGGCGCTGATCTGATCTGATATGAATTTATTCACCTTTCAGGTAAAGATGAAACAGAGTTCAAAAGAACCAAAATCAGTGGAATCAATCAGTGGAAAAAGTAGGGATAATGCCGAAAGAAAATATTTCCATTGCAATCTCAAAAAAATGTCCATACGTTCATGTTTTCGTGAATGACGTCACTTTAACAAATCCCTACACCATCAGTTAAGTTCCACATTATTTTAAAGTTCTATACATGGAGGAAGACAGTGAACGAATACGTCAAAAATACAGTTTAGAACGAACAGTTTACATTGGACTACAACTGGAAACATTTTTTTGGACCGAAACAAGAACTTAGGGAAGGGACTTTGTGAAACATTCTGGAAGATAATCGATTCTATTTTGTAACATTTGTCAAAACCGGCTGAGTGCCACTGTGGCTTATCATCCAGACGTAAAGGTCTTCTTGGAATCGAATGTTATCACCGAAGTACTATTTACAGGAAAGATTTTACAACAATAATAAGACGATCACCCAACAAGATTCAAGGACAGTGGATTTAAAAAGGTCTGACATGAAAAACCCAGTTATTTTGCGACACTTCACAGTTCCATTAATTTTTAGGTTTCAAAGCTATTGAATTTTACCACCAAATGCATGCACAATATTGTCTTTTTCAGAACAAGGTGGGAAAAAATCTTACAGATAAAATAATGAAATAAAACTGGGCACTTCTGTCACCAAATGTGACCGAGACCAGGTGAATATCAAACTATCAAATGGGCATAAGTTAGCCAGGTAAATGCTATGAATAAAAATAACCATGATAAAGGTAAGGTTTTTCAAAAACAAACCCATCCCACCGCTATTGGCACAAATAAACACGCCACTTACCGTAAAATTCAGGCCGTATTCTGATCATTTACCGTGCATCCCGGCGATACACAGTCCTTGCCAGTACATGTATTTAAAACGCACGGAGATTGACTGAGAGGCCTACAGGACTCAATTCTATGAGTGGACTAACCTCAGGAAACATTTGCACAAACAGCTTTCATTATGTCGACTTTTTCGTCAGGTTTAAAAAGAAACATACGAAATTGTCTTCTCGATGTACAAGTTAAAAAATACAATTTCAAGACGAAACGCAACATATGACGGTACACACATACGGACAATGGAGTAAAAAAGATAAGGCAAACAGCACGGGCAAAGGCCTACAGTTTGCCGGTGTGTTTCCACAGAACAATTTGAATGAATCCAGGAACTGATGGGCAACGCTGTCATTTAAAATCTGCCCCGCGAACAAAATTTTCGTGCTTACCGTAGTTAGGCTCCACGACTGAGGACGTTGTGGTCAACAGAAGTCTGTCTGGGGCGTTACTCGAACGCGGTTTTATGAACTACGAGTCGAACGCATCAACATGTCTCGATCTGGGCAGTTACATAATGTTACATCAATACTGTGTGCCACATTCATCCTAGACAGGGCTTGAAATAGTTCTAGTGGCGCGAATTATGTTTGTCTTCATTTAGAGAAGGATATTAGCAGGACTCAGTTCTGTTGATTCTTAAAATAAGCAAACACAAACAGCAAATTCGGTGCAACTTGTTTTAAGGCTTCATCTAAACTACGTAAAAATAGGTTGCCATCATTAAGTTGTTATATTTCGCCGGGATTTTGAACTAGTAGTTTTTGGAGTCAGGATGATCATGTGAGCTTCATAAATTATGTGATTTGTGAGCTACTCACAATATCATGGAAAACAACAATGTCACAAAGACACAAAAAAGACAAAGAGGATCATTCGAGGTTGGATCCAGAAATACTGAAGTTCAAGGAGGGAGTCCGGCCCGTCACTCACTTTCAATGTCCGATTAATTGTTGCAGACAGGTGACATAATGTCCCCCTCACTTCTTTTTCTATAATAAATGAGGGCGCACTCCATGGTACACGTACAGCCTAGCGTTCAGAGGCTAGAGGCTAGGCGTGTTTGCTATGTTACTTGTGAATCTCCCGACAATCTGTTAAAATGTTGCACAGAAACAACGAGGTAAACCTGAGAATGGATCCTGATTCACCGCTTAATCGGGTAAGATATTCTATATTATGTTACTTTATATCGTCCGTTGGCAACACTGGACAAATTGGCCAAATTGTTGAATCATCAGACCCAAGTGACCATGATCATGACAATTGACATGACAATGACAATCGTTTACCACAGGCCGAATGGTTGAACTTGTTCAACACTGACAAGCTCTTGTGATATGATAGCAATACGAATGTAACATGAAGCCATGACATTAGACCGAGTCAGCTGGCTTTGTAATATGGTGTGCTCTGCGCTTAATTTCTTGTTTTTCTTCCTTCTATTCTAAACAGCAGCATCACTACATACTTCAGCCTAGGCCTATAAGTTATAAATACAAAAACTGGGACGGTCTCTAAATATAACTTAAGTCTAATTATCACCCATGTCTGAATAACTACGACTCAGAGTGCTAGTTATTCAGACAATTATCATACCAACTTTTTACATTCATTTTGATCTCCATGTAGGCCCATCAGATTGAGAGACAAGCTGAGAAAATGTTACAAAATGGACGTTATGACCAAGCGTCATCTTGTTACATCAGAGCTGCAGGTTTGTGAAGTTATTTTCATTTCAGAACACTCTGGTTACAAATGTTTACCTTCCAGTTTTTAGTTGCTTGATGCTTCAACAACAATTCACATACCTGGGTCAAATACTGCAATGAAGGCTTTGGCCAATATATCCCTTATACTGCTTTCAGGCCATATATTTCCTTCAAATCAACCCTCCAAAAACATGGGGCTCCTCAGATTTAGGTCAATAATTTGTCTGTTATTATCACAATTTGTAGATCAGCTGGAAGGCGCAATTCAACAGACACAGAACCCTTCAGCCATACTTTCACTGAAACTTCAACTTGAGAATTTGAGAAAACAACCGCAGGTCATCAAGAAACGGCAGCAATGGGATAAGCACAAACAGGATTCGGTGCTGACTGTATCAAATGGGCACTTCCTGAATGAAGACAGCCCTGATGGCCTGAGGGTTCCCAAACCAGTGTATGAGTTGTCAGTTGGTGGAGGGGCAGAGCACGAAGAGCAGGAAAGTAGGATGAGAACAGAGAGTACAGAATCTAGGTTCAATTCCTCAGAGGAAGCAGACTCACTCTTAGCTGTGATACGAGAGCATCACAGCATTGAAAATGAACAACCAAAATATCGCTTGCCTCAGCTCATTGCAGCCATAAAGACATTTGGCCTCAGGAACAGACATCCTGACAATGTAGAGCCAGTTGCGTCTCACAATCCAACCCCAAATGTTATACTGGAGGGGCATGAAATTCCCACATCCCAGCAGAAAATACGACAGTTAGACGCTCAAATCCAGGAGCTCCAAAGCCATTTAATGCAGCTCTTCCAGGTGTTGGAGTGTTGTGAACAGGAGAACCATAAACTAAGAGAGACGGTGTCTGACCTTCAGCAACAGTTGGAAGAATGCAGATTACATGACGCCACCAGAGAAGAGAACCATTTTGGAATGGGGACTAATTCCAGACTAGAAACCCCATTTTCATTAATGAATGATTTTACTTATTCCCCTCCGACAGATTCATTGTCTCCTCTGGAACCACTCAACATCCCTGACTTTGAAGAAGTGGATGATATAATCTGAATTGACTATTTTGTTGCCTGTAACATCTCCTACTTAACTGCAATTGTACCTTGGATCAATACAATTATTTGTCATTGGGTGTAAAATTTAAAACGTGAAGATTAGAAGGAGCTTTTCGGAAGCAGTTATTAGTTAGATTTTCACTTGTAGTATTAACTGAATTACTCAAGTTATCGTTCAAGTGTAAGGAAGGAGATGCTTACAGAATACTTTCAGTGCTGACATTTTTGTTTCACTGTCCTAGCTGTTTGACCTTCAGGGGCAACATTTATCATGGTGCAACTCCAAATCCAACTCCAAATTGAAAACTTTCTTTTTGGATTAGTTTTGCTGCAGAAAGGCATTTAAAAAATTTGGAGGGGGTCTGTTTTGTAACATATAGTAAGTAAACGGTTTTGGTTGGCACTAAAAGTAAGCTGAATCTGAAGATGGAAGTACCAGGAAAAAAACAGCGTTCAGACTGACAGTTTATTTCAATGATGTAATGATTATATTTATCAATGACAATACATGCATTTGATGCAGCAAAGGTGTTAGATTTAGTGGACCAATAAAACTGTGCGCAATAATTGTTGAAATTGTCTGTTACATGTGGGATTGTTTTCTCTATACCCAGGGAGACCTTTTAAACAAGTTGAATGTCATCTTTTCTTTTACTCCTAAAGACAAGTGTATGTTGACCGCTGCAAATGACCAGATGAAAAAGGATAAAATCTGCTTTTCTTTGGGCAATCTTTGAAAATACGATTTAGTTGTCAAAGAGGAAAGGGAAATCCCCCAGCCCAGTATATTGACACATCTACTGACTTTCTCCAAAGTGACTACGACCTCAGAGTCGTGTGTTGTACACACACGAGATTTTAATGGTTTATTTCAGGAACATGTACGCCCAGCCCCCCTAGACAAATTTAAACCATAGAGGGCGCGATATTTGTATTATCGCGGCAAAAACGGCACCGGCCTGAAGATTTGTCCGTCTCCGGAGCTCCGTCTATCCTTTGGAGATTTTGTTTCGTTAGTGAAGGCAAGTAACTTACTATATCCCTCAGTTGTATGATGAGAGCACATTTTTACCAATATACTGTATTCCGAGTAAAGAATATTTCAAAGGCGTGAGGCCCAATCTTAGCGATCGATACCTATTAAGTTTTAGTATGGACAGATAAACTGGCGAGGCCTAGGACGTAAACATGATAAAAACACGATGATCACGGAGTTAGTGACTTAGAGTTCTCGAAGTAAGTTTAATGCCTCGCTAGTTGATTGGATCGGGCATATCATGTGGATTGGTGACAAAGCTGCACATGCTAAACAGTATCGTGTCTATGGCTGGGACCATGATCATCGTGTTTCTGACACTGTCTGTCCGATCATTTCGGCCAAGTTAACTTGGCAGTCTAATCCTAATCATGCCAGTCTATTCAATGTCTATTCAGTCTATTCAAGTATCTATTCAATGTTGGATGGGGCACTCTCCTCGATGGAAGGGCTAGAAAACAATGGAATGGCATATGACATAATCATACATGCATGAGAGAACTATTGCAGATCTGGGGTCAGAGTTCAATGTTCTGACACTAGTCTTTTAAACAGTCGTATACTTGTTGTCACTCATCATTACAATTATGCTGAATTGTTGATGCACCTGTATGCCGTAATATTCCACATTATGAAGATGTCCCATCCCATTGTGGATAATTCATTGCCAGACGTTTCGATTGTGCTTGGAGTAATTAAATGCTTTGTTTTTCTCCTGAAGACCCATTGTAATGGCCAGTATAACTGCTGAAATGTTAGTCCACAAACAACTGCAAGATGTTCTTCTGACCCAAAGACAAGTGTTGCAATCGTGGAAAGAACAAGTAAGAAAACAACACATTACTGTTCACTGCAGAGATAGTTGTGTTGAGGAATAACTATCAAATCAGGATTAATACTACTTCTAATGCCTTTGACGCTTACATTTAACAACTCGAACAAAGACTATACTGATAATGTAACTGAATGAGTTCAGCCTTGATCTGAGGCTAATTCATCCTGATGGTTGATCCTCAGATTTTAGAATAGTTCCATGTATTTGGTTTATTACACCTGTCAATAACCTCACACAGCAGAGGTCCTTAATACGTACAGCAACATACAGAATTACCTCAATGTGTTGACTGTTACCCTGTTTTAAGATGTCCTTTTTTGTAGCAGATGCGGATTGATCAAGATACAGTATCCAAACTGGAATATGATGAGCTTGTTGAACAACTTAAGGTAGTCGTCACTCTTAGATATAGTTTGAATGCTGTCTATCCAGAAATGTCTGTTTGTACCTGTCAGAGATTATGCTTGGATCAAAATGTTGAACTCTCATTTTAAAGCTTTTACTTTCAGGATTTTTTCATGTACAATGAACTGAATTCTTTTGAAATTGGTTTGGCAGGAGGAAAGACGGCAACACGAGGAGACAAAGGCCAGGCTAGCCAGCGAGAGTGACAAGTTGCAGTTTGCCTTGGGGGAGATTGAAGTCTTGAGTACACAACTGGAGCGAGAGAAGGCCAACTTTGAGCAGTCGTAAGTTAAATCCACTTCACTCTGAAAAAAAGGAGTCTGTCACCAGACTAGTCGAAGTTTAGTTCCCGATTTGGAAACAGAAGGAATTTAAAGCTATGAGACCTGTTGATGTATAATGCAAAATAGGTCACTTTTTGGTTGTTTGTGACTTGACACTGTCAGAATTTGTCAATACCATTCTCCTTACTGTCATTTTCTTACAGGTTTGGTCAGTTGAAAGAAAAGTCGGTAAAAGACAATGCAAAAGCAAGCCAGCTCAAAACAAGATTTTCAGGTAAGGTGAACGGCCCATGAGCTTTATTTCACAAAATTAAGAAGTGGATATGAAATTTCTGTTGTTTGCTGTACATGTGAAGACCTTTCAAGTTGTCTCTTTATCCAGCCATTGAAACTGAAAAACAGAAGCAAGATGACTTGCTGAGTCTGAAAGAGTCCAAGATAAGAGACTTGAAGCAGAGACTAGCCAAACAGAAAGACAATCATAGACAACAGGTAAAAAATATCATGGGTTATAAATCGACTCCAATCTTGGCCAAATAATGATCTACTATTTACATTGTCACTTCTTAGACCATGTTGAAGCTACAGTATGTGACTAAATGATTTGATCAGTATTTTTTAGTTACATAATTGCACCGACACGTAACTTTCATTGTTTCATTTCTGCCAAAATAAGAGAGCTCCAAAAATGGCATCAATTACTTCTTTGGTGGATCACTTTACTCCCTTCCAAATTGAAAATCACTGTCCTCTCTCAACCAAAACAACCCTCTTTGTATCTTACCAATTGTTTCAGGTGCAGGAGTTGAATGTGCAGTTACAGCAAGAGGCTTACATCGTACGCACTTTGTCTGCCAAGGGCAGTTACCGCAGAGGCTATAGTCAATCAGGAAAATGAAGGTACTAACACAAAACTCCATGACACCTCAACTTCTCTCGACGTTTCCTCGTTCTTCACAGTGAGATACACAGTGTTGCTGCATCAAATAGGGAGAATAGTATGTCAGTGGTTTGTAGAGGGAAGTACATGTATGCTTGTGCAGTGGCTTTTATACTCTCTGTATCTCAGATATGATGTCGCTGATCGGGTTTTGAGGAAAAAAATACAGACGTTTTGAAAATTTCGACAGTTCATACTGAAATATGTTTACAGGTACTATGCATACAAATGTTCTTAATTGCACAAAATCTTACCACTTTGGCATTCTTTCCTTGTTCTCCCAAAAATGATGCCGTCCAAAATCAGGATTGGCCACTTTAGTTCTGCACTCTGCCATTAACGAAATTCAGTATCTGAATTTCTGACGTCACCAAAAAACTCTATTCTGTAGTGTACACATATGTACATAAAATGATTTGGAATGTGCAATTATTTTGTACAATTAGAAGGTTGAAGGTTTTCGCTTCCTTTTTTTGACATTTGAAGTGTGTCTGAAGTCTGTATTACTCTGGGTGTCTCAAGTATTTTTGTTAGCATTTGGTGTGTTGTAAAAGTAGGCATTTTAGAAAGAAATTTTATACGCAGGACTGTTGAGTGGAAATCAAAAGATGAATTTAAGGTTAAAACAGCAAGAACGTTTATTTATCTAACTTCAGTGAAATAAATTCAAACTTGGATTGAAAAAACAAAAACATTCAATATTTATAATTGAAGCTGGATTTTTATAGTAATATACATGTACCACACAGTGAAGAAAAACCAAAATTATTTAGAAGCTGTCAAACTTTATGTAATAAAGATTTCATCTTCACAATTCTTGGGTTAAACCAGTCTTTGATAAATATACAGCTTCTTTGGCATATTCATATATATATAATTTATTTAAAGCTCAAAGAGTTGCTTTGAATGCCGTATTTATCAATGTACATAGCTCTAACTCAAGATGTGAATCAGGGGTGCACATGTACATGTATATAAGCCAAAGACCCGCTACAGGTGTCTCCATGTCTACAATGACATAAAACATCAATTTCAATCCAAAAATAAAATTCTAAAGTAAAAACATGCAACGTCCATGTGTTATGTACTTATCTTTCAATAATCACCTGCTTTCATACCACTTATGAATTTATTCTGTACCATCAAAATTATTGAAAAATTGTTGACAGATCTGATGCAGGATATGCCAAAGGCCTGAGGGGCACACAGCACCCTGAGCATTGCTGCCAGCCGAGTTGAACAACGGAATATCCCAATCATGGCAGTCAATTATCGTTTGTGTACATTGTGCCAATAAGTCAAAATGACAACTGTAAACTACAGTACAAGAAATGAATCAATACATGAAAACCTCCGACTCCTGCGAAACTTCTTGTCTGAAAGAACAGTTGACATCTTCATTTGTGAGCACAGTGTTCCATGCACTTACATCAAACAGTGCATAATGAACTTGATCCATGTAACATGGCTATTTTCAGGCTGATCACAAGGCTGTTCTCCAATCACAGAACGACTTTATTCAAGCAAACAATATTACTATTTATTCTCTACTTAGATTTAATCTAGGTGCTGACATCTTTCCAACTTCTGAGGCACATAAATGTATGTATCCATCTCGAGCAGAAGCACCCCTCATCACTTGAGCCACGTTGGTCAGGAGTGTTAATTTTGTTGTTAACGGCGCGACTGCTGTCATTCGTGGACCAGCAATTTGCAGTTAGTTCCAAAGGAGCCTCTGTCGCTATGGAAATAGCGCCCTCTTTTGGTCCAGCTCAAGGCCTATACATGTATCAGCCAACTTTGCACTCTGTCTAGATTTCGGAATCAGAGTTCATTAAATATATAAATACTTACGTACATGTCGCTCATGCAATAGAAAGAATGGCCACACCTTGTGGTGTTGATCTGTACACTTAGGACTTACACATTAAGTAAAACGGTCATATCATTTTGTCAACATCTGACAATCCTCCAAGTAATTGATGTGACCTTTACAAAGTCTTATCGAAGAAAATGAATCTTAAAATTTATTCATCGGGTATAGGGGTGGAGAAAACGAAGTCATAAATAAATTTCTAAGAATGTCCAACATTCAAATATCACTGCCAATACTTTGACCTACGCGCTGAATTACGTATGGACCCACAATGGAAAGGCTGGTACAACTGCCATGATGTACACCAAAAACAAAATCTAATCTGTATTCATTAATTTAAAGCAGATTGCAATGTAGTATGTCCAATGATATGTTGGAGGCAGCATCGCAGATTTAGAACATGGGCGAAAGTCCTCGGTACTCCTTTGCCAAATCCTGTCGACATCAAACTGCAGCAAAACTCTTCCAGCACGTCAAGCAATCTACTTAGACTCAAAACAAATGGGCCATTTGACAAAAGAACCCAGAGATACACACACACACATGGTTGTTGTCATCTGATTTTCTCGAGCAACTCTCAGCGGCTTGTGGACCAGGCTAGTATCATCAGCAACCAAACACCTACCAAAAGTCAGGGTTGAAGTAGAAGTTAGAAGACACAGTCATCAGGCCCAAGCCAGTTTCCTTCCAGACTAAACAAGGGAATTTATCAAAGAAAATACCCTCTAGAGCTACAAACAATGAGCCAAAAAGTCCTTCATAAGTTGCTAGACTGACGTGTATCCTCAAACCTACTCGACTGCTATTCCCTGGCACAGAGTAACAGCTCCCTGCTTCTTGATCTACAATACAACACAAATGTAGGTCCTACAGTACCTTTAAAATCTTAAATAATTGATTGGTTGTCCATAAACCCATGTTAAAATTCATTTCATCCTTCAGTAAAGCAGCCAAATTTTTCCACAATTCAAAAATAAAGCCAAGGCATCCACTCTATCCAAAAACAAACATCTGTAAAATTTATCACACTGCCTATGCTAGTTGGCCTGAAATGTCCATAAATACGACACATCAGTGGGCATTACACCGGTCCCACAGAAATAAATAGAAATGGTCCAAACTAAAATCTCCTTTATTCCAGGTTCCTAGCTTCAAATGTAAACAACTGCTATAACGATAGGCAGCCTTACACCCGGGTAGATGTAAGAAGGAAAGCTATGTCCACTCATAGAGTGATAAATATGACCACACCATGTAGAAAATGTTGATATTTCAGTAGATCCTTCTAGTAGCGTATTCGAGGACCAGACTAGCAGCTCCCAACAGAGCCGGTTCTTGAAGCGAGGAGGCTGTGATGTCTGCGTGACCAGCCGAGGGCAGTGCCTCTTTCTTGACAACGTTACGCACTGTCTCAATGTAAGCTGGGGCTAACACACCACACAGGACCACCATGGACGGGTTAAGGATGTGAAGAAGATTCACAACCACTGATGCCACAGCCTTGGCACCTGTTAATAATGAGATGGGAATGCTTACTTAACATTAAAGAACATGAATACTAAATGATGCTAGGTGGCCTGGTTAATTCCAGGAGCCAAGGTCACATGACATGCCCTGTGTACTCTGGTTTTTAGGTTAGACAGGTGCTGGATGGCCGTGTTCAAATTTCTTCATAATGTGCACAAATCTGCAATGCTTTTGGATCATAAAAATGCTCCTTTGAATGAATGCAAGAGAGAATTCATGTGACAGTCCATACCAGCACAGGTTTAAACTTGTTTCTACGAAGTCAGGTGAGAGATTCTGAGTTCATTTTGAAAGAATTGGAAACTGCCCCTCACCTCTGTCCAAGATGTCCTGTGCCTTCTTATTACCAAGCTTGGCAGCCTCAACTAAGTGCCTGGCTGTGATCTTCTCGTTATTCTCTAGATGGAATCCCTCAGTCAGCAGATTACCCTCTGTCGGTAAAAGCAGATTCTGCTTTTAAGAAAACAATTTGTTATGACAATTACAAAGTTTTCCTGCATGACTTTCTACAACTGAAGGCACTAACTATGCCAAGGAAATCTTTTGAGGAGATGTTCATTTTAAAAATGAATACTTTCAAGGTGCTTTCCACAAGACAACTGATACCAAATCAGTTTGCCCAATGATCAACCTGAAGTAAACTCCAACAAATTCATTAAAAGAAAGGAAGTTCCAATGGAATAAATTGCAAATCTTGTTTGTCTAAGATCCCGCTGCTACCTGCATACAGCCTCAGAGCCTCTTGCTGTAGAGCCAATCCAGAGCTGTAAGCTTCCACACATCCAGTACCCCCACATTGACAGGTTGGTCCTCCTAAGGAAACCTTAGTGTGGCCCAATTCAGCTGCACAGAACTCTGTTCCATGGATGAGCTTACCACCCAGAACAATGCCTCCACCAATTCCTAAAAGTGACATAAGGCAAACAGGCTGAGTGAAGTTGATGTTAATTATGGAATATCATCTTTAGGATAATACAAATACCAGACAGGCTACTTTTCCTTGAATCGCCTACTTTCATCATTTTCTCTCTGATTACTACTGAAATTGAAATGGTACCAAAAAATCTTGAGCAGTTGGAATTTCCTCCTTTAAAAAAATGAACTTCCAGTCTTGTGCCTGATATGCACAATGTTCGCACCTGTCATTACAAAACATATTTGAAGTCGAATTGCCACACAGCTGCAAACACTGGTAAATTATTAGCTAAAACTAACAGCTGGTGTATTGGATGCCACTGTATGCCAACTCACCAGTTCCCGTTGCTATGGTAACAAAGTCTTCTACTCCTTTTCCACAGCCAAAGGCACGTACACCGAGAGCAGCACAGTTACCGTCGTTATCTACCCAGACAGGCAGGTGCAGCATGCTAGATATTGGAGTCCTTAGGTCAATTTCTGACCAACCTTAAGCAAAAAATACAATCCCAGTTGTAAATAAACATCACTTGTTACCAGGAGGAAGGCCAAAATTTAACCATCTGCTGCAAAACCCTTCTGCCAGGCAAGATCATAGAAAGCCGGTACACTTTCTAAATTATCTAGCTAGCCTTGCCCTTTTCTAATCAGTTTCACAAGAAATGTTTTTTTCTTTTCATTTGACATAAGTTGAATAACTCAGAGCTAAGCACTTTGCACGTACCTTCTAAAGCTTTGGTGGAATGTTTGACTACTCCCCCTCTTGGATCCACTCGACCTCCTGTACTGATTCCTACAATAAACCAACATTGGCAAGGAGTTACGGCCTTCAACATCATCATACTATGTAAGGTTACATATGTTTGGACCTGATTAATAAGACCACTGGCCTACGAGTGGCCGTGAGAGACATACATGTGTGCCGACAAATTGGAAAAAACTAAGAATTTAAAAGAAATATATACATGCAGAGGGTTGGCAGGGCTCATTCCAAGGACTACTGGAGCTGTCTGAAAAAATCATTTCGTCCTGCTGATTCCAATTACTTTGGAAAAAAGGAAAGGATTGGGACCATTTTTGAACAAAGCCATGAGAGACAGAATTCAGAACAATACATGAAGGTGAACCTGTACACCATGTGCTTAAAATTACTCTTTTTATTTTCCCTGTAACAGGTACACTGTAATGCCATATTAAACTTAAAGAGTCCTCAATCCTCCAACAGGTTTAGGATTGCCACGTCAGTGTATATTGATCTGATAAATATATCAGTGAACAGGTTGCCATGGTGACGTGCACCTGCCAGCAGTGTGCTGGCGTGTTCATTCAACAAGCCACTTGTTCTTACACAAATCAGCAGTTGCAACTAATGCATGCAGGGCAGTGTCAATAATGCTAACATTATCCGCTTACAATATCAGCTCTAGAGATTGTATATGTACATGTGGGTGTATTTCATGGAATGCATGTGATGACGTGTCACATAATGCTGAATAGGTGGACAATTCTGAAAGGTGAATAATAAAATATTCGTTTTTATCTGGGAACTAAATCAGAGAAAAACAGAAAATACGCGTACCTTTTCATGAATTTGTGCGTGCAGGGTAACCAATATGAGCAAAGAGCTAGTTATGAATGCATTTTGATGCATGGCACATATTTGATTTGCATAACGTCAACAGCAGAAGAATCAAACAATGCACTATATATTTTCAGGCAGTTTTAATATTGTCTGCAACATAATTTGTGAGGGCTTCTTTCAGAGTGACTGAATATGTAAAAGAAGATTTAAAGAGTGACAGCCTCATCATATACATGTAGTAGTTCCCAGTTCCTTGCTCTTCTCAGCCAAGGAAATGTTTGGAAACTGACATCCCTCGGCGCTATCTGAGGCCTTGCTTCCACTGAATTCGGTGTTTTGGAAGGAAATGCGAGGACTTCTTCAACGGTGATAAAAATCAATGTAAGATATAAGCGTCTTGGGAGTTGTACATTTTGAGCATGTAAACACTGCCTGTACAAACTGGTTTACCTGTCCTTCGGTCAGACGGACAGATAGACATTTGGACAGGTGGCTGGCTAGACTACTCACTGCATTCAAGTTACTCACCTACTCCTAGCACCCTGCAGTTCAGAGATATAGCTTTCTGGGCCAGGTTCATCAACATCTCTAACAACTTGGACATACGCTCTTCATTGGTTTTGGGGGTAGGATGTGATGTCTGAGCAAGAATTTCCCCCTGGAAGGAGAACAGCCAAAGTAAATTTGAGTTCAGACAGCATGCTATCTGCTAGTAATTGCTTTTCAGTTGTGTACAAAACATCTTATAGTCTACAAATTTGAGACAGGCATGGATATCTCATATCACATCAATCAAAACACTTTGTTGGCACAAAGACTGAAGGACAATAAATCTTTACGCAGTAATTTTTATGCTGGCCCCGCACACATGCATTGTGGGAATACATTACTAAGTGCTGAAAACTGCTGTAAAAATCCCAACAAAAACAGCGGACACCTTACAGTGTTTACTGAATGCCTGAACAGCTGGTATAGAATTTGTCATCAAGCTGTTCTGTGTTGACAAAGCTAGACTGGTAAGAAAGTACTGGTCACACATACAAATTTTGCAAATGCTCTTCCTAGTCCACATGCAGGACACGACATGTGTGCTGTATTGATTAATTACGATATTTTTGGCTTGAGCTGAGGTCAATTTCATTTCCTGTTATTGTGATAACAATATCCACTGTAAACAGATGTCATTCCTGTCCATACATTAATGCACATCAAACGTGGCATCTATATGTACTACGAACAGCCAATACAAAAATGCCAGCCAAAATTTACCAATATGATCACCAGGAAAGCTATTTTGTATAACAGATCTGACCTCCAAACTGGTCAGAAATGTTGATAAGTGCTGCACATGATAAAAAAAAGAAAAAGAAATCTACGGCAGCTTGAGTTTAGGTTGGAAGGTCATAAGTCCTTAAAAAATGTTGTATGTCAACTCACATGGTTCTCAATGAGTGCTACTCTCAGTTGCGTGCCACCCAGGTCAACAGCGAGGGCACTTTGCCTCTCCAAGATATGGTCAATGTCTCGATGGTGGCTGGTGGGCATCGGTGGAAAAATAAACATCTTCTGCGTCTCGCCAGTAATATCCAGGGACTTCAAGAACTTCATGATGCGAGGAACAGCGTGACCGTCACCATAGATGTATGAACTGCAATAGATTAGAACCGTTCAGTTCAGAGAAACTGCACAATGCTGCTTAGGAAAAGAGAAAGGAAATTAATTCTGGTATGACTTTGATTTGAACTTACGGAGGATACTGTTTCTGGTACTGGATCTCCAGGGAATGTTTGATTTTCTCTGTAGTATCAGCTTCTCTACAATGTAGGACATTCTCTCCTGTGGACAATCATTTCAGAGTAAACATCGTCAGTTTTTCCTCTTTTCATTTTTTTTAAAAGCAAAACATGCCCTGTTCAAAATAATGTGGCTCTTAAAAGGGCTCGATATACACATCCCAACTGTAATCGAAGGACTTTGGAATTCTGGCTTAAGGATCCCTGTTTGTAACCAGAATCCATGACAAAAGTGGACCCCCCCCTCCTCCCTTGATGATAAAACTTACCAGTTTCTCTTCCTGTCTGACGAGACCCCAGATTGATGACCGGGGTTCCAAATGCCCCAGCCTCTCTGATCCCGGCGCTGCTGTTGCCAATCATGCAGCCAGCATTGGCTACCAATATGAGGAACTCATCAAAGGGTATGTGTTTAGCTGTCTTGAAGTTCGGGTGGTGCTCGATGCCCTTTTGACGCATGATGCGGGTCATTTCTTTACTTCCTGATGACAGTTTGGGAAGAAAAAAGGCAGCAATCATCTATGACGCTACAATGCAAATATATGTCAGTGTCACAGTAAACCTGGTGTAAAATGTGACTTTGTTCACACATTTAACTCCTGAAACATTTGTCTTTATTCAAAAGACAAGCATACTAGATCTTCAAGATTCAGGACTGTTCGAGTTATGCATCACGCATCAATACTTGCCTGCATCTATATTGGGGAAGAGTACAATGACCTTCTTGCCAAATTCCAACAATGCATCCAGCATCAGTGCGAACATCTTCAACGATTTACTGATGTTGGTTGTGACTGGATGTTGCAGGGCGACGATGTAATCGTGTGGTTTGACATCCTTTGGTAGCCACTTTTCCATCACAGCTGAGCAGTTAGTGGTGTCGGTGTTTAAGAGTTTATCATAGGAGGTACAGCCTGCCAGTAGGATGGAATTATTATCCTCACACATGGCCAAGAGTCGACTGTGCGCTCGCTCCGTGCAGCAGACATGATAGTGGGCCAGCTTGGTGATGGAATGACGAATCATGTCATCAATAGTGCCGCTGATCTCTCCTCCTTCCACGTGTACAATGCGAATGTTCATCAGTGCAGCCGATGCGGCAAGAGACAAAGCATCAAATCGGTCGCCGTGGACCACCAAGACATGAGGTTTAAGCCGCAGTAAGACATCAGGCAGCTTGACCATGGCCAATCCGACCGACTCTACCATAGCCGCCTCATCTTCCCCTCGGACAATGGTGTGAAGACGACTATCAATATCAAGGCCATCTTGTTCTATGTAGCGATATGTAGACCTGCATAAGCAAATCATCGCATAACACACACAAACTGAGATCATGGCTGGTAATAGGTTAGCTAAAACAGTTAACTGGACACAGGTGAGCAATAACAGGTGTCTTACTGAACTTCAGGATATTTCTGCTGTGAATTGACAGCAGTACAGGTACAAATTCTTTGCTCCTGGTACAAACTGACAGAAACGGTTTGAACACTCTTCTCACCCATAGTCATCAATGAGATGACAGCCAAGGACAATGACGGACAAGTCAATCTCTTCATCAGCCTTGGCAGCAAGCATGATGGGTGCCAACTTGGAGTAATCTGCTCGGTTACACGTAGCGATGCAGAGACGCATCTGGGTGGGTTTGGGTGTGGCCACGTCTTTCTCGACGCCCTCATCAATGTGTGCACGTTTGGCTACTGGTGGCTCCATCTTGTCATGTGGGTAGGCCTTTAGAGCATGCTACAGTACAAATGAAACAAACCCGAACCAAATCACATACCTGTAGGGTGTTAGTGGGCAAGAGAAAAACCACCGATCCCGCTGTTAGAGCACTAAGGTTAATTTATCCAATAAACTTCCACAATTAGTCCATGCTAACCTAATTTTTCAGCAGAAACCAGTGATCAGTAGACACTGTATGGACACTCACTAGAATTGACCAACAGTGTAATTATACTTCAAGTTTAAGAGAAAGAAAAGAGGGATGTTAAATAACATTTTATGCACCATGCAGTACGATATACAAGTACATGTATAATGCATCATTTAGGTGATGCAGAAAAGAAAAAATGACGTGCGCATACATAATGTACAAGTGCCATCAGCTTTCTTTTATTGTCAAGCCAAGTTGATGTAAATAACGTGTGTCAGGATTTCTTTGCTTTAACAAGAAATTACATATGAGTTTATAATGGCAGCCAGATGTAATTCAAGCTGCAAACGAACAATTTGAATGAAATCTAAGACTGACCTTAAATTATTGGAACGCTATGATTCTGAATAACATCCTGGGTAGACAAATGGATTGCAATCTACAAAAATTCACCATGACTTACATACATGTAGTGCCTCAATCCAAAATGAGAATGGAAGAGAAATTTACTCAAAGTTTTCCGATTCCCAGACAAACTCACAGACAAGTCATATGAATGAGAAGAATTACCAGCTATAATTAATAGTGTTAAGAACCACTTCCACACACTGTCAAATTAAAATCAGTAGTGCTAGCTGGTCAGAACACCTGTTAAGAAAAGTTACCACTGTACGGACAAAGTAAATTACAACGTAAGTGTGCATATGTGTCTATAATTGCAGTGCACTGGAATGGAACAAGGCTTGGGCAAACCTTTTGTAAAGATCTCGTTTGCACTTGCTCAAGTTCATTTAAGTACAGGTAGCCTGACAATGAATACTGCATACTGTTCCATGAATCTTTTGTTGGAGAAACAAAGCCTGCTTTGCTAAAATATCTGACCTTCATGTCTGCATTTTTCCAACTTATGCTATCGTGAAAACATCACAGATGACGTTTCTTGTGACTTTCACATATTGTGCAATGAAGTCCTACAAATAAAAAGCCACCTTACATCTTAAAAACATTTTTTTAAAAATGGTTTTTGCACTTCGGTTTAAATGGTCCTACATATAGTACAGGTGTTGTTAAAAAGGATCAATAATGTCTGGATAAAGTTAACGTTTACTGCAAAGAAAACACAAAGCACGTTAGTAACCAAGTTCAGTTGTAAATATCAGAGAAATAAACACACCAATGATAAAGGGAATCCCTTCTTTGAAAACTGATAAAGAAAACCCTGGTTACATGAAACCAAACAAAAATAAAGGAGAGAAAAGTGCATCCATACGTGCTCGGTGTTAAAGACCATCTTTCAAATACTGAAAGCAAAAGACAAGGTGAGATTTCAGGCCATGATGCTTCATGCATCAGGGGGCCGATCCAGGGAAGAGCTTAAATGTATTCCAACCAACCCCTTCGTCATAACCACGAGTATATACTGGTATGTGCAGTGCCTTAGGGAATGGGGATGACCAAAAAGAAAACTTATGTACTGTCAACCATTTGCAGAAGTGGCCTGCTGATCAGAAACTTGAAGTATGATGACAAGGGCTGTTCTTCCCTGGATCGGCCTGATGCAGGCATGCCAACCAATCCTACCTGTGTCAATCTTTGCGAAGTACAACAATTGTTGAAGTTGTCAGTGAACTGCAAGGAATGTAACAATGTCATTGAAACTTACATGTAGGACAATCAATGTCTTCAACTAGTTGGCGACTGAATGTCATTGGACGCTAATTTGTCATCAATGGTGTCATGGCAAAACCACTAAATTTCTTTCAACGCATTGATGATGTACATTTAAAGCCTTTGCATAAATTAAAAACATATTTTAGCTCCGTGTAAAGCATGTTAGATTTCACAAAAAAAGTACATTTACATAAATACATTGTACATGGACAACATTGTAAAAGTGAAAAGGCATGACTGTGATGTCATCACATGACACACTTAAGGTGCACATGCACTGGAAATAAAAAAAAGACTGAAGCTTCATGCATAGTGAAGCGTTAAAAGCAGCCCTTTGTGTGTGGATGTCAAAATCTGGTAGTCATAACAATGGTTTCAAGAGCAAATATAATCAATGCAGCCATACAACAGCAAACACCTGCTACTGTGGGAACTTGGACTGAAGTACAACACATGTCAATTGTACATGTGTATGACACAGCATGTACATGTCCAGTCTCATCTGCTCATACATGTAGTGTAGAGAGTGCACTGACCTGGACAATAGAATGCATGCAAAAACTAAATTGTTGATTTCCATAAATTTATGAATTGCAAAACATGTTCCCATGTAACTTGTACTTTGCAAAGGAAATCAAAATCCTGGGAGTGTAAAATGAGACAATGTCTATTAAACTATCAAAAGA
The DNA here is from genome assembly GCF_054643075.1 of Acanthaster planci. Classification (NCBI taxonomy): domain Eukaryota; kingdom Metazoa; phylum Echinodermata; class Asteroidea; order Valvatida; family Acanthasteridae; genus Acanthaster; species Acanthaster planci. The sequence continues at coordinate 697,751 of NC_141789.1, forward strand.
AATGCATGGTATTCAAATCATATTCATGTATGTAGAGTTCCTGGTGTATTCTAAATTAGTTGTGGCAGCTCTTATTACTGGGTCTGTAGTATTACCATATTTGGACAACCTGTTACTTTACAATCTGACCAATCACAAGGGCTGTTCTTGCAGCCTGCAACAGATTGTATGGGTGTTTCCATGTTACTGGGTGCTTTCCTTACATGATGCACAACATGGAGCAAAAATTTGATTGGCTTGGAAAAAACCTGACTACAAACAAAAGCTGGAAGTTCTAAAACACGTCTGTACTGATGGGATTAAGATTCGTCGTTGCCAACTTGAGATATTCAAAATTGAATTTTGACAAAAATTGCTTTATCAGGACATAGGAAAGGTCACATGTGGTAATACTCTAGACTGATGATGTGATTAGCAACACAATCTCACCTGCCTGGTACTGCCTTCCTTACTGCCAATCAATTAGTTCAAATCAGAGATTAGGCAAGGTGAAAAAACACTTGATCATCCTGGTTTTTCAGAATGAGGAGGATGATGACCTATGTATGCCAGCAGGGGCGATCAACTGATTTGCGTTCTTACTAGTCTTTAAGGCCCATGTGACCAGGGCATTCAAGAACTACACCTGTGACCCTGACTTAACACACTGAGCGAGTATCCAACTTGTGTACTGCTGTCTCTTGTTTGCACAGACAGTTGCCAGGATACCCACGTACCTTGTTTTAATTTACTTCTTTCATCTCCAACTCCAAAACACTTGACTTTGTAGATGTAGGCTCTTTACTCTCGTGGGCAATAACATTTACATGTATACAACGTACGGATGAACTGTATACATTTAGCGGTACATTGAAAATGAAAACACAGGGAATAATGTACACTTGAACTTTTATGCAAACGATACATCCAATTTGTTCACAAAGAGAAAGTATTTAAAGCAGGTTGTGCATAAAATTTGAAAATGACAAAATCTCTGTGGTAACTTCACACATGTATGCACTGTAACTTCCAACAAACTACTTGTTTGTTAGTTTGTTTGAATAATTATGTTTGGCTTTAAAGCAGTGCAAAGAAGAAATGCAAGGTATGTGTACATGTGTGTCAATGTACCTGTACAGCACAGGCAAATACACGTACATTGTCATGCTGGATCAGATATTTTGATCTTGAGTCTTTGAAAGGAGCAACACTTCATGTAGCAATGGACCTATAGTTTTAGCAAAGTGTGCGTTCCCACAGTTTCACGATTTGAAAGGTACACATCACAGTTTTGAAGGTCAGTAACTCGTCTGAATACACAAAAGGCTCTTTTATTTATCAAAACTCAGCACGGGCAACGCAGTAAAATGACTTTGGCACCCTTGCAAGGGGCTGGTTCCTCTGACAATATGACATATTTCTACAGCGCTTTCCAGTTTCAATGCACTTTATACCATTATTCCTGCTCATTGGGTCAAGAAGCAACAATATCAATCATCTCAACTCCCTTGGGAGTATTATATAGGTTAATCAACCATAATTGACCCACTCTGCCTTCACAGGTACCCATACATGTACATGTAAAGACTCTTGGGCGGAGTAAGGCAGAATTTGTAAATTGAAATGACTTGCCCAAGGTCTTAGCTACATGCCTTGCAGGAAATTCTCATCTACATGTAAGAATACGCTGTAAGGGGAAATTCCTTGTTGAAGATTTTCATTTTGTGCAAGGAATAACAAAAGTACACACACATCTTATTGTACATGTACCACAGAATTTAGTAATCATTTCCTTGATTACAAATTCAAGGAGCCAAACATTTTAATAATAAAGGAATATTTAATTGTTGACCGCTGTGGTGTGGGATATGACGTTTTGAACACCCAAGGGAAGCATAGCGCCCTGAGGCATAGCCGAGGGCACTGTGCATTCCCAAGGAATTTCTCCAAAGAAACAAGCTCTGAATTTCAGAAGACGAGAGGCCTACTGTCAAATTGTACAATTAACCTATAAACAGACATAAACGATATCGTCTGCAAATGCACTGTTCCCTCACTTCCTTTAATTGCGTAAACTTTAATGTGAAACTAGTGCGGGTACCAGTGAGTACATGTAGTCTGGTTAGCGGTCCCTGGTCCCTGCATTACCTTATACACTGCGAGTATGGGATTAAGTCTGTTATATGAGTGTGATCATTGGTTGAATTCCGTAGTACCCAATTTACAAAATGTATGCATGGATGTGGTGGCCACTTGTGATCGTTAAATTTTCCAGCATTTTTTATGTCTCGATGTATGAATTAAACAAAATCAATTTTGAAAAAGGCATGTGATTCACTTTATTGTTAGTTTGGAACTGAATCTCTTAAATGAGAAAGGAAGAAGGAAAAGAAAAAAACTCCTGCCCGCCTCTGAAAAATGAAAGGCCATGAATGCTAACCAACTAATTTTTTATATGGCCTTACTACCCATTTTAAAAATAATCTGTCAAAGAATTTAAAACAAAGGCAATTAGGTGATGGCTGAATTTACTGACAAATCGCTTGGTAAGACTGACCACAAGCCCAAATATGGAAAGATCAAGCACTTGTGCATAATGCATATCATTAACATGATTGATTTGCTAATCATGCCCAACAGGTAGGCCAACAAAATTAAACAGGATGTGCAAAATTTAAGGCAAACTAAATTCAATGTGAAAAATTCTATAGGGTTGTCTAAACTAAGGGGCATGGCTAATTTCTAATCTAACTATAATGTAAGACACCACTACTCCAAGAACTGTGGGGTTCGATGTCCGCCCTGCTCGTGTCCAGCTAATCCATCACCATGGAGATGAGAAAAGACTATAGATTGTTATGTAAGGGCTGGGGAATGATCACTTGACATATTCATGGTTTACCAGTAACCGGATAAGATTTACGGCACAACTGGGAGTGGGGCGGACATTGGACCCCACAGTTCTGGGGTAAGACACCACATCGTACATGTACTCCGTACTACTACTCACTACTAGTCCTAGCACTAGTACTAGTCAGTACCTAGCCAACGTTGGACGTTTACATTGCATTGCGACTAACGTCCAGGGTATAAAACTCCTCCCACTGGGCAAAATTTTTTCAACGTTTTTTCTCACATTTGTACTTGGCAAAGACAGCTCAAATGTCGTTCACAAGTGCCTTGTGTCCCAAATTGCATAAATGCTGTGTTGAAATTACTAAATACGCCCGCGTACAACGTATTTTGCTGGAAATTTTGCGAAACTCTACGTTTTCCGTCGCTAGTGAAAAAATACTGACCAACTACCATGCCTACCGTACATGCATGTACGTCCAAAAATCGGTAGATGACTGGATGAGGCCTAACGTTAGAGGCTAATGACATGGAGGTAGGCCTACCTCCATGCTAATGACTAATACTGCATGGAAAAAAACACACGTGGATAATTTCAAATTTCATTCAAAAAAGAATCTTTGAACCCTTCTTACGTCGTGGGGATCCTTTTTGGGTCTACCACTTCCAGTTCCACTGCCAACACCGTTTTTCATCGAGCCGCCGAACACAGGCATGTCTTTCCGGAGACACCCGAATCGTAACCGGCTGTAACGCGTGGATAATTCAGTCCGCTGAAAATCACGACAAGCGGTAAATGATGGACCAAGATCTTTGGAGTTTTATCTTGCATAATGGCCATTCAAAAAAGTGTCACTGGCTGATATTCCATCATAAAATGGACTTTGCTCAACGCGTCATAAATGGTACATGTCATACACAGACAAAATATCCGTGTTTGATCGATATGCCGGCACGCCTTCGATACGTGATGAACTTTAACCTAACAAATAGACCGGTGCTCATTGTGCGGTTCACTGGGTATATTGGTTAGCTCATCGAGGAGACTGGGAATGCGTTTTTATTTATTAGCAACCGGCTGTGGTTCACTGACACACAGATATATATCAGTGTACGCGCGGCGCGGGTACGGGTACAGAGAAGTACCATTTGGGGCGTGGCGACGAATATAACTGGCTGCATTAGTTAGAACACACCGACATTATTACCATGACGAGGAAACATAACGATTTCCTTTGCAGTTCTGGGAAATGATTTATTTTAACCACTGCTAGGGGATAAAGAACACGTACGAAAACGAGCGGGACTGAGCTAGGAGATGACTTATTGCCCAGCCGTTGAAATTCGGGGGGGGGGGTAGGTGTACTTGAACCCCATAATCACCAACAAGGTGTCTTTAAAAGCTTTTGACTTTTCTCTTTTTTCAGCATTACTGAATGCATTTTGCTTACTGGGAAGTTCAAAATAGCTCAAAACCCACCTTCATTTTCTCTTTTTGCTAACTATTTGACTTTTTCATCCATTCTGTAAGAACTTTTAAATATGTCCAATGTTTCAAAGCTAAAACTCTTCCAGATATAGGGAATAATCAGTGTGACTTGTATCAAGCAAATAACCCTAAATTAAGACAATGGTGATATTTTAAAACCAACGGGTCTGCAGTATTAAGACATCCAAATGATTTCTAAATCAAGTGTCAACAAAACATCTGCAACTTTACATGACAGACATACACACACTTGCATTTATTTCATTTTTTTTGGAAACAACACTGTAAATTAACTTCTGAAGTATAAAACTGGATTTGCTTTGAGCACTAACAAAAACTGTCGACAGTGCAATAGATGCAAGATATGTACAAAATACAACTGTACAATTCTGGTTTTTCTTAAAGTTAAAACCCATTTTGAAACTTTAAATTTGACCGAGGAGAGTTCTCATTTTCTGAGTAAAAGCAGGGAAGCATTTTTTACAATTAATAGTGTAGTAAGAACCATTGATCTAATACTATGAATTGTTATTCACAAATAAAAGTATAGAACAAGTTCAACACTCAATTAGAATTGCAAAGGACAGATAATTTTCTTTCAAGTGTAAAAAAAGCAATCAAGAATTTATTTCAAGTTTTGATTCAACCGCCATTTTGATGGTTATTTTTCCCAGCTTAATTACTTTTTCCACTGATTTTAGAAGTTTCAAATTAAATGTTATACTTTAAATTCAGTTAATATCAATGTACGAATCAGAGTTTTACGCTTATATGAGATCTTTGATGTATAAACCCAGGGTCTCCACAAGGCTTGATCGATATCCATTTTTTCCTAAACCGGTGTGTCCTACAAAGTAGCTAGTTTCATATAATTATTGAACAGGCCTCTGTCGAGATTAGGCCTTTGAACAGTTTTCTGAAGTACCAGGTTTGCCAAGGTACAATGCGATGACAAATACAATGAATCCAATCTCCATGACAACCTGACAACTCTGGCAGGAAGGAAACTGAAGATAAAAAGAAGAGAAAATATAACAAAATTGATACTTCTGCTCCGTGGTTCATGTAAATTAACAAAATTGCCAACATCGTCTTCCACATTTACCTGAGTAAACTGATAAAATAAATTACATGTAGTGATTGTATCAATAGAAATTTTAGTCACCTGATTTCGCAAGCTGTAATAATTACACTAAAACCACTTTTTTCTTAAAATGAGGGCATAAACTGTACATGCATGAAAGACTTGGTGAACCAACATGTACACTGATTTCAGATGTGATGTCCACTGATGTCATGTGACTGGTGTCAACTGACCACTGCCTCAGCATCGTTACTTCTCTTCTTTTGACTTTGGTTGTCTCTGTGGGACATAAAATAAAGACAAAAGTGTGCAAAAAAGTGGATAAAAGAAGGCAAAATTCAGAAAATATTACTTTAAGTACAAAGAACATGACACTGTCACACTGAGTTCCTTTTAAAACAATGGAATATTTTAATTATAGAGTATTTAAGGAAATCCATGCTGACAAGTTTAACCAAACTACACAAGGCCATCAATTCCATTCCTGTCAAGGGCCCTATTTGCTTTTTCATTCAATGAATTAATATAATGTGATATGTCAAAAGAATTTACTACATCATTATTACAACTGAGAAGAAACTTCACCTGTTGAAGTCTTCTTGAGATAGGAGTTGTGTTTGCATTTGGTGCGTCTCTGCGATGTAGTCAGACAGGTTCTCAACGTTGCAGGGTGGTAAGACGCTAGGAATGTACTTGGCAAACAGGCCAGGATTAAGTTCTGCATAGTCTTTGTGAAATAAAAGGACAGAAAGTTCAGATAAACAATATGACTGATACATCTTACTCTCAGTGCAATAATGCCAGGTCCAGTACCCGGAAATAAAAGTGGATTCTAAGTCTAGAAGACCTCTTGTGGAATCAATAAACTGGAAGCACTTGCAAAAGAATGGATCTGAACCGAGTTTCCAGCCCAGAGATGATTATGGACTCCAGTGGACTTTTAAGTTCTAAATAACCTTAGATTCACATCCGTACTGAGGAATAGGCATCACTCATGGATCATTAGTGGTAACATTAACCCGCTATATCTTTCTGGCTTGAATTTTTGTGAAAGGCAAAAACACAGAATGACTTTTATAGAGTGAAGACAGCATTAAAGCAAAAGCAACACGACTCCACAGGTTAACTGTCCAGAATGCACAACAGTCTCTCAACAGGACAGGGTTAAAGGCTACTTTTACATTTTTGGTCTTTTGGTTTTCGGCATGCAGCCAAGACAACAGTTTCCTAACCAATCCCTTTCCAACTCATCAGAGTAATATGACAAATTACTTTTTAAAAACTGATTCTGCAAGATATTAACTTTGATAAAAAATGCTCCAATCTCTTCATATTCGCTTTATGGCTGAGTGCTTTGTACATGTTTATGTGCTTGATCCTTGCCAAGATCAAGTCACTGCCAAGTTTTGTTATAAACTGACCTTGTTTGATTTCGTAGAGTCCATGGATGATATCGGAGGCAATGGATGGATCAACTGAAAATGGCTTGGCTTGAGCCTCATGAAGCATGCCTACAGATTGAGAACAATAATAAGATACTGCATTTTTGACATCCTTGAAATAAACTCGTGTGGCAATGTGGAGTGGAGTTCAACCATCATTACAAAAGGTGCATACAATAATTACATCAGCGTTGTTTTGGGTATGGTGGCTCCTAGAGAACACAAAACACAAGAACATTTAACAAACAAGCACAGAGGGAACATTTCAATTATAACCTGCTACTAACAAGGGAGCATGGGGGTAAAACTTACCTAAAACTTTAAATATATGGGTCTGTAAATGTTGTATGAACAGTTTCTCTAGTTCAGGCCTCAGTTCCATCCCAAGCTTCTGCGTTATATAAAATCTGTTCTGTAATCAAAATGATCACCATGGCAACCCAAGATCAAGAAAGAGGTATTAGAAAAGGAATACAACACACGAATCATTCATAAATCATGACAAAATAGGTTTATGATGACATAAAAATTGCTTTGACAAATGCTAAAGATGCATAGAAACCTTACTTCAACTGTGCAAATAAATGCATACAGGGTTAAAAGGTAATTCAACAAGTGAATAACAGTTCAATGTCAACAGGCACTTGTTCAGTGTCCTTAAACACTTATCTAGTGGACATCTGGTCAGTATCCATGGACATTTGTTCAGTATCCACTGACACTTGTTCAGTATCCACTGACACTTGTTCAGTATCCATGGACATTTGTTCAGTATCCACTGACACTTGTTCAGTATCCATGGACATTTGTTCAGTATCCACTGACACTTGTTCAGTATCCACTGACACTTGTTCAGTATCCATGCACACTTGTTCAGTATCCACTGACATTTGTTCAGTATCCACTGACACTTGTTCAGTATCCACTGACACTTGTTCAGTATCCACTGACACTTGTTCAATGTCCACTGACACTTGTTCAGTATCCATTGACACTTGTTCAGTATCCACTGACACTTGTTCAGTATCCACTGACACTTGTTCAGTATCCACTGACACTTGTTCAGTATCCATGGACACTTGTTCAGTATCCACTGACACTTGTTCAGTATCCATGGACACTTGTTCAGTATCCACTGACACTTGTTCAGTATCCAATGACACTTGTTCAGTATCCATGGACACTTGTTCAGTATCCACTGACACTTGTTCAGTATCCATGGACACTTGTTCAGTATCCACTGACACTTGTTCAGTATCCACTGACACTTGTTCAGTATCCATGCACACTTGTTCAGTATCCATGCACACTTGTTCAGTATCCACTGACACTTGTTCAGTATCCACTGACACTTGTTCAGTATCCATGGACACTTGTTCAGTATCCACTGACACTTGTCCAGTATCCACTGACACTTGTTCAGTATCCATGCACACTTGTTCAGTATCCAAGGACACTTGTTCAGTCTCCATGCACACTTGTTCAGTATCCACTGACACTTGTTCAGTATCCATGCACACTTGTTCAGTATCCAAGGACACTTGTTCAGTATCCATGCACACTTGTTCAGTATCCATGGACACTTGTTCAGTATCCACTGACACTTGTCCAGTATCCACTGGCACTTGTTCAGTATCCATGGACACTTGTTCAGTATCAACTGACACTTGTTCAGTACCCCTGGACCTTTCGTAAGTGGAAGGCCTATGCCCCAGGCATTCCTCTCACAAAGGGAGAAACGGCATAAAATCGTTACTTACCAAAAAAGTAAATATAGGCACTATTCCTCCGAGAGCTTGGGTGTACTGCTTTAGCACAGTGTGGAATCGCTTACAAAATTCACTTGAATTACACGTCTGAAAACACAAAAATTAACACTGGTTCAACTTTATATACATGTAAACCATTCAAATTCATGACATTTACTTCTTTCAATTTATGACTAGCGTGTAACTTAATCCAAAGTGGGCAATTTACATATGGATCCTTTTAATTGATAAATTCATGTATATCTACTGGGATCGATCATTTTTACATCGGCAAAAATAGATGAACAATTCATCATTCCCTGGGGAAAAGGTTTACAACCGCAGTTTAACCACTCCATCTCCCTCTATCTCCTCCCTCAGAAACATACCTCTATCTCCTCCCTAAGGAGGTATACTTCTATCTTCTCCCTAAGGAGGTATACCTCTATCTTCTCTCTAAGGAGGTACACCTCTATCTCCTCCCTAAGGAGGTATACCTCTATCTTCTCCCTAAGGAGGTATACCTCTATCTTCTCCCTAAGGAGGTATATCTCTATCTTCTCCCTAAGGAGGTATACCTCTATCTTCTCCCTAAGGAGGTATATCTCTATCTTCTCCCTAAGGAGGTATACCTCTACCTCCTCCCTGAGGAGGTATACCTGTTGCAATACCTGCAGATATACAGCTTTCTCCTGAAGATAACCAGTAAGGACTCTTCTAAGATCCCCATACATCCGTTCTGAATATTGATGACATACACACTTGTAGACACAGCTGTAAGAACATGGGTCAGAAAAGCATGTAAACTTTTATATGTTTGGCGTGTCTTCTTGATATACACACCATGAAACGAGATCTATAAGAAGTCTACACAAAAGAGGCAGTGTTTCACACCGTACCTGTACATTTGTTCATAGGATAATCGGATGAAAACTCCTGGTTCTTGGGCAAGGAGTTGTGTGACTGCCCTCTCTAGTTGAGACCAATAACAGTTTACATAGATGTCCTCTGTTAACATCTGCACTCCTGTAACAAGCATGGTATGTTTAAAAATAAACCAAAATAGGTAATCCTGGGAATGCCAATCGTTTGGGGGAAAAGATTGTTCTGCAAATCACCCAAGGGGCTATTTTTACAACGTCTACTTAAAGGTGAGTGAGTATGATACAGAATTAAAGCTACATTTATAACTATAGTTCTTTCAACCTCAAGTTTTGTTGAAATGTGAAGTAAGGAGTAATTAAAGAATACCCCCAACAGGAAAGCACCCCCAACAGGAAGGCACCCCCCGGAAATGAATGGCTTCGCAGTAAAAGTATTCAAAGCATTGGCTATGAATTTCAAGAATGTTGAAAAAGCTTCCATGCTGTGGACACAGGGATACACATGTACATATATGTACATGAGCAGAGAATTAGAATGGAACAGCATCAAAAGACTGCAGTTTCACGAGGTGTGAATTGATACGTGTAGGTAAAAAAAAAATTCTCATAGGGAATGAAGCTGTACCATACCTACAATGGAGAAAGTCAAAAAGTCCAAGTTTCAATATGGAGGAATAAGGACACATTCCTCCATAGGCTGAAGAAGCTCTCAGAGAGTGAACATTCATATAAAGGGATACGGATACGCAGGGATATGGCTGGAGTCAGGGACGGGGAAAGACATGAAAGAGGGTGCTAACAGGTATTGGAAAGAGGTTCATATACAGAAAACACTCATTTTCCCTTAAAAATGTTACAACAGTCATCAGAAAGTGATAACATGACCTAAAAGGTGAACTTTAGCTAAGAAAATTCTGAAGTATTTACTAAGAACACTTTTTTTCATACAGGCCCTTACATAGGTTTGTGCACAGGGGCATCAAGTGTTGCCCATAGGAACTCTTTCTCAGGTATTTTCACATGTGACTGGTTGCATAGTCAGCAACAAGGTGGATACATGAGTTGCATGGTATATAATTGTGTCTCAATTCTATGTGAATTAACATGGTTTCATTTACTAGCTCTCTAACTTATACTAGATTATGGCCCCTTGTTTCATATTCCCAACAAATGTTACAAATTTGTTCTTACAAATGCACTTATCACTGCTTTTAGGGACTTCAGTAGTATAACCACGATGTAACTCCAGACATAAAAGTACAAGACATAGGTTTTAGGCCCCTACTTCGTCACTGTCAGTAGTAGGCACATGTGGGGATTGTCCAAAAATGTTTACTTGGGGACCCCCCAATTTTTTGTCATTTTAATCGTGCAAAAGTCCCCCAAAAAACAAAGGCAACACTCTCTTTATTGCACTGACCCTATTTTTTGGAAATTTCAAACTGTGAGAATATTAATATGTGACTTTTTTACCAATAAACTAGCAATGCAAATTTGAATTCACCATGTGTCATGTGTTAAAACACACTTTCCCCTCAAAATTTCCCTAAAAACTCAAAAACACTACTCTTGTTCGAAAACATTAACCCTATAGTTATTGAGCATGATGTCACAGTCACTGCAGTCACCTACCAAGGTGAATTCAAAAGTTAAAATGTAGCTCTCACATGCCGCCCTTCTGGGAACAAGGTCCCCAAATTTATAATACCACGTAGACTGGTCCTATTTCTTAATATATTCAGTTTTTGTACTACAACACATGATTAGTATAGGCCTGCATCATATTGTATTAGTATTTGTCCACGGTGTTATATGTGGGCCTACATGAATAACCAACATGGCCATGCGGTGACGGCATGCACGCACAGGCCTACATATATACTGGTAGTAACTGCATGTATACCAGGCAAGATATGGGACGGAGGGGTACCCCCCCTTACCTGTCCAATCCCTACACACACTCTGGACTATTGTTACATAACACATCCCTGCTAGAAGTCTGTAAACAATTCCTGAGATTCCGATCAAACAATGACCAACACAAAGGCGGGGGGGGGTTCTCTCTGTCCCATATCTTGCTTCAAATGGTAGTAACACAGGCCATAAATTCATGATGTAGCCTTGGCTATGTCCTAGCCCATCCTGGTTACTTACCGTACGTTTGGGTCTGTCTGATTCCATCATTCTCTTGGTCTTGTGCCGTTTCCGTCATCGTAAAGAGCCTTCTTGCCTAACAGTGGACATCCAAACAGTCTTGCGAGTTGTTTTGTAATTCAATTTAATTACCTGTATTGATATTTCCCACTTTCGGGATATCCATTTCAGTCTTTGAGTTTGACAAAAGATTAGAGGAAAATGACAAACTGGTAAGCAATACTGGCCCCAATTACACTTTTTATTTCTAAGAAATGCAAGAAGTCAGGGTAACAGACAGCAGGTTCAACTTCGACCTCAGAAATTTAAGCAGTACGCTCTCACACGCCACAAACGCGCTTTTGATGCTGATAAACTATTTTCTGACCCACCTCTGGAAAGTGCACTTAAATAAAGGATGATATTAAATGCATGTAACCATGTATGAAAACGCACTAGCATTCTCCGAGAGCAAACATGGGGGGGGTGGTAACAGGGGCCATGCCCCCCTTTTAAAAAAAAGCAATTTTTTGAGGGGGGGGTGGGGGGAGAAATAATGAGAGAAAGGCGATTTGGGGGATCTATTTCATTTCCTTCCTTTGCAAAAAAATGTGGTTCAAGATTCGCCTTTGTAAGTTATGAGCGAGGCATAGTATTTTAACTAAAGGAAGACTTTCCAAATACTATTTCGGAAAAAAAAACCTCCAAGCGATAAGATCAGTGTGGGAGTCATTCGAAAATAGCTTGAATAAAAGTATGTTGCTAGCCATCTGTTTAGCAGGAGATTTTTATCTTCTGGTATCGCAAACTCTTTACCGTCCAAACTTTTATCACTGACTGAACACGCAAGTTCCAATACTGGTTTGATACTGCGTAAACTCAAGTGCGTCGTTCCTCCGCCATAGTCGTTCAAATAGCCCCCCCCATAATTATAATCTTCTACATTATAGCAAACATCAGCTTTTGAAAATAAATATTCCAGATCTAGTTCTCCTGCTCTCAGATCAGGATTCTGATATCGTGCTAACCCGAATGTCAATCATACTGCTCAGCACTTTAGGCCAAGGTCTTAATTTCTATTCCTGAATAAAAGAAGGAGTATTTTGAATAAGCAAACACTTCGCCACCAGTCATCACAGAAGCTTTTACCACAGTTGTGTTCTCCCTGTATACCCCTGGCAAACCCCTGAACTCACTGGACTACATTTAATCATGAAGATCTTTCTCTTACTCGTAGCTGTCACGCTTGTTTCAGGTAAAAGATTCTCAATTCCTTCTTAGTGATGGCATTAAAACCACTTCTGTCCTCTCTTCGAAATCTTTGGAAAGAGGTGAGGGATAGATTTCTCAAATTGAAGAGGGTTGCATTAGTATTGTTGCAAAGAACAAAAGTGAGGTGGGGAATTCAATTCGCTTATTGCTGTCAATATCTTTGTTTCAGGCAAGCAAATCGGTACAAGCAACATACTGCAATTTAACTCCATGAATGCGTGTTCTGTGGGAATAAGCTACTCCCAGGCGGTTAGTGACTACCTTGGCTACGGTTGTTACTGTGGATTCGGCGGAAGTGGAACTCCAGTAGATGAGACGGACAAGTGAGTTCCATTCCTTGACGATTTCTTGTCGTAATATGGTTTCGGAAAACATTTTATATGGAAACAAATGATGTAGGGATTGCAAGGAAATAGAGGACAGATAATTCTTACGAATAGACTGGAGACAGACAGCGTGCGTTCAGGTCTAATATCTCTGTAATTTTCAGTGAATAACATGTTGTACTAATTTATAATCTTGTAATAATTACACGTATTTGAGTAACAGCTTTTGAAACCTTTCGATTAGTTTTTGGGTAATGGAGACTCACCCCTTTGAAAGAGCTCCGCAATTGGCTCTGTCAATTTGTTGAAAGGATAGACTTTTACGTAAATTAGTTGTCTTTTTATTGTCCTTTTCTTTGTTTTGTTTTTTTCTGCAACGATTTTCTGAAGGTGTTGCGAGACTCATGACAACTGCTACAAGGCGGCAACGTCCAATGGTTGCAGTATGATTGACAGATATACCATCGAATATGACTACCAAACTATAACAGGCTCTGATGGGAAATGTCAGATTACATGCAGTGAGTATAAAGTCTGATACCCTTCATTCGTAAACTGAAAACAATATTACTGACAAGCATGGTTTCTCATTTTGGGTACATAGTCGATGCGTTGTCAAGTTTCAAATGCGAGCGGCGCATGACAAATTACGAAAATGTACAGAAAATGACGCCATATTCATTGTGGTCTGTCGCTGCAGTTAAAAGGCAGTTTATCATCATTTTTGTAAAATTTGCATTATTTGTCATATGGTCACTGAGGGAACAGTTCTTGGTACGTCGGTCTTGAAATGTACTGCCTTCTCATTTTTTTCAGTTTATCTTCGGTCACAACATAATAAGTTTTCTTTGTCATCATTTGTCACAGAAGCACAAGCAGACTACGACGCAAATGACCAGGACGCACAATGCAAAGCTTTCATGTGTAACTGTGACCGCGAAGGAGCAGAATGCTTCGCTAAGAAAAGGCCAACCTTCAATCCAAAATATATCGGTTGGTCCAATCTCTTCTGTTGGTGGTAGACTCACTTCAGAACTTGGAAACCTCTCAAAATAATCTTTAATCAAGACATGCACTCTTTGCTGTATAAAATGATGGTCATTAGAATAGGCATGTAGCTGGGTTAAACGGGTGGACGAGGGTGCACATTTGAGAACAAAGTGAAACTCTTCTTTAGAGCTTAACTTCTTCTGAAAAAATCTAAAAATTGGATAAGCATTCTGTTTGAAATTAATTAGTACCTCAAAATCCTCCTCTGTGATTATAAAAGTGTAAACAATAAATTGTGAGTTAATGTGTGAAAAGTACAAGTTCGTACATAGGCCTACTTTTCAACTCACACAAATAAACCTCTGAACACAAAGCCCACCATGTTGAGTTAAAAGGAAAATGCCTTCTCAATGTTTGCAGCGTGCAGCTTTAAGATGGCTCTTTCGGATTGGAATAATAACACTTTTACTTTTCTGATTTTGTCGTGAAATAAAACGATAAAAAGTTGTGCTCATCTGCAAAACAGTTTCTGTAAATTTTATTTCAAATAGGCCAACAGTTGTGACACATCCGTGGGCAAGTTTTTAAGAAAACACACTGGTCACTTTGTTTTACTTAGGAAATTGTTAATCACGGTTAATTTCGTTGTAGTATCAAAATATTTCATGAAAGAATTGTCGCTGTTTTATCAACAGAAGGACAGATCGAATACAAATATCTGAAGCCAGAAAGAGAGGTGCTACTTTAGCGTCCTAATCCACCTTGTTGGTCAAAGACAGCATTTGAATGGGGGCGGGGAGGGGAAAACAAATCGGGAAGTGGGTGTGGGTGTTATCAGAAAACTTTGGGTGAAACACAAAATATCTGGCGCGTTATAGGACAAAATTATATAATACACTATCCAGTTCGTAAGTGGACGTTACTTAAGCAGTCCTACCAACCTGTCGTACTCCTTGGTCGGGCAATACGACTGTAGTCGTTTAAAGGAAATCCCTTCCTTCAACATGACCCTTTTTCCACAACGTTATAAAAAACGAGTGATGCTTCCCATTCAGATTTTGTCCATTGCTTTTGGGTATGCGTATAGTCAAAAAATTCTTCGCGGGACTATCAAAACTTACCGTGCGTTGAGATGCTGCGCGCACGACCGACCGCCGCACACAAACGCGTGCGTGTGCGGGCAACGTGTTGGCAAGTTGGCAAGGCACGGTCAAAAAGGATGTATGCAGGTAAACCAAATATCTCCCAACATTGAGCGCTCTTCCAATGGAAGCTTGCAATAGTGGGTGTGTGCGCGTGTATGAGGAAGTCACTTACGAATCGGATAACCACACTGCATGGTTATGGGTCAACCTTTTTATTTGGGGCAAACGACAAAGTGGTTTCAGGTTTTTTCATATTGCACAGCCGGTTCTAGGAATCTTCTCAGTGAGCGAAATAGAGAAAGGGCAATATAATTTTGCAAATAAATCATTTCACACTTGAATAGGCGGGGGAATCCAACCCTGTCGAAATTCCCTCCAACATAGTCGCAGTGAGATTTTATCCGCTCCAAGCCTTTTTTCAGTAATGTCTTACGGTCATTTTGACACCAACCAAGAAAGGCATCCGTTTTTCTGAGACAGGTCGAGCGAAATAATCTCACACATGGAAGTGCACTATGCATTTAGGTTGATGACATGCGTGAGGCTATGAACTTTAATGACTACATCAATAAAACCGTATGAGCCCCAAGCTGGACCAGGAGAGGGCGCAACAGAGGCTCCTTTGGTGGGAATGGCACTTTGCTGGCTCACTAACGACTGAAAAACGCACGGGTTGAGGTCACGTCGCTACCAAAAATAATAAAAAATAACAAATAATGAACACCAACATCGCCCACCAACATGGCTCTTTTCAGCCGACGAGGGGGTGATTCTACTCAAAGCAGATTGAATCATAATATATATTATTCTAATCGATAGATTAGAAATGCGTAGGCATTGTTTTATCACAAATGAAGTAATAACACCGATACACAAAACATTTTTCTTTCTTATCACTGAAAAACACCCCCCCGTGAGTAGCATGACCGAGCCTGCACTTTTATACTGAAAAACACAAATTTACCTTAAAATGTGACATTGAAAAGCTCACAAAGTTCAACGTGTGTGTTGTAGCAATTAAAAAGGAATTTCCACAACGAAAAATCAAAATTACATTTTTGAACTTTCACTGATTTTAAGATGAATTTTCCACCTGAAGAGAGTTTTGAAAGAGTAGGACACTGCATGCGAAATGTTCATATTCTGGACAGCATTACATTTTGGCATTCGGTGAAACATTTGGCAAACTTTATGATTAATTTTAAACCTGAAAGCTTGAGTAACACTATCAATAGAACAAGACTGTTTGTATTAGTATTGGCCAGTTTTTGGTTTTATCGATATGAATATTTTTTTCAATGAGACAATAAAATGTACCCAGTAACATTTTAAAAACTTATTAAAACCAACATGATTTTGAAACCTGACATATTTTTCAAGTACAAAAGTGATTTTTGTAAGCAATTCTCAGAATTTTCCCTTCAAATATTCTACCGCAAAGCACACATTTTAATATTTACGTTTTATCGCTACATTTTCAAAATGCAGTCAAACAATACCGTTCAATACAAAAAAGATATGTTTTTAAAGGAATCATTCTGCATGCGGTCATGTTGTTATCATGCACTCAATCCTCAATTTCCTGGTTTCAGGTTTTCCCCTCCTATTTTTTGTTTACCTGTTTGAAAAGTACATGTATTCTGTTAAAGTGATATATCTGACTGACACATATAACTTCCACTGATGCAGTAATGAATAGTCTAAAAGTTAAATTAATTTAAATCATTTTAAAGACTTGTTTCAAGCTTTTTCAACGAAAAAATTGTATTCTCATTATGTACTTTGAACGATTCGGTAAAGCTCTGGCTCACACTAAATTTCATTTGCATTCAACGCTTTTTTAACGGGCTTTTCTCAGCCAGATGCTTTGTCTAAAGTGTTAAATACAAACTGTCCATTGAGATCCCTTGGAATGAATGCAGTGACATCTCAACATTATAACCTCAACTTACTCTCTTACTTAAATTTGATGAGAAATTCTGGGTATGCTTGTGCATCATGGAAGATGACAAATATGCCGGGCTGGTATATGTTGTCAACCACGCTGTCATACTGTTGATCTGGATGACTCGGCTTGTTTGGAGGAGTTATCATACCTTGACTTCCTCTGACGTAATCTCCAACAAGAACCTTTGCTAGGTACATATGCTTCACACCGTTGGCGTTAGGATTGGAGTACTTATCCTGTGCAGAGTAATCAGCCTCCACAGCAAAGTAGGTTCCATTTCCGTAATCAGTTGCTGAAAGAAAAAACACAGAATATTACAGGTGATAAAACCAAGAGTCCTAATCAACTGCCAGCTGATATGTAAAACCAGTGAACTGTTTTATTTTTCCATGTTGGTATCTTTTACCTTTCTTGCCACAGAAGCTGCGATTAAATCCCTGCTTGTTGATCTTGTCACTTGTCTTCTCATCAGTCCCATGGTAGAGTGTCTTTTCAATGTCTGGTCGGCCGAGACGAGCTTCCATCGCTGCCTTGAGAGTCTGGTACTGCATCAATAGCTCTTTGTTTTGAATTCTTTGTATCTATTCATGACAGACAATAGGGAGAGTTCCACATATGTGATTTATAAGTCATTAGAAAGTGAGACCATGTCTAAAAAAAAGGCAAATTTGGGAGTAAAAGTACCATTGCACTTATTTAGAAAATACTATTTTTCGGACCAGTCTTATAGGGTTTGTGCACAGGGTGTCAGGTGATGTCGGTGTATGGAACTTTTTCCATGACAATTTATGTCTTTACATCGTTTATTGAAATGAAGCTTTTTAACTACAGGTGCAAACTAGATTTTTCATGCAGGGAACCCACTGCTGAGCTACATGTAACCATAGAAAATGATATTAATTGAATTCAGTTTCTGAGACACAACAATTACCTGTACGAACAATAATTTTCAAATATTATTATTTGAAGTGAACAGTCCACCTCATGTTCACCTCAAAAGCATTTTTTCCCAATGACTTGCCTCCTGAATCTGTTGGACTGCCGAAGTTGTTTGAAGATGTCTTTCCACAGCAATGTATTCACTTGTGCCGGCAGCCAATGGCGCCATTTTAAAGTGATCATTGTCACGCATGGGAATCCAGTTGGGTGGCATTTCAAAGGCAGCAACTGAGCATGACAAGAAATACAAACAACACAGTGCTTCTCGGTCAGTCGCCAATTTAATCACTTGTCAGTTACTCGAAGGGAATGAGACTACATGATTCATCATTTTGTGCAGTTTTGTGCGGATAGATTTTAGTTAATGGTGTATTATGTAGTACTTGCCAAAACAAACTCACAACTTAAAAGTTCTACTTTTCTGAATCACCTTGAGGAAAACTTCACGGTCAAAAACAGTTCATGTTAAATCATTCAGTGGTTGATTTTTGATAGTTCTGTGCAATTGGTAAATTACCGACAACTCATATAAGGACATAATGAAAAAACCCTACATACCTTTGCTCAAGTTAGTTCGGCGAACCTGGAGGGTCCCTGCCCTTGAAGACTCCTCCATGTTTTGGAAGTTGATTGTTACCTTTCCATCTTCAAGATCCAATGCCACTGAAGGTTGTTTGTTCTTGTAGGCCTTCTCAATAATAGCATTGACTTCAGGATCATAAGCTTCTTCTCCCTGTGGGGTATTGTACTTCCACTGTACCTGTAGGAGTAACAGTTACACTTTCAAACAAAGTGAAAGGAGTTCAAATTATTTTATTTGATTTATTTGGATCGTCTACATCAGAAATACCAATTCAGTATTCTGAAATATGCCTATAAAACGAAAGAAATGCACAAGTTGGCTGATATTAATTAATACATGTCCCAAATATATGATTTTACTGCATGTATTATATGCAGTTTTTGAAAGCTGATGTTAACCATAATTCAGAGCACACTGTCTGGTGTTAAGTGTCACTGAAAAGTAACAGTCTACCTTTAAAATATACAGCAATGGTTAAAATTTATCATCAAAAGGAATAATGTCTTTACTTACTTCTTTCGACAGGAGTTCCATTTGTTGAGCTTGGAGTAAGTCCTTGTGCATTTTTTTGAACACGTCTTGAATGGCAATTAGGGCATCTTTAACGTTGATGACGCGACCTTCAACTCGAACAAATTTGTCACCGCCCCTCTTTATAGGATATGTTATTTTTACCTGTTAAATTAAAAAATTTAAAAAGATCATTAAACAAACTGCAAGAGGAATCTGGATACGTCCGTTACGTTTACAGTCACATTCCACTTGAACTAAGAAAATAGGCAAATAGGAGCCACACTTTGCACTTCACCAACTGAACCATTTGTCCCAGTTGGTAATCTAAATTTAGTCTTTTGTATGGTATACCCAATGCACTCAAACGTCTAGAAATTGTCCTCTATAGTCCAAATCAGCATCTCATACAATGTAGGAACCTTATATGCCACATACTCTGAGCTCTCCACAAATCATTTAAGTTCCATGTACAGTACAGTGGCCGGACTCACCCTCCTGAATGTAAACTTCACTAAACCCCCTGTTGAGTTTTCTTGGATGTGGGAGAGCCAAGGGTGAAGGGGGGGGGAACAATGCCTCAATCCCAAAAGCAAAAAATCAATTGAGAGAAATGAGAGGAAGGCGATTTTCTTGGTGTATCTATCTTTTTTCGCATCCTTCCAGACGCTCGTAAAAAAACCCTTAAACATAGCCTCACTAATCAGACATGCCATAAAATGTCACATTAAAAGAAACGGAAGAAAACAACAATAAAAGACTTCCCTCCCCCAAAATTTGGGATTGGATCCGGCCTTGGGGAGAGTTAAATAACCAGGCAAAAAAGAGTGAAGGATTATTTGTGAATCTAAGGCATCATGAATGATGCATCTTTGTGTTGCAAAATTAAATCCAGTTTAAGTTGAACTCTTCAGTTTTGGTGAATTTCATCACTGTTTTGATTTTGATGCATCAGGAATAAACCGGCCTTGAAGAATAAAACCCTCCTATCTTTGCCTTTAAACATGACAACATGTGTACTTGGAAGGCTTTGCTTTATACTTCATGTTGACCATTAAATGTTTATTACAATATACGTACGCTGTACTTCGCCTCAATGTCTTTGAATTCAGTGTGATTTTTATCTGTCATCTTGTCCAACATCTCCATATCGTCTAGTTTGTCCTGATACCAAAATAAAAGCATTAAACAAAAAACGAAAAAATGAAAATGATTAAGAAATCGGCAATATATTACAAGTATGACTAGCAGGCTGGAAAATATACCGCGACCTCCAACTTGTAGTATTTAATGCGAGTCTCTATTTACTCTGTTTTCAACTTTATTGAGCCATGGTTTTTGCATTTAATGAAATGTAAAGTATAAAGGGATAAGTTAATTTTTCCCGACCTAAAGTACTTTGATCTCCCGTGGTATTTTTGGTATTTAATTTTTCAACAGGTAACTATTCAGTGCTTAGTCAGTGGAACCTGCAGATTTAAGATTATGTACATTACCTCTGATGTATATTCCTCGCTCTGGAATTGCTCAATCTTGTCGACAGCCTTTTTTATAGATGCCATGTCCATGGCACAGATGTTGAGAATGATTGTTTCCTCAAGACTTCCTTTCTCTGTTTGATCATCTGCAGCTGTAGAACCTCCATACCAGGCAGTATACAAAGCAGATTTGGCCAAACCTGTCAATCAAAATGGAATCAGAAACAAGTATCTTCTTTCAGCCATGCATTCACACCATGGATCATGCTTGTTGGAATAGGGCTTTTTGCACAATTAAACAGGATTCAGTAAATTTGATGTATTTTAACAAAACTGAAATCAAATTCAATTTCATTTAGTGTTATTTGATATATAACCACTAGTGCTATTCCCACTCTACAGCCTTGTCCGAAGAAATAAACAACAACAGGTACAAAACCAAGATTTTTGTTGGGGGGGAAACTTGGTTGGGAGATGCCAGAAATAATGGACATTTTTAATGTAACCTTTTACAGCCTGTCGGGGGATTTTTACACACTGTTGTTTGGAAAGGAAATCAAACAAACCAAAAATCTTCCATTGTTTTCAAAAAGAAAGAAAGTGTTTGGCTCTATTCAGGTGGGGGCCATGGCCCCTGTTGCTCCCCTGCCCCCCCCCAAATCCAACCTTGGAAACAAGCACGCAGGAATGGTGTAGCTATTTTTTCTGGATTTTGTTGCTATAATAAAGGTGAAGGTAACATCAAAATATTTACCAATGCCTTTGGACACTAAGC
Organism: Acanthaster planci; assembly: GCF_054643075.1. Taxonomy (NCBI): domain Eukaryota; kingdom Metazoa; phylum Echinodermata; class Asteroidea; order Valvatida; family Acanthasteridae; genus Acanthaster; species Acanthaster planci. The sequence goes on from NC_141789.1 coordinate 719,329, forward strand.
CTTTTTGCTTTTTGTACGAGGGTCCCAACTTCTTTTTTCAAAGCATCCTGAAATCCAGCAACCATGCTTGGTTGGAAGATGACCAGACGGATGAGACGAAGATAACGAGGTTTCTTCTGGACTGCAAATTCACCGACAGCCGCCAACATGGCACTGGCACTGTCAGCGACAGACAGCCCACCTTGGCCTAACAATTCAACCGAAAGTTCTAATTTATATTAGAATTGATTTGATAAAATAACTGCTTCTTTTAAATATTTGAGGATGTTGAGGGGGTGTTCTGGACATTGTATGGTTGCTGTTAATAAGAAAGATATTGCACTTGTCTGCCCACGTGCCATTTGCCTTACAAAAGTGTACTTTTGAAGATATGTGTTCTGTTTGTTATCATAGCTAAATGGGGACCGAGGCTAAATATGCAAATTATTTCACACCAGTAAAGTGTGAGGGAATGATCAAACTGCCCATTTCAAAAGCCAAACTGTGATATACCAGTGTGCCTTCTCACAATTAAAGCCTGTGCAAAAATTGTTAATTTATGATGGATTCCATCTTCTGTTAGTGTTTTTAACGAAACCATTCTGTTACTATGTACTTACTAGTCCCCACAAAAAGGAACAGTCTTATACAGTTTATAAGATCTTCTAACTTTACAGAGATTTATCTGAAGAAGTTGAAATTTCCCCTTCTGAAACACATGTTGAATGAAACTCCCAAACCATATCTTTCAGTCTTACCCGTTCCTATGGCTGGGAAGGAAACTGACTTGAGTTTTGTCTCCTCTGCAAGCTTCAAAACCTTGTGCACAGCAGTTTTCATTGCCTCAGGAGATTTCGGAGTGACAACGTGGAATATACCGCTGCACTGAAGTGATGAGACACCAGTCTGAACATAGATCGGTGCCTGCTGATATGTTGCTTCACAAATTTATGTAAAATTATGGAGATTATCGTTTTATTAATCAGTTATTATTGAATACACCATTTTACTATTGACAAAATATCATGTTTTACTTTTGACTGTGCAAAATGAAATGTTTCAGTAAAATAAAGGGGGTTTAAATTGCTTAGAAAATTGTATGCCGAAGCTTTTTAGGATTATGTATGTATTTCAGTAAGAATGTGTTGTTCTTTGCACCTCATGAAATCGGTCCCTATCAATGTTCAAAAATTGAGAAACCTAAATTAACTAGTAACAAATATTAAACATTTGCTATTATTATTTGCAGAGCCTAATCATAGATATTGTAGTCTTCCGGGTTCCTATCATTTTGCAAACTTTTCGATAAGTACTCATGAGGAAATTACGTATGTTAAATCACTGAGAAAACAACCCCTTTCGGAGATCACTTTCTGGAATAACTCTTTTTATTGTAATAATAGCCTTTGGTTAATATGAGTTGGGAAATCAAACCTGTGAATACAGTATTCATATAAAAGGTTTTCCGTATCGAAATATAAAGATTTGCTCTAATTCAAAACAGTTTTGACTTCTGGTATGTTGTCTGTGGGCTCTGGTGATGCATTTCTGTGGTTACATTTACTTGCTGAGGAGCAAGTAATATCCTATTAAAAGCAGCACGTATAAATAGAAAGATTCAAACCTGGCCCAACACTTTTGACAATAGCATCAGTTGTTTCTGTGCGAAGATCCCCTGGTCCAACTTGAAGGCATACAGATCCTATCTTTGTCTGAAGCATCCCCGTCTGGTCACGCACTATTTCTGAATAGGACTCGGGCTGTCGGTCAGAGGGAGCTACATAAACACAAAGAACCCTGCAGTGAGGCACTTGCATGTATTTTGTTGTAGGCGTTGCCTTTAAGAAAAGCAATTATTTTAAGTAAATGTCGCCCATTTTAGTCATCATGTAAGTAGACGATACATTGTGTTAAGGAAACGTTGAGGAACCACTACACAAAACTTCAGTGAAAAAAGTACCTGTTCAGAAACGACTTAACACGATCAATAAGACAGCAGCAAAGCTAAAGGGAAGACGAGACAATTTCACAAAAATTATACAATGAATTACTTGATGCTGATCCAGACTTCCTCAACTTCCTTCTGAGGCCACTGGGGGCGTAACCTGTAGCTCCCGCAGATGTTCCAGGAGTGGACAGACGTTGGATTTTATCTTCGAACCCCTTTAAAGATTTTGTAACACAAATATAGTATATTTAGCGACATGGAAATGGTTGTTCACTTATTAGAATGCACTACTTGAGTGACCTCATACCGTGGAAGCAATTATACAGTGAGGTTAAGTCACAGCCAATTAAATCAAAGGCCACTTCCAGAGTTGATAAAAAACATTCATTTAAATTAACGTAATGAATTGAACGGTTCCATGTGATGTATTTCAGCACAACTTGCATCTGCTGAACTTCTTTTAGTCATTTTTTTAAAATAAAGAAGTGGTGACAGAGGGGTTAATAAATCTATGAACAGTTATCAAATATTTTCCCCGGGATCTTTTTGATTTGATTCCCAATCGATATACCTGAATGGTCTTGGCATCTTTGTCGTAGACCACAAACCGGACATCCTTCAGCAGACCGTTAGGATGTAGATTGCTGAATTCCAAGATGGATTCATACATAACCTGTGCAGTAACACCTGCTGGGTAGTTCAAGTTGCCTGTACCGAGTGCTGGGATGGCTATGGACAGCATTTCATTTTGCTCAGCTTGCTCCATCAACTTGAGGATAAGTTTCTTCAGGACCTGAAACAAAGTGGAATTATTAAGATTTAGTTTTTACCAACAGTTACTTTTTGTTGTTTACTGGAAACAAATGCTTGTATCATAATCTTTTGCAAAATTCAGAAAATGTCCAACAAATGAACTTGAAAATCGGTATGATTTCAAACCGCAGGCCCACAACAATTTAGTACCACACCCACCTTCTCGGATTCACCTTGGCGGTAACCTTCACAGACGCAGTGGTAGATTTTCTTGCAGGTGAGAGCACCTGGTCCTGTTTGTATGAAGTCACCTCTACGAACTTTGCCACGGGTTGTAATCACTGTATCACACTCCTTCTGTAGTGCTGACCCAGCTGCTTTCAGTAATGCCTGCGACACCTTACCGCTACTAAGGTTCATGTCAGGTCCTGCTGTGTTGACAATTACATCGACCTGGTTTGTATATCAAAACAAATAAATTTGTACAAGTTCAACAAATTTAACTTTTCCTCAAACAAACTTACTATGAAACAATATGGTCCTCTTGTACTAAACTTATAGATTATAAATCTGAATTAATGTGACGGTAAAGGACGCAAGCCTAATGGTACCATTTCATTTGTGATGCTTCCTTTCTTCAGTGTTATGGTAATTCCCTCATTTGTTGTCAGTGAGTTCTGTCCTGATGCAGTAAACTTTGGTGCAGGTGCAGACACAGGTGTATCATCCTCCATGACAGGAGGACTAAAGGTTGTAGCTGTTGGCCCTATATTGAGAGTCGAGAAAATGCCAGAACAAAAAGTGCTTATTAAGGGGGGGGGGGGGGATTTTTATGGAGCTACTTATTAGGAACATAGAAAAGTTAAATCCCCATCCAACAGTTATAATACAGTACTGGAAGGACAGGTATGGAGGTTGAAACATTTTCATCTAAAGTAAATAAACAGCCATTCAGGTCACTACTTGATTTTTAGAGCGTGGCTTCAGACAAGCACGATGAACGAAACACCATGTCGCTTTGCCCAATCACACAGCTGATCAGCTTTTCCGATTTTGCAGATTTACCGCACAGTTCTTTGTTGTATTCATCATGTATAGTGTACTGAATGGATTTAGCATCCCTTGGAACATGTACCCGGTGCTCCAATTAGAGACGCTTACCCAATCAGCGACATTTTGTCCCCCAGCAAATACCAAACTGTCGGCCTGCCCGTGACCATTGATGGCCCACTGCTGGCACCGTTTCATATACCATAGAAGCTGGTGTCAGCTTTGGGTCGGTCCGGCCGGTCAGGGTTGGGCCGGTCCAGGCAAAGTAGATGGTAAGAAAGAGATGGAAGGGGGTGGAATCACTTCCTTAGGCCTACCCTTCAAAAAATGGAGCTATATAACCATAAAACGTAGGAATCACCACCACATTTATGTTGTCATTTCACAGAGTATACATTATTTTGGGTCTCAAATTGTCTTCCTTTCACAATTTGGAAGCAGTGTCCGAGCAAACCAAAGTTATAGCACTCAATGGCTGCTGAAATAATGTTTGAATTGGGTGGAAAGAGAGTTCTGCAAGGAATGTTAGAGGGCAAAACATTGAGAAATTCCGTTGCCTGGTCATAGATATCGTCGGCACTAATGTCAGCAATATCTAATGTGAACTCAACAAATAGTGGCATTTTAGCCAAGCTGAAATGATATGAACCATCTCGGGGCCAACCAGCTGCCAGCTCTGGGCCACCACTGGCATATCACTTCTGGCCGAGATCTAGCCCGGGCCCAATGCTGGCTAAAGTTGGGCAAGCTGTGGCAAGCCGGGCTTGGGCCAACCTTTTCAGCCTGGTCCAGCCATCCCTGAGCCACGTTTGTGCCATGACTCTAGTGTTGGCTGGGCCTCTACTGTTCAGTGCCCTCGGCAGAAAGACAGACTCACCTTGGCGAACACCAGTGGCAGCCTCTCTCCCCTGAAATGGACCAAATCTATCCATCACTGCCTGTCTGAATACATTACAAGTTGGCTGGTCGTTGTTGGTAAAGTGGATCTCTGTTAAGGTGAGGTTGCGCATGTTCTGACAGAAGTCAGCTGCAGCGTTGAGAATCTGTCTTGCGACAAGCTCAACTGGGAAGCCAAAAATGCCAGCACTGATGGCTGGGATGGCGATGGACTGCATTTTGTTTTGGTTTGCTAGCTTCAGGCATTCAATGATGCTGTCATAGAGGAGAACCTCCTCTTGGGTTGGCTCATCGTCGGCCCTCGGTATGGCGGTCTTGTCATGTGGCCATTGAGGTCCAGCAACATGGATGACTTTCTTGCATGGTAGGCTACCACTTGAGGTGCAAACAGCCTCACCCACATGTAATTGGCGGTGATGCTTGTTCTTTAATATCTGCTCACACTCAGTCTGAATCACTGTCCCTCCTAAACACAAGGAGTGTCAAACAGTTTCATGTAATAAGCAGCCCATCAGTTCATAAATTGCATATGATTAATGATTTTTAAGTCATGCCATAGATGAGACAACGTCATTATTTTTATTACCTTCGTACCAGTACAAAGTCACTATCATTCCCACTGTAAAACCACCTGCACTTGGGGATAAGAAGTGAGATCCTGTCTTTCAGGCATGACCAGTCCATTTCAAAGAGGAATTGCAAATTGAAGAGGTTTCCACAATTTGACCAAAAAATTCCAATTTCAATCCCAAAAGTCTATTTCTAGTGTATTGACTAACCTGCTTCAACGATATCAGCAGCCAATCCCCCACCATGTTTCAGTTTCACATTGGCAGCATTCACTATGCAGTCAACTTTCTGCATTGTCAGGTCTCCTCTGCAAACCTTCAAAGTGAAACTATTTGGTAGAGTAATTTGGCATAGTATCTCCGAGGTCATCAGTGGCCTTGTTTCTCTTCCTGCCTGAGCTTCTTCCTCCTCATCACTACCTTCTTCAACATTCTCGCTGATTACACACTCGAACTTCATCTCCAATGATTCCAGAAACTTTCTCCCTTTATCTTCTCGGAAGAGTTGGGCCATGCCGGTCCTTGAGACTGGGTAAAGCTGTTCCTTTATCCTTGCTATCAGAGAAGCTATAAACTGACTTGCGGCTTCCAAACCTTCTTCGTTCCCTTGAATGACAATTCCTTTGTTTTGGCCACGCATCTGTGGTTGGATTTTCACCTGGTTTCTGGCAAACTGCTTTTCCACATTTACCATATCGGCCCCGTGGAATATGGTGATGAGCTGTATTTTCATCTTGTTTGCCGGTATGATTTTCGTCATGATGATGTTATCTTTGAGGAAAATGGTGATCTTTTGCTTTGTTTTATCCATGTTAGTTTTGAATCCAACAAGTTGAAGAACTTTCCCTGCAAAATGAAAAGTTCTTTCAGAACACAGTGCATATGTATGGTGCCAAATATTTTAATTCAGTCAATAACAACAATCAGTTACTCATAGCGTGTGCTGTTTTCCATAAAACAGTTTTCAAAAGTAAACATTATTGTGCCTTGTATTTTCTTCCAAGCTCTGCGCAGATAGAGCAAGCTTCATAATGAAAAATCAATTTCTTAGGGTAAAAAGAAAGAATCTAAATCAAGGCAACGGAGGGACGCTCTCCCTCTCTTTCTCTCTCCACCTCGCCCCAAGGGCACAAATTTCGGGCTTAAGGAAAATCTGAATTACGGTGAATGTTCAAATTCTTTTGTATTAGGTATAAGTTGTCCCTTCATGAAATGTACGGCCAACCTGTGCTGTCGCTGAAGGCTGCCATGATGAACTTCTGGTTGTTGATGCCATCAAGGAGCATTCTGCCGTTTGAGCTTCGTAGGACATCTGATGCAGCCTGTCCTGTGATGGGAATGAAATCCTCTACTATTTCTTGATCAATGTAAGCTTTGGCTTGGCTTGCATCCTCCTTTGTTGCAGCATACACGATGATCGTGCTATCGTCAGATCCCATACATGCTGCACGAATGCCCTGCGACCTTAAGATCTCATGGATTTTGTCTTTGAGGGAGTTAACAAACTGCGTTTTGTTGCTGCTTGCCTTGAATTTTACATGCTCGAGACTGTCAATTTTTCTCCGTGTCAACAACTCTGCTTCTTGAACGTTCTTTTGCGTTCCTTGAAATGTGAGTCTCCTTTTATCTTCTGAAGTAGTCACAGTGATCTTCAGGTTAGGGAGAAATCTGTTCTCAATTTCATCCTTGATGCCACAGACAACAAAATGCTGAAACTTGTCAGGTGTAAAGAAAATTTCTTGTTTTATTTCGTTTTCTTGTTTAACTTTGTACTCAGCCGTTGTTCTCAACTCCTTGACGATTTCACCAATGACATTTACTCTTTTAGCCACATCTTGCTGCTCTCCAACCAGATGAACTATATGCTGAGTATTATTTGGTTCGATGGAAAGGCCCTTGGTGTCAACCTGATCTATTCTAGCAACAGTCTCTTTCCACAGTGGTGGCGGGATTGGGATCCGGGTTGACTTGAACCTGTTCAGGAAGTCCGTCAAAACTTCAGGTGCGACTTCAGGCCATTTGAGCCAGGATGACTGCCACTGCCCATCTTCAAATAGAGGTTGTAGCTTAGCTGTTGTCTTGTCGTCGCCATCTGGCCATTTCAGAGTGGCCTTCACGTCACTCAGTTTCTGAACCAAAGTCTTCTTTGCATGTTGCCCCTTTTGTCCAAAGATGAACTCCATGACAGGTTGTGGCACCTGTACAGTGACTGGCATAGGGGTATGTGGAGTCGAGACATCAAATGGACTCAGTCTTCCAAGACATTCATGGTACTCTTCAACTGATAGCTCAACGCCTCCAACCTTATGGGGGCCTCTTTTTGCCAAAACGTCTCCAACAACTGATGAGGAATAAATAAATAAAAAGCATTGTGATAGCTTTCATTTCTAAGAGTAAAGATGAACAACAAGCTTCGAAAAACAGAGAGAACAGTAAACGTGTTACAAATTGCTTACAATCAGGCAGGAAAAAATGATGCATTAGCATCAGACCTCTGAGGGGAAAAGCCTTAAAGAGATATTGTAATTAAGAAAAGAAAAGAAAAATTGTCACTTGTTTTTCATAAAATGTTGAACTACCTTTCCAGTCTTCGAAGTAGACGATAGCCTGGGTATGCATTGGTCCCGGCTGTACTTCTCTGACATCATTTCCGCCACTTTTACTCTTGTTGCCAAAATACAACTCGATCACCTCTAGAGACATTTGTGGTGAAACACCTTAAACACAAATATAACAAACCTATTCTTATTCTTAAATCATGTTCACAAACTGCGGTAAAAAATATACAATTAAAAAAAATTACAAACGTAGGTTGTTTGATTACACTAGCCTTTCTAATTTAACCATATCTAGGACTACCAAGATAAATGCAGCGCATTAACATTAAGCCAATAGTTCAGGCTAGTTTCATATCTCTTGGATTTCATTTTGACATATTGCTAATATTATGCTAGCAATTTCACTTCTCACCTTGCACTAGGATACCACCTGACTCATGCATCTTCTCCGCTGTCATGTAGACTCCTTTGATTGTCTTTGAAGAAATGCATCTGATCACTTTGTCCATGTCTACAAACATTGAAAAGGGCAAGCGATTAACAATGTTTTTAATAACGGTTTTTTGTTACACTGAATAATCAGTGTTTATCTGAGAGCTTGTGGAACAATTCACAAGCTTAATCGGCTGGGATTCGAACCCACGAGCTTTTGCTTAGCCATCGAGCTTGCTAGGGTCTGCTGGACGGTCCGTGTCAGATGTAGCAGCGGGTACCGCAAACTATTACAACTGAGTAGCAACAGACAAGGACAGGAGTAGCATACTTGTATTTTAGGTGTGTTGAATCAAGGTTAAGTCGAGAAAGTAACCTATTTATGGTTAGTCTTAGTTAGATTTTCATTTTAACATTCAAACGCCTCCTAATGCTCAGTAGATCTGAGGATTTAGTTCATCATTTCACGTCTGCTACTTAGGAGCATCTAGTCTCCGGTGGATTTGTGATGAATAATAACTACACACTTATTTATCCCCAAACGTGTTTATCTTGACCACATTTTCAATGTAAGAAGAATTGATCACCTGGGATGTCCTCGTTGAATGTGCAGAGGGCTGTTCCAGGCATCTCACCATATTGTATTTTGAAGTCCTCCGTGCCACATTTGTTCTCAATGAACATTGTCAAAAACTCTGCAGTACATCCATCAGGAATTCCTTTCAGCAACAGATATCGTTTCTTGACTGGACGTGGACGGGATTTCTTCAATCGCAGTGTCAGATTCTTTCCTCCAACCTTATGTTGCCTTGCAATCACATTGTCGGTCACTGCAGCATTCAAACAAAAACACAACCTTCTTAAGTCTTTCACCACCAAATCGCAGTTGCTATTTAGTTTCAAAATGTTGCTGCTTCAATTTTTAATTATTTATTTAGATCTTGAGGGGATTTAATTAGCCTTAATCCTTATTTTAATGTTTTCATTGGATACACAGTGCTTGTATAGCTAGCCTAAGAAATGCCTCTCCAGAGAACAAATGTTTCAAACACTACGATTTGTTCTCGTAAATGAAAAAAAACCGGAACTATATCTTCAGTGTGTTCACCCATATTTCGAACCTCTGCAAACTGGTATTTTGCATATAATGTTTAGGAATTCTAGAACAATGACGCACACGATGGATCCTCAAAGGTCATTCTAACAGTTTCTGCCTTGCGGTCATGCTCCCAGGTTTTGATAACGCCACCTCCAGACCTTCTGAAATTCTCAAAATACATCTTGAGCATTTCCTCTGATGACGGATTAAATCCTGTAACTTCAACAAATTGCTCCTCCTCCTGATCCTCCTCTTGCTCCTCCCCCTCCTGTTCCTTTTCCTCATCAGATGAATCCTCCTGAGGAAACTAAAAAAAGCCTAATGGTGAATTTATCATACTAACTCATTCATTGCTTCAAATGACATAAAGTTAGAAAACAAATCAATCCGTATGTACTGTTTTGCTTGTCATTTTGTAAAAATGTCTCATGAAAAAACCCTGGTCCCAAACCGTACCTGTTGTTCCCATGCAGGACGTTTTAAGGGAACTCCAGAGTATTCATTTCTTTCTTCAGCCGTATGTTTTTCCTTAGAGCTTGTCTCGCTGCAACTTCTGTTCTTTGTCGTAGCAGCCTTTGGCAAGACTTGGCCATTGGCAGATTTGTTTCTTTCTTGGAGCACTTGGCCACCTCGATCCTGCTGGCACCTTCCATCGAGTACAGCACCCCTAGCATCTGGTCTTTGCGAACTTCCTCCTCGGTCTACACTACCGCCTACAGACTGTTGCTGGTGAATGCCAACTGTTGTTTCAGGATACCCTAAAACAATCAGTGAAACTCTTGATTTCACTGCTCAATTCGGAGATAAGAGCTTTCTGAACTACTGACAGGGAAAATCTAAATCTGAAGCATTTCTTATTAGGAATATTTCTCAACAAATAAGGGAGTGCATTTCTTAGATCTATTTGATTATTTTTAATATCTTTACCATAATGCCTGATTTGAATACTATCACAATTAAACAGCAGACTACAAAGTGTGCAACAATTGGGCATTTTATTCACAGCACCAACCACATATGAACTGTACTTCTCGTTTGTTTACGTCTTGGCAAGACTTGATGACAGTGCAGTGGATTTCTTTTGGAAGGAAGGTATTCCAACAATATTCCATATACATGTACTTACCAGGCCTACTGCCTACAGGCTCGTTCGTGTGTTGTTGGAAGGGGCATTTGTCCTGAAAATCACTACCTTTACGAGCATCTCCACTTTCGGCGTCATCTGTAGATTTTGATCTTAATATTTTCATCAGGTTGGGAGTCTGTGGCAGAGAAACAATGGACAACGAAAAATAGCCAAGAAGAAAGTGTACGTTTTCTTGACCGAACTGACCTCAACTCTGTGACTGAGAGAGCCCAGCCATCTTGCAGTTTTGGGGGGCTTGAAGGTCAGGAAACTGTCATTTCGTACAATAAAATTGGTTCGTGTAATGCCCCCACCCCCAAAAGCTAATTCTGTAAACTGTTATGTGTGTAACAAAAACAAAAATGAAAAATCCCCAAACTAACTTTTTACGCAAAAAAATGAGAAATTGGATGCCCTATTGGTCCATCCAAAGAGTTTCATATTTGAAAAATTAAGCTTTCGCATAATTAACGGCTCATTTAAAGATGACGTGCGAAGCAAAATCGTAGTTAGCCTATTTTGAGTATGGGCGAGACATCGAAGAAAGTAAATTTGTGTAAACACAAAAGATTTTACCCGCCTGAAACACAATGATCATTATTGTTTAGTCCGTACCTCTGTTGCTGCAGATTGTATGCTCGAGTCTGGGCTATACAAATCATCCTCCTCATCATCTGTCGCAGCCCCGACAGACATCTCTCCATGTGGAGTTTCGTCTCCGTGGGATTGGGAGGAAAGAATTCTTGCAGGGCTTGGTGTAAGATGGGTTGAAACCTGGCCATCAGAAAGTGCTTGAAATATTGCAGTTATGAGAGGTTTCAGTGTGTGAACCTGTAAAGATTTTTATACTTTGAACGTGGGCAAGGTGTTACGAACTCCTGGTTGACTTAGTCAAGTCTTTTTGTTGTCACTTCGTGCTCCCAGCGCAAGGTCAAACCTCAATAATCATTGTTGGATTATTATGCCTAGTGATCGTAATTTCAATATATTTCAATACAAAAACACAAATTTATTTTTACAAGACCGAAATCAATTTGATAGCCGACTGTCAATGTAAAAACTGGGTAATAACTGAACATGGAGACATCAAGTTATTTTGCCAAGTGACAATTCGTAAAGTCTTCATATCCCTGATTCATACCTTTTCAGTGTAAGGTAACGCTGCTTCGGGAATAGAGATGGGGTTGGCAGTGTCCCTGCTTGAACTGCTTTGTTGGTTGACGAGTTGGACACCTGCATTGCTTGAATGGTCCGGGCCAAGTGCAGACAGGTGCTCCCCGGGATTTTCACCGTCCAACGTCCCCTTGTCGAGATCACCCTGTGCATAATAATAATGATAAGATAAGATATGTCACTGAGTTGGTGCAGTGATGGGCTCGATATCCTAGGGTAAAAAATTCAAATTCTATTTAGAAAATATTGTCTACAAATAGTTCAATACAGAAGTCTACAGTATTTTGCCTCGCACATAATTACGCTAGTGTGGCCTGCAGGCTTGTCTTGTGGACCCAGCCAGGCGAGTCTCCGGGCTACACTCGCAGGGCAAACTTATATACAAGCTTTTGGTGTGGAGTAGATTTCACTGACCTTTCACACAAAGAAAAATATCAGACAAGCATGAGAAAATGTGTTTATGAAACACGGGCAAATAAGGACTTACAGCGTTCAGGATGACAAAAGAGTCTTCGCTATCTTCTGACTCATGCAACTGAACATCGGACTGCAAACACTCCCTGATCTCCAGGGGAACAGTGCCACACCCCTCTACCCTCAACTCGTGGCGAGCTTTGGACAACACATGTTGAACACCTGTTAACAATTGATAATTGAATGTACTAATGACTAAGGCAAAAAGAAGCCTGTAGAGGCAAAAGTGACTTAAATTGACCGAATGTACCTAATCTTCCTAATTCAATTTGATTTTACAAAACCCTTGAGTTCGGATTCATAAAACTGACCAAAATCGGAAACTATCAACAACAACAACAACAACAGCAACAACAACAACAACAACAACAACAACAACAACAACAACAACAACAACAACAACAACAACAACAACAACAACAACAACAACAACAACAACAAGAACAACAACAACAACAACAACAACAACAACAAAAACAACAACAAAAACAACAACAACCACAACAACAACAACAACAACAACAAACAACGAAATACAAATTCTTGAATCTTTGGAAACATTGACCACGGTGCAGTTCAGAGATATTTCTGTTTGAATATTCAACCTTGAAAGGAAATGTTGAAAAGGCTTCCTTTGGAATATAATGGGATAACTTATGCTTGCCCCGTGCCGGGGTTCGAGAGCTTGGCGGTCGTCATTCTCAATCTCTTATTTTTTATAAACTTGGCGTGCTCCACCTACAGGAAATAGCCCAATTGTGATTTGCTTTAAACTAGTGGGCCTGTGTTGGTCAGTGTGGTCCATGCTCACAGCCGAGAGAGTGGAATAAGGGCAAAACAATCGTGTAGAGCATCTAACGGGTCTACGCTACGTCGTGTCATATCATTGGGGGATTTCCCGATGTCATGTCGTGACGTCCAACTTGGGGAATGCCCTGCTCGGTATTTGTTCCGTCATACCTGTCTGCAGGTGCTGATTTTAGTATTTCAACGAAATAATAATTGAAATCAAGGATGTCCTGTGCCTATACTTGCTTTGCTTTAATCGAACGTAAGCCCTGGGGAATGTCGTAATTATGAGACTCACGGTACATACTGGTTTTCCCTAGGTTCTGTGGTTCTCTACCTCGCCATGCATGCAGGTGGTGAAAGGTCAAATTTAACATACACTCATGCACAGTTAACAATATTCAACTTTGGCTCCGTCTAAGGCTTCAGCTGTGTTTTTACAACCTGACTTTAAAGCTGGAAGCGCAGTAATTAGTCTAATAGTGCCACAAAACATCAAATATGATGCAAGTGGGCCAAAAATTACAGAAATCCAATTTTATTTAAACGCCTCAGGCCCACAATCGGGGATTGGTTTCGGGGACGAGGCCTGAGACGGAGACGAAGTTGAGTATTAATTGGAAAACGGCCCAAATCAGATCATTTTTTAACTTAGAAATTACAAATGACGAGATTATAATTACTAAACATCGTGCCTTCTGCCACTCAAAAATGGGCGAGGTGTCTCTGACTTGTTTCAAGGGAGGGGAAAAATCCCACCACGAATACTAATTCCAGTAGTGATTATTTGAAAAGGATTACTAATAAATGATTCATCACCACTGTTAGGTTCGTTTCTAGCAGTTAATTTAGCTCGATTTTTATTTTCGATTTTATTGATTCATTTCTTATTTTTAATTAATAAATTTTTCTTTAATCCAGGGTCCACAATACTAGCCCAAGAAAATATCAAAATAGCAATGCCAATAAGGCCAAGTTTGCAGGACCGTGTACTTACCTGATGGATCGCTGAACGTAACCTTCATCCATAGTTTGTCACTTGTGCCGGAGTCGACCCTGGAAACACTATCGACGTCGCAACCGTGGCTAATGTTTTTCCTCTGAAAATAGATCCATATTTTATCTTGCAATTCACCTGGTTTACATTCGGTGAATTCGTTCCGCGGAAGTCCTGCGTAAACGGAGCGGCTGGAAGTATCCATGCCTAAGTTGGAGAATCCTTAAAGAGTGCTTATCAGGGAGATTTTATATTCGCATCGTTCAAGGAATGTTTTGATGACCGACGATCAGGAAAGCTGAGGGGGAATGTTGATACTGTTACACCAGAGCTGCGCAGCCATTTATATTCTGTCGGAGTACCTGCCCCTGCACAGCGCATACTGATTGGCTGAAGTCGTCACGTGACCATTACATTTTTGACCTAGGAGGAATTCCCAGTTTGGTTTTCTATTGTGACGAGAAGAACGGGGATTTACAGCTTTTATTTATAGAACAAGATTCTATAAATAAAGCAGTGTAAATTCCCATTCTCGAAGTAAATGCCCCATACACACCACACCACGGAACATGCAGATATCAAACGCACGTTCTGTTGGTGCAGCTATCAAAGTGGTGTGGGGGCCAGGGATGTGGTGTTGCTCCCTCTTGGAGACCGTGTTGCTGATCGTTGTTTACTTGGACTTAAAAAGCACAAGAATTTTAGAAACGGTATATCACACCTGATCGTGGGGAATTCTTCACGGGTGAAATGGACAGTCACTCTTTTAAAAGAAATCCCATCCCCCACCCCGTACCGTACGTACGCAAGACCTGGATTAAAACGCCACTGACTGTCATTAGTTATACGTGAATCGGGTTTAACGCATATACATGACGATCACTAGTAAATCCACTCTATAATGATAAAAATTGATCCTTGGAAAGTTGTACAGATGATCTTTTGCTTGTGTTAATATGCCAGTGCGAAATTAAGTTCTAATGCATGTTTCCTCAAAGTGCATTTGCTCTGTTCACGTGGCCTTTTCAGGCAAATGTACAGCAAATCTTGGAGATGAAGACTATAAATGTTTCAAAGATGAGTTAATGGTGTCTCGAAAGCTCCACCTAATTATGCCTGTGGCAGAAAACTGCGCTATGAGAAGACGTAATATATGCACAAGCACAACTGCGCATGCTCTCTGAACAACCGAGTTGTAGGCTCACGGACTTCTCTCAGAAGGGTTACTTCACAGTGTTTTATTCACTTCATTTTGCCGTTTATGCCCTTTACAAGATTCGTAATCATATCACTGCACGAAGCAAAAGTGCCTGTTATTCTTACATATTCCTTTGGACTTTTTCACTTTTATTGTGTCCTATATTTTAGATTTAGCTCGGAGGAGCTTTTGCTTTTACTTCAGAGGCTTAAGTTAAAGATAGGGTATTTATGATTCTGCTGTACTCTTCCAATAACAGGTTAATTGTACCCTCTTTGTACATGCTACGATTTGAAATCTTAATGAATCAAGAATTAAGAGCGATTGATCAATTATTTGGATCGGTATATAATTGCCATACTTCAACAAACAAGCATAAAAAAATTAAACATTAGTCACTTTTGCGTTTTAAAGTCAAAGGAAAATTACATCTACGTTAAAATACATCAAACATGTTATCTGGGATAATCGGTTTTACAACTTCGGAGTAAAAAGAAAAACTTTCTAAATATTGTGACACTAAACATTCTTATGATCATTATTGAATATGGGTGATATGCTGAGTAACGTATACATTGCGAAAAATGGGTAGAATGAAATTATCTTGAAAAAATCTTGATGGTGGTAATCACTTCTTGGCCGGAAAGATCTTTTTGTAAAATTAAGTTCGAAGTTAACATTTTTATGCAATAAAATGTTGCACATTCAGAGAAGGGTCTCAAACTTCTAATCACAGATTTACCTCTAAGGCTAGGAGCTTCGACAAATATTCTCAACATTATTAATATTACGAGCATATCACTAAACACAGCTACCAGTAT
The DNA here is from genome assembly GCF_054643075.1 of Acanthaster planci. Classification (NCBI taxonomy): domain Eukaryota; kingdom Metazoa; phylum Echinodermata; class Asteroidea; order Valvatida; family Acanthasteridae; genus Acanthaster; species Acanthaster planci. The sequence continues at coordinate 735,192 of NC_141789.1, forward strand.
TTTCAAATTCATCTGAAGGACCACAAAGATATTACTTGACGCAATATGACCTCTGTGACTGCGAAAACCATCATGATTACTCTTTGTAAACACGTATATCTAAAAAATAATAGATAAATGAAGCACATGCCGACAGACATCAGGTATGATAAACACGTAAACGTGCATTGTTAAAACTATAAACCAGAATTAGTTTTAGGTGTGATGTTTTTGCTAAAGTTCTAAATGTCTATCGGCATTATTGCAAATGACAAAAAATAGTGTTTTAGAGGGCAAGTATTGAACACCAAGTACAGTTTGAACAGAATGACGATAAATCGAAATGCTCTCATACATCAACTCGCTCTCAAATTTCTTTCAAATTTCCAACATGTATGAGGAAATGTTTTACGCTCGGATTTTTATTCTGTACAAAAGATTAATTTAATAAGCAACTCAATCACAGAGTTTTCCATACCAATCTCCCGTACCCAATTTAATCCTGCTTTACAAGTGAACAAGTGCAAATACTATGAGCGACAAAACACCTCTTGAAAGAAATGAGTAATTTCGATTTTTTTCCTTCTTGATTATTTCATGTGCTTGTTCATCTGACTCTTCATGATCAAAGTCCTCATTTTAAATGATATAACTTTTTAGCAATGCTTTAAATTATTTCAAAGGATGGATTTGTGCCAGGGAGATGTTAATTAATTTGGGAGTTTTGCCCTGCTCGACATGTATTATACTACTGTATACTCAGAGTTTGCTTCCGAAGGCTTGTGAAAAACACAAGCGTGATTATATACACTGAGTAGGCCTAAACAGGTTTCAATTGGTCCATAGGGAAAGCAAACAAGCACTTACCACACTAAATCTTCATAAGTTCATTTGACTAAATGTTAAAAATTCCCGTCGCTGTATGCCACAATATCTGGTCACCATGGTATCGCCACGGGTGTCACATCATGACCGCACAATACCACGAACTGGCTAATAAAACTGTCCATATTATGTCAGTTTTCATACTGATTCAAATTAGATCTTTTGTGTAATGGAAAGCAACGTGTCAAATGATTTCACACATTCCAAAGTCTCAATTATCAGATCGAAGCCTGGCTCACTCATGTGAATTTAATGAGGAACTCTGGATAGGCTTGTGCATCGTGAAAGATGACAAAAATGCTGGGCTGGTTTATGTTATCAACCACACTGTCATACTGTTGATCTGGATGACTCGGCTTGTTTGGAGGAGTTATCATACCGTGACTCCCTCTGGTGTAATCTCCAACTAGGACCTTTGTCACGAATACATGCTTTACACCACTAGCATTGGGCTTTGCATACTGGGGCTGTGCAGAGTAATTAGCATTCACAGCAAAGTAGGTTCCATTTCCGTAAGCAGTTGCTGAAAAAGAGCAATTAATTGATTTAGTTTATTGAATAAATTTACCTTGTATAGAACAAAAAACACTATTTATTAACGAAAGCAAGTCAATCTCCAAGTTTCGTATGGAAAGTTTAATGTTTTATAATATCGTTACTCGTGCGTTGATCTCAACCTGATGAGAAAAAGAACCATTGCCGTTGGCTGACTGTGTAGATAATTCTAACTTATTTCATCTAAACTGAATGCTCCTACCATTCTTGCCACAGAAGCTGCGATTAAATCCCTGCTTGTTGATCTTGTCACTTGTCGTCTCATCAGTCCCATGGTACAGTGTCTTTTCAACGTCTGGTCGGCCGAGACGAGCTTCCATCGCTGCCTTGCGGGCTTGGTATTGCATCAATAGGTCTTTGTTCTGAACTCTCTGTATCTATTCGTAGAAGCGTGGAAGACAATTCATGTGATACATCTTGAATCAAGCAAAGGTTTTTACAAAACAAACCACGTTGTTCATTCGTGGAAAGCTACATTTGAGCCAAGCAGGATGTGTATAGGGGAAATCAATGAGTCAGATAGATAACGTACACCAATTCGATTTTTAAAAACTATAACAAACAAACCTCCTTCTACTCAGACGTGTACAAAATACTTTAACGGAAAAGGCGACAAAGGTCGGTATATATAAAGTAAATTTTCTTAACTAGATCAAAACTTTTTACCTCTTGAATCTGATGGCCTGCCATAGTTGCATTGAACTGTGTTTCTACAGTGATGTATTCGTTTGTGCCAGCAGTCAGTGGTGCCATTTTGAAGTGTTCATTTTGCCCCATAGGAATCCAGTTGGACGGCATTTCAAAGGCAGCAACTGAGTAACATACGTAGATGGAAAAGAACACAACGCTTGTTGGTGAGTCAATCAGCGTACCACTCACTGATTAGTCGGTAAAAGGGTATCAAACACTTCGTAGTTCAATACTCATGGAATTACATTTGTTTAAAACTTGGGGTATTATACCGGTAAATGGATGTATATTCGGTTGTGGTCCAAAGTTTACGTATACATGTACCTTGACTGAAACTGAACAATTTTACTAGAGGAAGACTTGATGTAAGTAATGTCCCCCGAACCGAGATATTGAAAAATGGGAAGAGCCACCAACATAGGGCTGGGTAGCTCAGTTGGTAGAGCACTAGTACGGTATTCCAGAGGCCGCAGGTTCAAATCCCACTCCAGTCAACTTCTTTGTTCATCTTTATAATCGATTTAAGTAATTTGTTAGACTTTACCTATTCCTGTGCACCTTTAACTGAAATTTATGCACATTCTCATGTAAACAAAATTGCAAACGTAGGCTAATGCATGGTTTGATTAATCTGCAACAATAGAGAAATGTAGCCAGGAATATAGGTGTGGAGTTTTCAAGCGTATATAAACATAATTGGCCAGAAGTGCGGGTGTAAAGAAATTTTAAACTTCAAAGATCCATTTTTTCACAATGTATGAAAACAATCCTGGCTGAAGAAACGGCTGGAGAAATGATTTGTGTCTCATTTAAGCAGTTGGCCAAAAGTAATCAGGAAATGGCATGTTACCAACTAATGCACTAAGGATGAGGAACAGAGGTGAAAAACCGACACACCTTTTGTCAAGTCGATTCTGTGAACATTGAGAGTCCCTGCCCTTGAAACCTCCTGCATATCCTTGAAATGGATTGTTACTTTTCCTTCTTCTAGATTCAAGGTTACGGAGGGACGTTTGCTATTGTAGGCATCCTCTATGAGAGTATTCACTTCAGGGTCATATGCTTCTACTCCATGTGGTGTACTGTACTTCCACTGTACCTGTGGGGTAAACATTAATACTTATAAAAACACACAAGATCTAGATATGACTTCAACTCGATGTTCAGAAAGTGCAATTTGAAACATAAACACTTCAATAAATATGCAAACAAAAGCTTCGTATTATCACAAGAAACTTTTGAAAGAATGTGCTTACTAACTTGTTTAGACAGGAGTTCAATTCGTTGAGCCTCGAGCTCCTCTTTTTGCATTTTTGTGAACATCTTTTGAATCTGGATGTGAGCATCCTTCACACTGATTACACGACCCTGAACTCGGACACACTTGCCACGAGGGCATGATATTTTCACCTGTAACAATTTGGAAAGAACATAATTGACTGAACTGGGGGTTATTAATCTAACTAAGCATATCTTCAATATAATTCACGCTGAACAAAGAAAATGGACGTGACATAAAAACATGTTTTAAACCGTACAAACACTTCACCGTCGGAACTTTGGGGTTGATTGTAACTGTTAACAATTTCATATCATTTCCATTCACATAGTTTCAACATAAACTTCCACGGTATTTTGCACGGAATCTACCTGATTCCTCCAAACTTGTGACATCTTTAACGTTCCTATTAACCCTGTAAAGATTCAATGTTAGCAGATTTTCAGGGACGGAAGGGATATGGCTGGCATATCCGTACGAGACAAACACGTGCGAAATTCTGTGATGTGGTGCATATCGTGCTTCAACTTTAGTAACTCGCGTTGTTGTGCCAAATATTGATAATTCAGCCTTACATTATGAAAGTGCCTCAACTATTATTTCATCTCTCCGCTCAATGTTGATTGAAATTAAATGAAGGCAACATACATTGTATTTCTTTTCAATGGCTTTGACTTCAGCAATGTGTTCATCCGTCATCTTGCCTATCATTCCATGGTCATCAGGTCGATCCTGTAAAAGAAAGAAAAAATGCTAAAACTAAAAGCATTTACAACGCAGCTAAAAGTTACTTACGATAGCCTGAATCCTAGTTATAGAAGATAAAAAATGTAATGTGATCTGCGAAAATCCTTGGTGAGCTTTGTAATATGCGTGCATACAAAATTCAACTGAATGGACAACCTCTTGTTTTTAGATGTATTACATTTATGATTCTGGGTTGTTTATAACATGAATCAAGGTTGTCTACATTTACAAATTAATCAGTTTTGAAAAGAGGACAATGTCAAGATCAATTAGAACTTGATATGCACCGAAATGACAAAGCTCACCATGTGAACGGTTTTTGCAGATCACACCACCTTTTTGGTCATTCATGGGTTCCTTACCACACTTTTTTTCCCATGCAAGTTCCCTTGCTTACCAGGCAAAATTCAGCAACTTTCAGTGTATAGCGTCCTTACCAGTCGAGATCATGAAAGACCACTCTTGCAATGACACCCCATTGAATAATATCCAATAAGCAGAATTTTACTTAATTCTTTGGGTAAAAAGCACGGGAAAGAGTTCCACACACAATGTATCAAGATTCAAGAAAACGTTTTATTCCGTACTCTTAATAAAATTTACATTGATAATTAAGGGAGCTTGATACATAGAAATTGACAAAATGGATAAGCGACAATACATCAGAAATCTAAGAAACTAAGTACATTGAAAATAGCAATGTGGATATAAATAACCTTTTACACATACTTGTACTTAATTAAGAGAGATTAGAGCTTATAAGATAAATAAAAGCAGTCAATATACAAATGACAACAGAAAATAGCATGAGGCTGTTAAATAAGCATAGGCTTGTATAAATAGAACACAAAGTTCATTTGACACCCTGTATACAAACCCTCTGAGACTGGTCTGAAAAACTGAGTTTTCATTGATATATCTTATACTCTGCTGCTAAATGGACTTTCCAGACCTCTAAATGATTTCTGGGAGCTACTTGATGCCCCGCGCCCCCATCCAATGTTGCGTTAAAGGCTGGTGCGCGTCCAGAGCGATCCACTGCTACATTGGAAGGAGGGGGGAGATTGGGGGTGGTTGAAGGGGGCGGGCACAATCTAAACTACCCGAGTCTATGTTAACGCACATTGTGAAATGTTTCAAAGCATGGCATAATTAGTTTCTGGCAATTCTTACAAATCATACGAGTCTGCTTACGTTGGGTTCTCGTACTATACAAACAACACAGTTCCGTTTTTGGCCTTGCCTACTTCTTCCGGGATAATGTCCACTTGAAAGGATTGCAGTTTCAGGGGGCATGTGGTGTTGAGTTTCTCGTCCTGCAGGTGGACAATAGTTCATCGATTACCTTGACCCTGAAATCTAAGCTAGTGAGCAGCCGCTCTGTGGGGATGCCGTTGTACACGATGGTAGCATTAAGCAAACAGATGTCAAGAATCGCAAAGAAAACTTGTTTCCACCATTTCAGGGATCTATGATGATGTCTAAAGTACTGACACATTTGTGATGCTAAGTTACTTCCACCCAAGTACACCGAGTGTTAGCAGATTCTGCAGATAGCGTCTGATCTGCATAGCAGTTGGTCTCCCTCATCAGCAATTGCCAAACTGCTCCACAGAAGAAGGCTACACCCAGTCGTTTCCGTGAAGTTCACAGGTAGTGGCTTTTGGTATTAAAGTGGAGGTTGCTTGCCATCCAGTCCTGCATTATTGAAAAATAATATTAGGACTAAGGAATTAGGAATTAGGTAGGTAGGTTTTATTCAGCTGTTCATTGAAGAGGTAATAGATGGGGTTTCCCTGATTTGGGTTTGATCGCAATGCCTATTCATGGCACACTGCCTGTAAACTAAATCTTGATTCACCGCACGTTTGGTTATATACACTAACTCTCAAAGTGGCATTCTACCAAAGTAAGCGTGTTCTGTTTTCCGTACGATATGCCAGTAAGAGGGTGATCTTTTAATATGTTTAATTTCCGCTGAGAAACCATGACAAGTTACTCTGCATTGAGACGGCACAGTACATTTCAGGGTTTAAAGAATAAAGATTGGAATCCTTCCTTTTCCTTGATTAGCAATTAGGATTCGTGACACATTCCGGACATTGGGAAAAAATATTGCAAGCCTGCTAGTGGCTATAAAATGCAATACATTGTAATGATAATGATATGAATGACTGAGACTACAAAGTGTCTAGCTGCAAGGTTGTACATGCATGACATGTGTATGCCTTAGGCCTACCTGAAGTTCGGCTTGTGGGTGCCCGGTGGCTTTGATGTGCTGAATGATATGGCCGCCATTAATTCATCATCACTTTCTCCTGATGAGGACAAGGAGGAAGTTTCATCCAAGGATATTTCGGAGCCACTATCTGCTAAAATTTCGTCGACGACGGTCCGAAGCGCGGCCATTTCGCCTCTTGTGGTTTTTGTAAGGACGCGCCAAGCACGTCTCCAAGCCATCTCGTCCAATCAGAGCGCTCGAGACGATGTCAAACGGGACAGAGCGCTATTTACATTTCTGTTGCTGGCATTTGGTATGTGTGCCAAAGAGGCACGTTGGTAAAGAAGTGACAATTAAATCGTGTGCAGTAGAGGCTCGTTGGTAAAGAAACCGCATGCCACTTTGAGCCCAGCTGGCACTTCTGGGGCTTAAAGGGTTATGGATTCTTAGGGTTAATTTCGTGGTAGTTACAGTCCCCAAACTGCAAGTTTGCAAAAATGGTGATCCTACACTTAAAAGGCTGAGCCTTTTAATTTCAATTCGTCTTGCTAATTCATAAAACCTTTAATTTCATGAATTTGAGCATTTTTGAAGGCAACAAAGCAGCGTTAAAAACAAGATACATGTATACCTCTGACATATATTCTTCACTTTGGAACTGGTCGATCTTGTCGACAGCCTTCCTTATAGAGGACATGTCCATGGCGCATATATTAAGAATGATTGTTTCTTGAAGGCTTTCTTCCTCGGATAACTCATCCGCAGCTGCAGTGCCACTAGAGAGAGTGGACAAGGCGGATTTGGCCAAATCTGTCGAGCAAATTGGACAGAGGTGCAATAATCTTCCATGCTATTGTCAGTTGACCATAACATATACAATAAAGTCAGAATTTGATGTGGGAATTCAAAATGTCTAGACTTGCTTGGTATTCTTTAACAAAGGGACTAAATACACTTGTCAAACATGTAAAGTGCAAGAAGGACAACAATTTAATAAATAGTACCCCATTCAAAAAGTGAAACAAAGACTGTACGTAGTGATTTTGTTGATAGGGTAACTGAACCTAAATGGAATCAAAAGGTTTACTTACCTAGGCCTTTAGACAGCCAGCCTTTTTGTTTTTTGTAGGAAGTACCAACTTCCCTGTGCAAAGCATCCTGAAAACCACTGACCATGTTTGGCAGGAAAATAACCAAACGGATGAGATGGAGATGGCGCGGTTTCCTCTGCACTGCGAATTCACCAACAGCTTTCAACATGGCATTGGCACAGTCCTCCACAGACTGACCTGCTTTGCCTAGGGTAAAAAAATCCGAAAATTCAGTCAACTGGACTCAATAGAAATCTATCGTGTAAATCCATGTATTACAAGTCATCTAATCTACTTTCTGTCGTCCCGTTTTAGTGTGAAAGATCTACAAGTTCCTAAATTCATTTCGTCGATGAGTTTAAATTAACTTAAAACCTAATATAACGTGTTTTACCTGTGCCCAGGGCTGGAAAGGACACTGACTTCAATTTGCCTTCCTCTGCCTGCTTCAATGTCTTGAACACGATAGTTTTTATCTCTTCCGGAGTTTGAGGGGTGACGACATGAAATATAGAGTTGCACTGAAGTGATCCACTAGTAGTGACATAGACAAGTTTCTTTGGCTCTGTTATGACAGAATGTTATAAAAGAAATATATAACAAAGGAAAATGTGTGTTATACAAATAGGGCCTACAACTGCTTGTTAAAGATTGGTGTATTTGAGAAAATTCTTTCACAGATGTGCCGATACGTCTTCATCTTGCTCTTTAACTTTCTCATTTCTAAGGCAGAATGGCTTTGACAATCATGGTTTTTACTTTTGACGAGCAATGAATGGTTTACTTTTCATGGTAACGCAATATGCTAAAATAATTTTGTTTCAGAAAATCAAGTTTTCAACTATATACAGGTAAAAAGAAGAAAAATACTTTTCTTTTTTCTTTCTTTTAAATGAAAGTGCTTTTTGAGTAAAATGGCACATAAACATTCACCTTTTTTGCGTTGCAGTTGACACTCGTCGAGAAGAACACTTCCGCCGTGAGCCAGGATAGCCTTAGAAACGGGTCCTATAATAATAAAGCAATTTTCAAAGTGTACCCTACTATTACATTTTTTCCAAATATATGGGCAAGTTTGAAACAATAGAAATATTGACAGCTATAATACTTATGACTCGAATTTCAGGTACAGCATGATTGATTTGTAGTTCATATTATATTTGTGAACATTTGGAATTGCTATCTGACTTGTATGGTTGTTTTTTTAACATTCCCAGTCTGTGGTGCGGCCCTTATAAATAACCACCCATTCTCCTGATCTAGTCTTCAGTGGCCAAGCACATGTTTCTTCCCTCATGAAATGGCTGCATTGCATTTGAACTGCTTGATATTAGACGTCCTATTCTAGTTCCTGGAAACAAAAAGCAGGATATTAAACAGAAATACCTTGTAAATCCAAACCTGGTCCCACGCTATTGACGATGGCATCAGTTGTTTCCTTAACCAGATCCCCTTGTCCAACCTGAAGACAAACGGATCCTATCTTGGTCTGTAGCATCCCTGTGTGATCACGCCGTATCTCTGAGTAGGACTGACGATCAGTAGGAGCTTAGAAAAAATCAAGAAAAGCCAACAGGTTTTCTTCTCTCTAAATAAGCAAATCCTTGAAGACAATGGAGCTTACACACTGTCGTTGGAATTGATGATGACAACGTCAAAGGTGGAAGAGCTAATAAAGAAAAACAGCATTCTAAGTTTGTTCTGATAAAGTTCCAGTTGGCAAACTAAAACCAGAGACGTGTTACTTTCTGGCATGACTTTGGTTTTTGCAGTTGAGGAGGAAACAATGCAAGAGGAAAAAACAAAGGGAAGACGAGGGAAGTACAGTAGAAGTGGAAAATTAATTACTTGATGCTGATCCAGGCTTTTTCAACTTCCTACTGCGGCCAGTGGGGGCGTAACCCGTAGCTCCCCTAGATATTCCAGGGGTCAACAGACGTTGAATTTCACCTTCAAAACCCTTTAACACAAAAAAGATTTGCAATATTGTAATAAAAATTGGCAACACAACTCTGTTCATATGAGTGGTCTCTTATCCTTGATGAAATTGCGGATGGATGCCATGTATTTTCAGTGTAAACTTACAATCAAATGAAAATCTCACAATGTTACCAACAACATTTGGCATCTTTGGGCATTTTGTTGTTTAAAAAAAATAGAAGATGATGACCGAGTGGCTAATGCATGTATAGTAAAGCAAATCCCATCAACGGGGCACATTATTTCAATATAAATCAATTCATTATCTAATACCTGGATAGTACTGGCATCTTTGTCGTATACCACAAACCGGACATCCTTCAGTACACCGTTAGGATGTAGATTGCTGAATTCCAAGATGGATTCATACATAACCTGTGCAGTAACACCTGCTGGGTAGTTCAAGTTGCCTGTGCCGAGTGCTGGGATGGCGATGGACAGCATTTCATTTTGCTCAGCTTGCTCCATTAACCTAAGGATAAGTTTCTTCAGGGCCTGATACATAAAATTGAAACACTCACATATCACTTCCTCTTCCGTCTCCTTCATTGCCTATTTTTAAAATTTGGATTGTGTTGACAAGATTATGGTTATATGTATCGGCCTAACCAGTTCTAGCATTAATTTCAAAGCCAATCTCATTGGTTACAACCAGCCTGCAAGTTTCGACAAAAATTTAATTAATATTGCCAACATCACGTGATGCCCAAGCCTAAGCTCCTTGACAAAATTACTCTCACCTTCTCTGATACCCCTGGTTGGTAACCTGCACAGACACAGTGGTAGATTTTCTTGCAGGTGAGAGCACCTGGTCCTGTCTCTATGAAGTCCCCTGAAGGAATTTTGCCTCGAGTTGCAGTCAGTGCATCACATTCCTGCTGTATTGATAACCCAGCTACTTGCAGTATTGTCTGTGACACCTTCCCATTATTAAGTTTCATGTCAGATCCCGCGGTGTTAACAGTCACATCAACCTGGTATATCAAAACGATAGAAACATCTGCACCTAAATAAGAAAAGTTTCTTGCTGCAAAAGCCAAGTATTATTGGTCAGACTTACGAGAGGTTGGTACGCAATATTCCGATGAAATCAGGAATCAGCTACCTTTACAAACTTTGAATTTTGTTAATAAATGTGTGACAAGCAAAGTGTTACCGTTTCGTTGGTGATGCTTCCTTTCTTCAGTGTTATGTTAATGCCTTCATTTGTTGTCAGTGTGTTCTGTCCTGATGCAGTAAACTTTGGTGCAGGCGCAGGAACAGGTGTATCATCTTCTGTGACAGGAGTATCCCAACTAGCACCTGCGGACCCTAAGGTGGTTATCAAAACCAAGCAAGAAAAGCACTGCCTGTTCATTACCAACAAATATGAGGCCAGTGTAGCTATGCTGATATTGTTAATAGACAGTTTTATACCTATGTCATTTACTACCTCATTCCATATGTGTAGAATAAGTTACACAAATATTGATAGGGTAAGTACTGTGGGCTGAAGCATAATTTTACTAATTAAGTACAAGGTTTTGTTTCCGTTAAGCGACTGTATGAGTTCTGTAGGAACTGGCAAAGTGGGGCTGCATTTTAGAAAGACGTTTACGAATTCAAGTTTACTCACCTACATCAACATCAAAGCCAAGAACCTCCTCCTCCTCCTGGAACTGCTTAAATCGATCCATCACTGTCTGTCTGAAGACGTTGCAAGTTGGTTGGTCATTGTTGGTTAGGTGGATCTCTGTCAGGATAGGGTTAAGCGTATTCTGAATGTAGTAAGCCACAGCATTGAGAATTTGTCGTGAGGCAAGCTCGACTGGGAAGCCATATACACCAGTACTGATGGCTGGGATGGCAATGGACTTCATTTTGAGTTGGTTTGCCAGTTTCAGGCAATCGAATACGCCATTATAAAGGAGATGCTCCTCAAAACTTGGCTCCTCGTCGGTCTTCGGTCTGGCTGTCTTCCCGTGTGGCCATTTTGGTCCTGCAACGTGGATGACCTTCTTACAGGGTAAGCTACCACTGGAGGTATAAACAGGCTCACCGACATAAAGTTCCCGGCGATGAATGTCCTTCAGTATCTGCTCACACTCGGTCTGGATAACTCTCCCACCTGAAACAGATTGACACAAAGAAGCGGTCATAATTCAGGTCAAACAAACAGGAAGCAATAGTCATTGCAATGAAGTGAACTCCACTAAACTCACCAGCTTCAATAATGGCAGCTGCTAGTCCTCCAACGTGTTTCAGTTCCACATTGGCAGCATTTACTATGCAGTCAACTTTTTGCCTTGTCAAATCGCCTCTGCACACTTTCAGAATGAAGCCATTTGGTAGAGAAAATCGGCAAAGTACCTCTGTGGTCATCAGCGCTCCACCTGAACCGGCTACTTCCACCTCATCTTCTTCCACATTCTCACTGATCACACACTGAAACTCTGCTTCCAGTGATTCCAGAAACTTCCTCCCCTTATCTTCTCGGAACAGTTGAGCCATGCCGGTCTTTGAGACTGGATAAGGCTGTTCCTTAATTCTTGCTACCAGAGAAGTCAAGAACTGACTTGCAGCCTCTAAACCTTCTTCATTTCCTTGAATGGTAAACCCCTTGGTGTGACCACTCATCACTGGTTGGATTTTGACACGGTTTGGGGCATTCTGCTTTTCGAGGTTTACCAGGTCAGCGCCATGAAATGTGGTGATGAGTCGTATTTTTATCTTGTTTGCTTTAATAGGTCTCATCATGATGACATTATCTTTCAAAAAAGTGACGATTTTTTTTTTTGTTTCATCCATGTTGGTTTTGAATCCAGCGAGTTCAACAACACTGCCTGCAGACCAACAAAGATCAAAATTCTTTACAGTTATAAAGGACAGGAAAATGAATTGTTTTAAGATGCAGGAGAATACACTTTAACCAGTGATTTAATAAGTCTAATTACTTTACACAGATTTTATCATGGAACCTTTCAAAAACGCATTTTCTTCAACCCCTCATGAGAAGCGCGCTCTATTTAAAAGTTTCCCATGAAACACTGAAATTGAACTACAATAAGATTTGGCTTAAGGTAACAAAATCGAAATCATTTTAATAATTTTTTTGTTATTGTTTTGTTTTACCTCCATTTTTGCTGATAGCCGCCATTACAAATCTCTGGTTGTTGATACTATCAAGGAGTTTTTGGCCATTTTGGTTTTGAAGGACATCCAAGGTAGCTTTCCCTCTTATGGGAATGACATCGTCTACTATTTCATGATCAACGTAAGCCTTGGCTTGGGTTGCGTCCTTCCTCGTTGCACCAGATATGATTATCTTGCCATCATCAGATCCCTTGCATGCTGCACGAATTCCCTGCGACCCTAAGATTTCATGGATTTTGTCTTTAAGGATGTGAACAAACTGCACTTTGTTTTTGCCCGCCTTAAATTCTATGCATTCAAGACTGTCCATTTCCCTCCGCATCAACAGCTCTGCTTCTTGTACATTCTTTCGGGTGCCTTCAAACCTGAGCATGATTTTATCCTGCATGGCAGTAATAGTGATCTTCAAGTCAGGATAGGCATTTTCAATTTTTTCCTTGATTCCACAAATTATAAAAGGCTGAAGCTTCTCTGCTGTTAACTTTATGTCTTGTATTGTTTGCTGGGCTTCAAACTCCGCCTTTTCTTTCAATTCCTTGATGATTTTATTGATGTCATTAGCTCCTCTATCAACATCTTGCTGCACTCCAACCAGATGGACTATGTGCTGAGTAGCATCCAATTCGACGGAAAAGCCATTGGTACCATGCTGATCTATTTTAGCAACAGTGTCTTTCCACAATGGCACTGGGATTGCGATCCTTGAAGACTTACACCTGTTCAGGAAGTCCTTCAAAGCTTCAGGTGCGACTTCAGGCCATTTGAGCCAGGATGATTGCCTTTGCCCGTCTTCTGGTAGAGGCTCTAGCCTAGCTACTGTCTTGTCGTCACCATCGGGCCATTTCAGAGAGGCCTTCACGTCGCTCAGCTTCTGAACTAAAGTCTTCCTTGTGTGTTGCCCCTTTTGTCCGAAGATAAACTCCATGAAAGCTTGTGGCACCTGTACAGAGACTGGCTTAGGGATGTGCGGAGTCGGGACATCTAACGGGCTTATCCTTCCGAGACATTCATGGTACTCTTCAACTGATAGCTCGACACCTCCAACCTTGTGGGGTCCTTTCTTGGAAAGAACATCTCTGATAACTATACAAAATAAACAACACTTCGATTTTTAAGAGTAACTCTGATCAAAACTTCAGTAAGCATACATGTTACAAGTAGAATGGGTTACGTAGCAAATGATTTAAGAATCTTAAATCAAAAAGATAAACAAACCCCAAACTCACCGTTAGAACTTCAGGCTTCTCAAAAGCAAAATCTCTTTTCTTAATTATTGTTGACATACCTTTCCAGTCATCAAAGAAAACAATAGCCTGAGTTTCTTCTGGCCCTTGTTGTACGTCCCTGACGCCTTCTCCGCCACTTTTCTTTTTGTTGTCAAAATACAACTCAATCATCTCCAAACTCTCTCTCGACGAGACACCTTCAACGCAAAGAAATACAGAACACGATTAAAAGGTCCAAGTCAATATGCTTTGTCAACAACTGAACATACAATTAATTATAGCCACAGTACAATATTGTAACCCTTTAACCAATAAATCGGAAACTTCTGATGTGTGACGCATTCAGCCATTCCGATGAAATTACATCTGGGATTGACTCACTGGATAACACGTGTCGACATTTAATCAATTACCATCGTCGACATTTCATCAATTACCATCGTCGACATTTCATCAATTACCATCGTCATAATCTAATATCTCTTAGATACTGTCAAGATAACCATCATTGACGTCAGATCTTACCTTGCACTAAGATACAATCTGACTCGTGTACTTTTTCAGCCGTGACATAGAGTCCTTTCAACTTCTTCAAAGAAATCTTCTTAATTACATTCTCCAGATCTACAGACATTCAGGAAAGAAGGCAAAACGCACAAAATACTTCTGTAAATATCAATGAATACTGCTCTTGAAGTAGTTGTAAATTCTGAATAGTCCTTCGCCGTAAGTCATCTTTCTAAACAAAGCTGCACATTGTTACTTTGAATCACGTCCACTCTTTGAAAGAATTGAATAATCACGATCAATACCAAAGGAGCAAAGAAATGTGAGCATTTTTTAAATGTATAGCTTTCAGGAGTGCTACATACCTTCGATGTCCTCGTTGAATGTGCAAAGAGCTGTACCGGGCATCTCACCATATCGTATTTCGAAGTCCTCCGTGCCACATCGATTCTCAACGAACATTGCCACAAGGTCTGAGGTACATTCATCAGGAATTCCTTTCAGCAACAGACATCGTTTATTGACAGGACGAGGGCGGGGCTTCTTCTTTACAACCAGTCTCACCGACAGGGTTGCTCCTCCAACCTTATGTTGTTTGGCAATCACTTTGCTGACAACTAAAACAAAACAGAACAACGGTATCACGCCGTTTTTCACTCGAAGTTTACATTAGTTTCACTGTGCGACATGACTGTTTAGAATTGTCACTGTCTTCCAAGAGATCTCATACAACTTGATACAAGACAAATGTTTAGAATGTTTCATTGTGCTTTGTATAGGATTCAATTAATTTGTGCTTTGTAGGATTCAATTCATCTCATTCCTCATATTGTGAAAGCTGGATTTCTTTTTCTATCCAGAGGATAATTTGTGGAATTTGCACTTTTACTGCAATTCCACAGCTCTTTACTTTCAGTCTAAATGCATTTCACGTTTGCAGAAATGGGTCAGATGGTTTCTTTCAAGCGATTTTCTGGAATAACAGAAATAAAACAACGCACGTGATGGATCTTGGTATGTCAACCGAATGGCTCCAGTCTTGACATCATGTTCCCAGGTTTCGATTTCGCCACCTCCAGATCTTCTAGAATTCTCAAAATGCATCTTGAGCATTTCCTCTGACGAAGGACTGAAACCTGTAACTTCAACAAATTTCTCCTCTTGCTCCTCCTCAACCTGCTGCCCATCTGGTGAATCCCCCTGAAGAAATTGGAGACAGAATGAGAAAAGTCTAATCAATCCATGTTACGTCTTTAAGACTGACAAATAAATAATATTTATTTGTTCCAAAGATATGTAATACAAAACTGCTACAAACTGCTTGCTGACTACAATGACCTAAAATATAAATCTCAAAATATGGAAGGCCTGACGTTTCGATCCCAGCAGAATCTTTCTCAAAGGCAAAGAAAATTAGATAGCATTTTTTTTATCTTTGAGAAAGATTCTGCTAGGATTGAAACATCAGGCCCTCCATATTTTGAGATTTTTTAATTTGTTGTTAAAAATAGGTACCATTATAAAACTGAAGAAATGTTAACGTAAAGTTGTACCTCTTGCACCTGATCATCACGATGTGAGCCAACTTCGTTGTTTTCCTGCCTTTCTGGAGCTGTCCGTTTCTCCTCAGGGCTTTCTTTTGGGCTTTGTCTTTTGACCTTACCGCGGTTCCTCTTACGCTTACCGGTATGACCAGACGGCACAGCAGGGCCATCAGAGGACTTGGCCATTTCTTGGGGTACATGACCGTCTCGTTCCTGCTTGCCCGCATCATTCTGCCTTGTTGCTATCTTAGGCTCAGATCTTTTAGAACTGCCATTTTGTTTTTTCCCACTGTCTGTGAACTGACACTGTTTACCATCAACTGGCTGATGGTTACGACCTAGATTAGACAAAGAATAAAATAGCGTCTGGAAATGTTTGCAAGTTTGGAGGTGGTTCATATTCAACTGAAAGGGAACATCTAAGTCCAAAATGTTACTCATTTGGAACATAATTCTGTTCAGAATAAAGAGTTAACTTAAATTTCTGTGTCTGGTTCCAACTGTATAAGTAAACACTGCACTCGTAAATGAAAGCACCTTTTTATATGTTTGCCACGACAGTATTAGCAACTAGAGACTCCGATAGCATTTGCAGTTTGCGACCACCACTTTCCGATATCAACTTTTGGTCATATGGATTGAGTGGGTAGTCATATGGCACATGTAACTGCATTCCAATATCTAATAATCAGTATTCCACGTGTTACTTACTGGTGCCGGCAGATAATTCCGTCTCAGCTTGAAAAGATCCTTGTTCCTGGGTTTCACTGCCTTTACCACGCGTATAATTACTTACAGCTTCTTCTGAAGAACTTGTCCTCATAGTGGGAGCCTGCAGTGAATGTTGTTATTGAGAAGGATTGATTGATGAAAAAAAAGCAAACCCATGTGCCATTAGAGAAATTTCCTGCTATTTTCTTTTTGCATTCACAAAATAATGAGGGCCTGAATCTTTCTCAAATCTTGTACCAATGCACTTAATTACTGGATGCATTACGTAAGGGATGCTAAATAAGCTACACTGAAAAATTGCCTGAGTAACATTTAACCCAAGGCTGGCTGAAAACTGCAACAACCTAAAATGTGGGTTGTGTCAACCCAGTCTTAGTGGTTGAAATCAATTTCTTGTTTCTTTCAACTAAGAAGCGGTTAATATTAATCCCTTTTACTAGAAAAAAATGAACGAGAAATTCTTTCTACTCGCTAAAACTTGGTTGAAAGAACCCATTTTGGAGTAGTTATAGTTTTCAACCTCCGAAGCAGTTTTTAGCGTTCATTTTTGAACTTGGGGGGACATTTCCTTCGCGTCACATGAATGGCTGATCTGCTTTTTCCTCCACAAAGACTGATTCCGCGCTGTACATATAACATCAGTGCAGTAGAACTCAGACAAATCGATCTTTGCATGTAAACATGGAAAAGTTAGGATTTCAATAAATTATTCGTAATGCATGATTTCATGAAATTCATGGAAAGAATGGAGAATTTTAAGATTTTTAATATTATCAAAACTGGTATGGGCTTTTATTTCGTTTTTTTAACTCACAGGTTCCCCAAATAAAAAAATTCACTTCGCTTTCAATTAAATATGGCCAACACCTGAAAAGAGTCTATTAGAAAGGTAGAGACTACTGTAGTTAGATACCTCGTTTTTTATGCATGGTTCTTTGGGGTCTGGGCCGTACAAATCGGCATCATCTGTTGTATCTTGGTAAGACATCTCTCCACCTGCAGTGCTGTCTTTGAGAGACTGTGTGGAAGAACCTCCTCCAGAGTTTGGTGGACGTTGGGTTGAAACTGGACCGGAAGGGGTCTGAAATGGTGCAATTGCAGTTGATATATCAATAACTTTCCATGATGGAATCAATAAGACAATATGGGGTATACCTACAGAATGGACCGATTTCCACTAATCCAAATGCGGGTCTCATAATTTCTACTCTACTTTCTCTTCATTCCACAGTTCACTCTGAGATTCTACACACATTTCACAGTAACCATAAACAGAAGTATCAAGTGATATCTCAAGCCACATAGTCCCTACATGATCCGTACTTTTTCATCCTTGAGCGATGCTGCAAGGGCAGTAAGGTTGAGGGTGGCAGCATTCCGTGATGAACCGCTTTGTTGGCTGGGCGGGAAACCTTTCTGGCTTGCTGATTGGTTGTGCACATGTGCAGCAGACCCTGCTTTTCTATGACGGTCACTTGCCCATGCCCTTTTGTTGATATCATTCTATGTGTATTAAAACCACTAATGTTTATTGTTCATTTGGTATAGGGTGAAGTCTCATCTATAATGATACTTTTGTCATTATTTTTTTCGAGGAAAAGTAACTCCTTTGTAGTATTCTATCCTGACCGAACTGTCATAATTCAATACAAAATTAACATACAAACACTGGACCGTTTAAATATGTATGAATCACAAAGGTTTACCGTGTCCACAGCGTCTACAAAGTCAGAAGACTCATTATCATCTGACTGGGACGACTCGTCTGAAGGAAAGGATTTCCTGACCTCTAAGGGAATGATTTCCCACCCATCCACCTTCAAATCATGTTCCGATTTTGACAACACGTGCTGAACACCTGTGAAACAATAAATGTAAATATTGGGTAAAATCTCCCCATAAAACAGCTCACAGACAACACCCACTGCATTTTTAAATTTTGGGTCATTGTTATATTTGCACATGATCCGCACTTTTGTTTCTGAGGCATATACAGAATCAAAATAGTACAAGGGCTTGTGATTTTTGAATCGGCCGCATTTCAGAAAAAGATCTGTATTCCAACTAATTGTTATTTGACAATATCTTCCTCTGCATATATTTTTCATGTTCGGTGTATATCCTCTACAGCCTGTCAAGAGACTACAATTATGCAATCCGTCATAACCATGGTCGTATACCGTATGTTAGAATTTTGTGCTCGGGTAAGAAGGCGGGTGGTTTGTATTCGAGCAAAGCACCTTTTTACCATGTTGTTGGTACGCTGCAAGTTTTGCTACTTCAAAAGGGATCTTGTCTTTAATGTGCTTTTACTCACAGCATTTCTGTGCGCACATTCAGCAGTACTTTTTTCCCAAAGCCAGAAGGAACATAATTATTTATGAAATGGAGTATAGAGAATAATGGCCAGGGAGATCTGCGGTCTTTCTGAGGCCTCGACTCTTCAGGCTCTCTCTAACACATGGTGAAATGTGTATTTTAAAGGGATTGAGGGAACGTCTGCAGCGACATCCATTCCCCAACCCCTTAGCTAAAACCAAATTTAGCTAGATATAGTTTGCATAAAGGGCCTAAGGCTACACAGCCGGTTGGTTCACTAACATTGACCAATTGGTGGCTGCTTCAAAATTTGTTTAAATCAATCCATTTTCAGAGTACATACATTTGTTACTCTGAATTAAACAAACAAATATGGAAGGCATAAAGAAC
Organism: Acanthaster planci; assembly: GCF_054643075.1. Lineage (NCBI taxonomy): Eukaryota > Metazoa > Echinodermata > Asteroidea > Valvatida > Acanthasteridae > Acanthaster > Acanthaster planci. The sequence continues at coordinate 754,469 of NC_141789.1, forward strand.
GTGAAGTTTAGGAACAAATTTCGTTTTGCTAGGATCCTTGCATGGAACAACTTTAAAAAATCTTTTACTTAATGGGAGAAAGGTAAGTTTTTACAGATAATGCCAACTGTACACCTTTTAAGCGCCTGGCTTTTCCTTAAAATTAACCTCAGAATACATACTACAGTGTAATTTGCATGCAACATTCTGAAACTTTTCTGATTTCAATATTATTACGATCGTCAATTAATACGTAACATGAACGTAATGTTTTAATTTCAATCATCAAATGTTGTCAGTGCCTTTTAATATCCTAGATAGATTTTCACCTTTTACTGCATATAGTCTACATAAAGGGAAGGACTTGCAGGGTGCAGTGAACTAATTCAAGCTCCACTGAAAATAGTGTAAAATAAAGAGTGTCCCTGAGGCCTCTCAAACAAAAAACGTGTTGTTTTGTCCCACAGATTTCATTTGATTTTCAATTTTTAGAAGGTTAACCGATGGATATTTTAATTATCCGCCAAAACAAACTCACCCCCAAGAAGTGAATCCCAACTTGAAGTCTTCTCAGCAGCCATTTTTCAAATGACATACCTCACTTTTCTCAGGCTCTTCTGACAAATTTTCAATCACATTTGCTTTGACCCCGGATGGGTGCCCCTGAATCTGCAGAGATGATCCTGGGCCATACTTACATAATCCCACAAATTCTTGACCCACACAGACCCCTCTTTTCGAAAGAATCTTTACTTTTTAAGCGCCTCGGCCAGGCGGAGAATTCTCCTTGGATTGGGACTGCACCCAGCATGCACTGAGCGTGGGCTTCGTTTGTACGTTGTCTAGCACTGAGTTCCTGCATTCAGAAGTCTCGCCATGCACGCAGCTAGTACTTTTATTATTTCGGGAATAACCATGATCACGTGTCGTCTGTACGGGCCTATCCGTTTTATACCGTGCCGCCTTTGATGATCGCCTTATACTTTACGTCGAGCCTCGGTTTCATACTCTTAGATATTTCAACCGGCAAAAACTAACTCAGAATTTTACTGTGTCGTGTTTCCTGGTTACCTTGCCAAAAAAAATTCTGTACTCCGTGAGTATTCAAATAATGAAAGGCCCCTGAGGCCGTGCTGAGGCTAACCAACTCGAAATTTTACTGTGTCCTTTCCTACATCCACTGCATGCTCTGTCGTGTTCCCTTGTTTATTTGCCGAACCTTCCGTAGGTCTATCTCGCCAACTTGAATATTCAGTTACAAGAAAATGTTTCTCGTTAAAATCTAACAGACCCATTGTCAGTAGGAAAAAACCCTTATTCGTCATATTTCATTGTATCTTGCACGGTCCCCCTTCGTGTTGAAAACTGCAAGGATTACTATATGTCATGCGTCAACTAATTGTCACCTCCAGGCTTCAGGCTTATCAGGTGATCTGGAATTTACTTGCTTTCATTTTATTGTTGGAGGGGGTACTTATGTTTATTTTAACCCTGGGCTCACATCGTCACATGCTTCGTAATATGAACTGTTAACTGCCTACAAGAACATAAGGAGAAGTTTGACGGTCACTTACCCGATGGCTCACTGAATATAATTTTCATCCATAGTTTGTCACTTGTGCCGGAGTCGATGCTTGAGACACTGTCGACATCGCAGCCTTGACTAACACCCCTCTTTTGAAAATAAATGCATAATTTATCTGGCAATTCCCCTAGTTTCCGTTCAGTGAATTCGTTCCGCGGAAGTCCTGCATAAACCGAGCAGGGGGAAGTAGGGCTACCCATGACTTGGTGATCGACACTGCAGATGCCTTAATTGCAAGATCGCTGGATAATTTTTTTCACCGGCACCTTGGAGAAAGCATGTCTCTTCTTAGTACTAGTATGACGGACCCTCTACTCAACGTGACGGCAGTACAGGAGATTCGGAACTGCCAGGAATTTTCGGAAAACGTAGGGTTACATACACGTACACATCCCACAGGACACGCGGAAGGGCGTTATTTTGTCGGCTGTGTACTGGAATTAATATTGCGTGAGCCGGGAAATTCCCAGCCGTTGCTGACTGGTCGAAACTGTCACGTGATGGCGCATTGCGTGTTCTGGGATTTCCCAGTTATTTTTGGCTGCATTCGAATCTGTTGTCTAGAGCTACGTCTAGGTCTTTACTCCGTTGAAAATACGCGGAGTCACGCATGGACAATAGACGTAGCCGTAGTTTTGGAAGCCTGGCTAGAATCACGACCTTTGCCATTGCAACGACTAGAATTTCTGGTCTAAAAATGCAAGCTGTAAATTCCCATTCTCGAAGTGAATGCGCAACGAAACCCGCCGAGCAACAAACACCACTCCCTGGGCGTTGGTTGTAGGGAGCCAAGCATATTATGCTGTCAACTCAGTGGTACATTTATCTTCAAAGTTGCATAGTATGATTTCTGCGCTGATTCGCAACTAAAGAAGGTAAGACCATGGAGGGATAGGAAAATACCACGATTGAAATTGAATGAAGTACAGCTTACATGACAGCCTCATTAGGGAAGTCATAATTATGTTCTTTTGTACCTAACAATGTAGAGGCAGAGACAGCCTCACTGAGATGACCATTGTGTGTATAGTGGGGGCTGAATCTGGAGATAGGCCCATACAAATTTCTCAAACTTACTAGTATCGTCATTTGCTCTAAATATATTGGGAATTCGAAGTTAAATGGTCAGATTTCGTTGTGTATATTCAAGTTGCAGGATAGTTCGAATTCAGACACTGCAAGCATTCACTGAGAGACCGACAGCTGTGAATGTGAATGATAACCTCCTTAATACCTCGGCTTTGGCACGTCGCTTAAGGAAACGATAGACTCAGTGTCATGGAGAAAGTAGACCTTTTACCTCTGTTTAATGTGGTGTATTTCTTAAAACTGAAATAATTTTAACATTTTCATTTCTGCTAAATTGTTAAAACCCGAGAGACTATAACTTTTTGACTTTATTTTACATTTTACTGATGAATGTTATCTGTGGGCACTTGTGAGGCCAAGTGGGCCTTTATTTCAAACTCCCTGAAATAGACATTATAGTAGTATTGGTAATGTGTAATGAATTCAGCTATCTTGTTGAATTTATCACGGTGCAAGCACCGTAAAGTAAGAACATGGTTTACCAAGCTGATTTTATTAGACTTTTATTGACTTGTCGAGGAATGTATACGAAAATCAGCAGATGTGATTATTTGAAACTAGGCCGCAATAAAGACTACATATTGTTTACAGTTACTGTAAGGCAGTGTTTTGTGTGGATTTCAACGCATTTTAAACACAATTAATATAGGATAAAGCTTAAATGATACCGTCACATATAATGCTTCTGGGTCATTTTTCAATAACGGTCTTTATTTCTGTGGCAAGTATAGAAGGAAGTCGTCATGGCGAAGAGCGAAATCAGTTATTCAGGGGTTCTTGAGAGAGCTCTCCTTGTACAGAATGTGCGCTCCCTTCAGTCACATCTTCAGATGTCGGATGAACAACTTGTAGACAAACTCACCATTCACTTCCAGAGAAAGAAATCGAGCCGTGGTGGGGATGTTGAGGGAGTAGTGTTTCCCTTGAACTCTTTCAAAGACGATGCCATTGTGATTTTTGAAGATGCAAAAGGCAAGATTATTAAAGGCATATTTCCTGTAATCACATGAGTCCTCTTGAAAAAGCAACCAAGTCGGTCTAAAGTATTTGTTCAGAATTTAATCATAAAATTTTTTTCTGGTGAGCAGCTTTTAAGTCCAAAAGTGCTCAAAATTTCTTCAAAAGTAAATTTCTTTGAAATTTAATGTTGACATTATTGACCTCATTCTTTAGATATGCAGTCTGCAGCTCAGTATGAACAACTGTTTCATTCTCACCAATTAAGAGTCGGGAGGCTACCTCCTGTAAGTATATTTTCTTCTTCATTTTGACACGCCAGCATTGACTGAAGTTCCCAAATAAGATGTATTAAAGACATTTTGGCTAAGGATGGTTTTGTATATTTTTTTCTTTTTTCATCAGGTGTTTACATCCATCGAGGCAAATATTGACCCTTTTTACTTCAACATCATGCCAATCGATCCACGAGGTGAATGTTTTAAGGGAGTAAGAAAATTACCCATCACCGTTAAAGTGAACAAAACCAATTACAGAAAGATATCCTGCTCAAACCCCTCTCAGTTAAAGCTTGTAGAAGAGGAGGTTTGCCGGCTTCTAATGAGTCAAGTTGATGATTCAATGACGTCCGAAGAGGGCGCTGTTAAAGCAGCCGATGATCCTTATTCTGCTTCAGAATACACCCACCTGAACAGGAACCAAAAAGAGCAGGGAAAGAGTGTGGACGGGAACATGGATTTCTCTAAAGAAAACTGTGAACTTGAAACCACAGGCTCCTTTTCGAAGCAGTCTGATGAGCCGGAAGATTTCTTCGATACCCACTCTCGTCAAATGGAAGTCAACTCAGCCTCAGCAAACGGGGAGCATGATGCCAAATCAGAGAAGAGCCAGAGCCTTGTGTCCACTCAAGACGATGGAGCACTAGGGGAAACAGGTGTTGATAACATGGGGCACTTCAATCCGTCGGATAACCTTGTTGTTCTTGACAATCATACTTACAATTTCTTGGCCAAATTCGAGGGTGGAGCTCTCCAACAAATAAAGAAGAAGAATAAGGTGCAAATCAAGGTTGCGAAAGGGGATGGTAATGAAAATTTTGAAGGCTTGATTTTGCCCTCAAGCAACAGAACCCCACCTGAAAACGTAACCAAAGCAAAGGATGAATTCATAGCGTTGTATCAACAGGTTCACTTCAACATATCTCGGAAAACGATTGACTGTTCGTCTGCTGTAAATGCAGCCGCTGTTGAGAAAGCAGCAAAAGAGACGCTGGGTAAGTTTAAGGCCGACACACTCATCACCAAGGTTGATGGAAGGCCTAGTTTTCGTCTCATTCTAAGACGCGGAGATGTGGAGGAGGTGGCTCGGCAGTTCCGCGCCAAAGCTGGTATCAAGTCTGGTAAGACACTGCGCGCTACTGGGACTGACGTCTTGGGTCATCGGCCTACAAGTGCGGACAAGGACTCATCCAATAATACCCAGTTCGGAAAAGACAATATCACGGAAGTCCGGTCACCGGAAAGTCAAATAAATGCCCTGTCAACCGCTCACAATTCTCAAAGAGGAAGTGGATCACTCAACTCGAGCTTCGTAACCAACGAAGGCTTGTATATTGTGATTCGTACAGGGGACATCACCAAACAAGGCGGTGATGCTGTTGTTTGCCCATCAGATTCAAAGCTGACGAATTTAGGTGGAGTGGCAAAGGCAATATTGGCTGCTGCTGGCCATCAGTTGATGAGTTACTGCGAGGAATTAATGAAAGCACGAAATTTCCGTGACCTTCAAATGAGCGACTGCATCTTAACGCCAGGATATCAACTCAAGTACAAGATGATCATTCATGCTTGTGTACCGACTTATCTTGGTTACCCATTCGAGCGGGAATTGTACAACACTTTTTTAAACTGCTTACGCATCGCTGAGCAAAACTGCGTGACCTCATTGGCTGTGCCACTGATGGGTTCAGGTCTCATTGGTGCTCCAAAGAAGCAGTGCGCTGATGCTCTTGCTCACGCTCTAATTGATTTTAGTCGAGAATATTATGGCCCTAAATTTGTCAGGGAAGTGTTCTTAGTAAATATTGACCAGGGCTCCAGTGAAGCAATATTCCGCTCCCTTCAGGCATTTTTCAGTCAATTAACTGACGCCACCCCAGCCACTGGGCGCGGAGGCGGCTCAGATAGACACATTATAGAAGGAGTGGGTGTTTCACAGTCATCGTATTTGGATGTTAGGAGGCCCCCAGTGGTACAAACACCATCAGTCCCACCTGAAAGCCATCATTCCACTGTAGGTGCTAAAGGCAGGAGCAGTGAGCCTGAAAGTAGAGAGTCTGGAGGATCGGGCAAGAAAGATCAAGTAGGGTCTGTCCATAGTACTGCTGCCAAGGATGACGCTTATGGAAACAGACCATCACCTCGGGATAAAAGTCCTATTGATAAGCCAGCAGATGCCACTGGGGCTCCAGTCACATCGTCTAAAGTAAAAACTGTCGATAATAAAAATGAAGAATGCCCTATCTGCTTGGGAGATAAAATTATTGACGAAGTGCAGCTGAAGTGCAAGCATCGATTTTGCAAATATTGCATCGAGCGAGCGCTGGAGAATAGTTACAGGTGTCCAGTATGCAAGGCAGTGTGTCGAGAGCCAAAAGGCAATCAGCCAGAAGGAACGATGTCGCACTACGTGGATCAGTACTCACACCTCCCTGGTTACGACAACAACGGGGTCATAGTCATACGCTATTACATACCAGATGGGAAACAGAAGGTGAGAAACAAGAGTGACACAATTCATACGGAACTGTAACTGGTATCTACGTTTGATTTGAATGATGGAATAACTCACCTGATTAAGTGAAAAAGTAAAGTCTGGTGGCGTATGCCTTAGCATGTATTTCAATTTCTTGTTGCACATTGTTTTTTTTCTGTTTATGTTTCTTTATTTAATAGGTTAATCATCCCAATCCTGGAAAGCCCTTCACCGGGACTTCCCGAACTGCATACTTACCTGACAACCAAGAAGGGAAGGAAGTGCTGAGTTTACTCAGAAGAGCATTTGATGCAGGACTTGTGTTCACAGTTGGACAGTCAGTTTCTAATGGTCAGCTCAATGTTGTGACCTGGAATGATATTCATCATAAAACCAACCGGCGTGGTGGACCGTAAGTTCCATTGAAAAACAGTTGTTTGAAATGTGGCGGGTGAATTTCCGGTGGAAAATTTCATTTCGTCATGAAGATTTATTTGCCAGCTTTCCTTTAACTTTAAAACTTTAACTTTAACTTTTACTCTCGAAATAAAGCAAGTCAGTGGAAAAAATACGAGTGTAGCTAAAATATACGAGCACGTACATGTATTTGTAAAACGGTGTATACGTAAGATGAGTGTCACTTAGTGCTGGTGTATTTTTGTTAACTGCCATAAAAATAATTTTAGAGTAACAGATTGATGCTGATTTTTTTATTTACATGTATTTCCAGACAAAACTATGGCTACCCTGACCCAGACTATCTGAAGAGAGTCAAGGAGGACTTGGCAGCGAAGGGTATTGTGTGAGCCACGTATGTTTGCCTGACCTGCATTGTTCCACGTTTAAACATTTAAGTAAAGCGACGCGTGTTAAACGGTAGCTGCTACACCTGCAATCAACTTGTTTAAATAAAAGCCTTCAAAGTGAGCCTTGTATCCCAGTAAAGCTTATTTTTCAACTTTTATTCACTAGTGGAAATGATGTTTTGCTGTTTTTTTGTTTTTGTGTTAATGAGTCTCTCCATATTCATGAGCAAAACTCTGTTATCCCGGGAAGAAACCCTCAATGTTACATTGGTTTGTACACAGAAAAGGGCTCCATTTGTGTGGATTTTATTGGACTAAATTGGAGTGTAAAAAAAGTGTTTATACATTGAAGAAGAGTACCAAGGTGCAGAAAAATTGTGACCGTGATAAATTCATTGCAGCTATACCTTTCAAAAGCTGTTAGAGGAGCTTGACTGTTTCTCCATTGTGAGATTTGATGAAATGGTGCTCGCCTTACAATGTTGCAAAGGAAGCAGATATCGTGCGCGGATACTGCACGACTTTTTCAATCAATGATCTTCATGCTCTCATTAAATGTGTTAATTAATTCTTACGTCAGTGTACAGTAAAATCCGGCTAACATGTACGTGTAGTCTGATCGATTCTTCCTCAATAATGAGTTGTTCCAGACCCAAATAAGTAATAGAGGAGAAGTCTTTAATAAGTTTAATAGCCTGACCAAGTAAACAATTTTCAAGATTAAAAATTACTTTCGTTAGAGGCGAAGTTTGCTTAATCATGCATGTATCCGTATTATACATTGTCTGCTGTTATGTACATGAATTAGAGCTTTTAGTTGCTTTTGAATTCGCTTGAGAAAATGCCAGTCTGATGCATTATAATTACGAAAGAAGATGAAGTATAGTAAAGTGCATAGGCTTAGACTGAAGAAAAAAAACCTTAAGGACATAGTACTGAGCGCAATTAGAAATCTGAGGTCAAAGTGAATTTGTTTTTTGGAATTCGGAGATGTGTTTATGATAGATTTTTTTCTTCCACAGAAAAGAATCTATAAAGTGTTTTATAATCCATTGAAATGCAGAAGTTTAACTCTTGAATTATTTAAAAAAATTGATAGTCTGAGGTTAAAGCTTTTATTTGAATGCATGTATAAAGGCTGCACCTTGACCCTCAGCTTAAGGTAAGATTAAGACTCACTAAAACGTCGTTCTTGGAAAATACAGTTTACGTTGTTGTATTTCACTCTTGTCTTTTGTACAAATCACAGATACACATATCCATTTACTTAAAAAAGTATTTTGATTTCGAAGGATGGATTTGCGGGAGATGTTAATTAATTTTGGAGTTTTTCCCTGCCTGAAGTGACGTGTTAATTAACATCTCCCCAGCGCAAATCCATCTTTGGAAATAGTTGTTCGCGGTACCCGTTGCTACATCTAACTCGAACCGGCTTGCCCATACCGGCAAGCTCGGTGGTCGACCGGTTGAGACGTCAACACTGCAAGCAGAAGTTGTGGGTTCGAGTTCCACTCGAGTACGCTCGGGTTTTTTTCACAAGCCTCCGGGGGCAAACACTAAGTACACCCATACCTGTTTTACATACAAAGAGTGGATATTCCTTTGTTCTCCTGTGGTTAAGAAACCTGCGGAAAATGCTCCTTTTTCTCCCACTAGGATAACTCCTTCGAGCTGGATTTTTGGTGATGATTTCCTGGACTGTTCCTCTTCATTTTGCCACCCATAACCTTTACCCTAAAAAGTCTCGGAAACTGTTTTTCAGAGAGGGGGAAACATTGTGTGGACGTGTGTGAGTCCACACGACGCCATCGCACCCTACATTATGTGGACTTCTTTTGTGACGAGGTCCACACCATGTATGCCACGCCTGCACACAGTGATTTAATACACTTCGAGCAGGGCAATAATTTAATATTAAGCATGTTGATGCCAGTCGTTTCTTATATTTGCCGACCTTATAGGAGCCTTCTGTTTAACTTAGGACGCTTTCGCGAAGTGGTTCTGAAGTCAGGATAATTGCTGCATCAGCAACCCTTTAGTAAAATGAGGTATAGTTCTTAGAAAAATTCAAAAGATGTATTTCTGAAATGGCAGATATGCAGATAGGTCATTCATGTTGTCTTTCGTTGGAAATTGGAATGAAATCAACACATGGGAAATGCTTCAGTTACTACAATAGAGTTCGATTTGCTTGCTTATATATATCGATCATACCGCAAGATGCAGATCCCTTGCCAGTATAGCGCTTCATTTCATTTGTTTCTAATTATGATTATTTGAACAAACTGCACTTGGTAGGAGTTTACAAATGGTATTACATGTAGTTTCCAAAATCAATCTGAGATTATTCTTTGAGAATTTTTGAGAATGGATACAGGAAAGGAGGGTTTCGTCACAAGTATAGTGCTTGTTAGAACAGTCGCGATCTTTTTGCAAATTCTAAAACACAACTGTTTTTTGCCATTCTGTTTGCTGTGCTGAATCAAATGTTGCTTCTGTAATAATGTGTATTGTTCTTGTACGGGTGCATGGATTATTCGTACGAACGTCAGTTTGTAAATATATCAAGTAAGCATTGATATGCAATAAGTGTAGAGCACGTTAACCGCGTTTACTTATAATTACATGTTTTAAAACCAAAATGATTCGTATTGGTATGCAAGTCATTTTGATTATGGATCCAGCTTTGAAAAATTCCTAAATTGACTCGTGAAAGTGTTTCTGAGGCGGTGTTTTAATGAGTATGCATGTTGTGTTGTTGGAGACAAACGAATTCTGTGATTTACCTAATTAAGATGAAGATTCAGATATTAAAGACAATAACAGCTTGGGAAAGTAAAATGATTGCAGTTGCACCATGTATCAATCTCTTTCTTGAGTCTGTGTGGTTCTGAGAAAAACCGGGGAGTAACTAGACGTTTCAAACAGTGTACTCTGTCCGTCTTCAGGAGACTGCAGGATTCTGACTGGGAGTGGAGCTTATATGGTGTACATGTAGATACTTCAGCTAACACTCGATCTATCTCGCCCGTGACGACCCGACGTTAATCGAAGAGTGAATGACATTTAGTGAACAAACGGGGGAGAATTCCTAACGCTTTACAGTCGGAATATCACGATCTTATGGTCCCTATAATAGCTAACATTTGCGATTCTTTTTCATCGTGATATATCTTACAAAGACAAGCTGTTGCACTTACTGTAGATTGTACATGTTGCAACTTTCCTCCGTATCCTATGTGTCATTGGAACAGATAGGTCAAAGGATGTTCAAAATTTAAAAAAAAAGTCAGGCGTAGCTGAATGTTTGGCAAGCGCGTAATCCGCCCCCAGCTTTGAGATGGGTCAAAATCAATAATGGGTAAAGCACCTTCAAGATGTATTTTTGCGTTGGGGAGATGTTAATTATATATAACAGGTTTGCCCTTACCCAACGTATATTAATAAGCACTGTATGCTCAGTGCTTGTCCGAGAGCTTGCGAAAAAAACCTCACAAGCTTACTCGGGTGGGACTCGAACCCACGACCTCCTGCTTACTAGTGCAGATGTCTTAACCACTCGACCACCGAGCTTGCCGGAATCGGCTGGCCGGTCCGAGTCAAATGGAGCAGCGGGTACCGCGAACAATTTTACCCAACGTATATTAATAAGCACTCGGACAAGCACTGAGCATACAGTGCTTATTAATATACGTTGGGTAAGGGCAAACCTGTTATATATAATTAACATCTCCCCAACGCAAAAAATACATCTTGAAAATTGTTCGCGGTACCCGCTGCTCCATTTGACTCGGACCGGCCAGCCGATCCCGGCAAGCTCGGTGGTCGAGTGGTTAAGACATCTGCACTAGTAAGCAGGAGGTCGTGGGTTCGAGTCCCACCCGAGTAAGCTTGTGAGGTTTTTTTCGCAAGCTCTCGGACAAGCACTGAGCATACAGTGCTTATTAATATACGTTGGGTAAGGGCAAACCTGTTATATATAATTAAAGCACCTTAATAACTCTCTTCAGTGAATATGGCCGATTCACAAAAGTGCGCCTCCAAAGGTTTGCATGCAACACGTTGTCCAATCACAATGCGCGAAATCTGTCAACCTTTTCTACACGCGCAAATTGGGTCAACAGATTTCTCACTCTGTGATTGGTCAACGCGTTGCAAACTCTTGAAGGCACTATGCTGTGAAACGCCCGTATTGGGGATTACGTGACGTTTAATGCTGCCAGATATGCTTTTAAACTAATTTTATTTTATGCACAGCCTGAATGGGTCAAGAGGCAAGAGAGGATAGTGGGGCTGAAGATAAAAAGGAGTCATGGTTATTTTGATTAATTGTAATTGGTTCCGTTCACTTATCAAGTAGTGTCAAATAAATTCAGAGGTGGTCTAAGTAGAGAACTCATCGGAGGCCTTAAAATGATAACATTTTATACTTCTCAGTTTCTATTTCTTTTCAGCGACCTAGTCTCACATTGCTGATCAATTTACACGCCCCCAAATCGCAAAAGGTCTGTAGTCTGTTTGCTGCTTGCATTTAGCCAGTCATAGCTTTTCAACGCCATGTTTGCTCTGAAATCTCTAACACCCCCCCGCTTAACACTGTGCTATTGTATGTCCCAAACAGAACAGACAAGACTACAGTCACGTGACGGCATCAACCACTAGCAGCCGTTGGGAATTTCCACTGTGGGTATTTCCGGCAGCACGCAACCATTTTCATGGCCGACGAAATAGTGACAGGATGCCCTTGTCTAAAATGCACGATACAGTCGTCAGTTGTTCTCGCTTTTGTTTTTGGGTCGGTCCTCAGAACGTACATACTTTCATCGAGGTGAAAAATATCCAGCGGATCTTATCAGTACCAGGGCTCATCAAGACTTGTCATGGATTCTTCTAACCGATCGATTTACGTAGGACTTCCCCGAAACGAATTCACTGAACACAAACCGACCGAATTGCAAGACAGATTGTGTATCTATTTTCAAAGGACAAATGTTAGCCATAGTGACGTTGACGGTGTTTTCAGCACTGATATCGGCACAGATGACAAACTATGGATGAAAGTTGTTTTCAGCGACCCGTCAGGTAGGTGACTGTGTACATTTAAACCCAAAAGAGTGGGACTTTTTGGAGCTTTTTACGCGGTGGTGGTGGTGGGGGGGGGTCAACCCAAAGATCGCAGCTGTCGCAAAATCGATTATTTGTGAGGTGGAGCTGACATACTCTCATAATCACAGTACATACATGTATATATAAACTGTCATTATGTATGAATTTGTGAATTTTCACTTCACTCCAACATTGATGTTTTGTTTTAAGATCATAATTATTTCACGGCGTCGCACGTGTCAACCAGCGTGCATTGATTACGCTAGAGGCAAATGTTTTGGGCTCGAAAGTATGGTCATTCTGCAAAAGTTGTGGTCATGTCTTATTTTTATAGAATAGTGTCAAAATGATTGGAAGATATTACTTGGAAAATTCCTTTAGCCTCAGTGTGGGAAATTGGCATTGCAACAATATCAGAGAAAATGTGTAGGGGTCGAAGGAATTCCGATCGGCTCTTTGAAAGTTAAGAAACTTTGCTGAAAAGGATTTTCATTGATTTCATTTTAATTCATGCATTTATTGAATATGTATTTTCTCTTGCTGTTTAATTTCTCAAATTTAAATAATTTATATCGTGCTTATACCTTGCGTTCATCCTATAAACTTATTGATTTACACGAACCACATATCACAATGCTTGTAATCATGCATGAACGTAAATCCCGCGGGGGTGGGGGAGAGACAGCATAATCCCCACTTTTGAGGGGGCTAGTAAATCCCCCCTAACTTTTCCTGGTCGAAAAAAAGAAAAAAAGATTGTGAGAATTTTTGGGGCCTCTCAATGACTAAATGTATTTAAAATTATTCCAAAATGGAAAGCGATTTACAAAAGTCAAATATATGCCGTTCTGATGCAAGATTTTGCATGACTGAAATACATTTTACAGATGTACATCTATACCATGAACATTACCCCAAAAGAATGTCAGGTAGTATCAGCGCCCCCAACCCGCTTTGTAAACTAAAGCAGAGGGATTGATCTCCCACTGACGACATTATGTTCAATCTCACATGAAGTTAATTTTAAGAAACTTTCAGGCATGGATATGAGCCAGGTGAACCCCTACTCCCATTTTATTGAAAGTGTTAATAAATTAGTTACCAGTTGTTTCCGAGGATTGTCCGGTTAGTGATTAGTGACCTTCGTTATAATGCGGCATTGAATATTAAGAAAGAAAGTTGCTTAGGATTCTATTGTTAAATAGAATAGTAATTTTTTTTGTACTACCGCAGCGGAATGAATTTTTGCCCAACAGTTAAGCGATTCACCTGCAACCCAGCGTTGGGCAGAACCGTTGGTTGAGTATTGAACGTTTGTAGCGCTGACGAGATTTTGACAGAGTTAGCGTACGCTCGTAGGACAAGATTATCACATTGTCAAAAGAGAAGATTATCACTTTGAAAACTCTTAATGTTGGGTTCTGGCCATGGTGACAAAAACAAGCCCTTGCCTGGTCATGCCTTCAAGATAAAATAAAATTCCATTAATAGTTTACCTGCGATGCCCACTGACATATCAAATCAAATTGACTAGCGTGGCAATGAATCGTATAAAGATGTACGTGTTGTTGGTTAGAAACCCATCGGAGGTATAGCTAGCGAGAATCTTTTTTCCACAAGCTCTTGTAATACACTAAAAATGTCTCTTTGAGAAGTTAATTCATATCGTTACAGACACTTGGGCAAAAGAACTTTGACAGGCTTTGCTTTGAGTAGGTTCTTCAGCCTAATTGTTAAATATCTGAATCAGGCTCGGAATCGGCACATTATGCCAGTTTGTCATTATTATCTTTATTTGTAATTTTACAAATCCGACCCCTCCCAAAGAAATTAGCCGCCATTATTTTTAATAGTAGATTTTCACTGTCATATTCTGAACTTCACTGTCGTCAATAATGAGATGACATTGCAAGTGGGACCGGGGCATTCCGTATTTACCGACGTTTTATGGAAGCCAAGGTCGCATTCCATTCATGAGCAAGCACACTTTTGTATTTCGACTTAAGGGCCGAATAATGTGCACTGTAATCACTTTTAATTATTCATTGTCCAAAAGGTATTCGGCATGTGCTTTCAAAGACTCAACATGAGTTGAGAATGGAGGGACGGACAGTTATTCCCCTTGAGGTCAAGGAGTTTTTGCCTCCCGAGTCCATCATGGTATGATTCTTGTTTCTCTGAGCTCTATAATATTTTTGTTTCCTCTTTTGTCCCGTGTGTTTTCATCGTATGAAAAGGTAAATGATACCTAGTTCACAGAACCGAGATCAAAGTGTTGATTAGGGCTTCCTTGGTGTAGTTTCGGCTGATGAGTGTACAACGGTCACACTTTATCTTATTCTTTCTGCAATATCTTCAGGATTCCCAAGAAGAGCAATTTGTTGAAGTTACAGGCTTTGTTCCGTCATCAGAGGAACTGCTCAAGATGCACTTTGAGAATTCCAGAAGGTCTGGAGGTGGCGATATCAAAACCTGGGAGCATGACCCCAAAACAGGAGCGATCAGAATGTCATTTGAGAATCCATCACGTATGTCTGTTATGTTCTAGGCTTCAACACATAGATACAGATTCCAAAAGAAGAAATCAACTCAAATAATAACTTAATTTAAGTGACAATTACAGAAAATCTCAAATTCGGGATATTAATTTTACTTTTGGACTTAAGTTGTTGGAGGAAAAATGCATGAGATGAAAAGAGTATGGGAGAGTGTGTATATACGTGAAATTCAAATAATGTTTTTGTAAATGCAATCCAAACTTTCAAACATGAAGACAAAAATTCATTGAATGCAACAAATACAGAAATCAAACAGTTTGAACAATTTATCTGGCGTAAAGCGTCGGGGAACGCGGGAAAGTCGAATATATAGGCTAGTAATACAGAGACAGAGAAGCTAATGTAAACTTTTTGGAAGCGGGAAAAAACATGGTAAATGGCTTCTCGTGAAAATGGATTTAAGGTTTATCACAGGTTGATCCTATCAGCGACATCCTGACAAAAAGTTGAAACTATTGCAGAAGAATTTGTGGTATTGTGATGGGGAATTTATGGTTTTGTTTTCTTGTGTTTAAATGCTTCAGTTGTCAGCGAAGTGGTTGCCAAACAACATAAGGTTGGAGGAGCAACTCTGTCGGTGAAACTGGTTGTAAAGAAGAAGCCCCGCCCTCGTCCTGTCAATAAACGATGTCTGTTGCTGAAAGGAATTCCTGATGGATGTACCTCAGACCTTGTGACAATATTCGTTGAGAATCGATGTGGCACGGATGACCTCGAAATACGATATGGTGAGATGCCCGGTACAGCTCTTTGCACATTCAACGAGGACATCGAAGGTACATGTATGTAGCACTCCTGAAAGCTATACATTTAAAAAATGCTCACATATCTTTGCTCCTTTGGTATTGATCGTGATTATTCAATTCTTTCAAAGAGTGGACGTGATTCAAAGTAACAATGTGCAGCTTTGTTTAGAAAGATGACTTACGGCGAAGGACTATTCAGAATTTACAACTACTTCAAGAGCAGTATTCATTGATATTTACAGAAGTATTTTGTGCGTTTTGCCTTCTTTCCTGAATGTCTGTAGATCTGGAGAATGTAATTAAGAAGATTTCTTTGAAGAAGTTGAAAGGAGTCTATGTCACGGCTGAAAAAGTACACGAGTCAGATTGTATCTTAGTGCAAGGTAAGATCTGACGTCAATGATGGTTATCTTGACAGCATCTAAGAGATGACGATGGTATTTGATGAAATGTCGACACGTGTTATCCAGTGAGTCAATCCTAGATGTAATTTCATCGGAATGGCTGAATGCGTCACACATCAGAAGTTTCCGATTTATTGGTTAAAGGGTCACGATATTGTACTGTGGCTATAATTAATTGTATGTTCAGTTGTTGACGGAGCATATTGACTTAGACCTTTTAATCGTGTTCTGTATATCTTTGCGTTGAAGGTCTCTCGTCGAGAGTGAGTTTGGAGATGATTGAGTTGTACTTTGACAACAAAAAGAAAAGTGGAGGAGAAGGCGTCAGGGACGTACAACAAGGGCCAGAAGAAACTCAGGCTATTGTTTTCTTTGATGACTGGAAAGGTATGTCAACAATAATTATGAAATGATTTGGCTTTTGAGAAGCCTGAAGGCCTAACAGTGAGTTTGGGGATTTGTTTATCTGTTTGGTATAGGATTCTTAAAGAGCACCTCTAAGGAAGTTTTTATCAGAGTTAACTCTTTAAACTGAAAGTTTTGTTTATTTTATATAGTTGTCAGAGACGTTCTTTCCAAGAAAGGACCCCACAAGGTTTGCGGCACTGAGCTGTCAATTGAAGAGTACCATGAATGTCTCGGAAGGATGAGCCCATTAGATGTCCCAACACCACACATCCCGAAGCCAGTCAGTGTACAGGTGTCACAACCTGTCATGGAATTTATCTTTGGACAAAAGGGGCAACACACAAAGAAGATTTTGGCTCAGAAGCTCAGTGATGTGAAGGCTATTCTTAAATGGCCCAATGGTGATGACAAGACAGCAGCTAGGCTAGATCCTCTAGAAGAAGATGGGCAAAGGCAATCATCCTGGCTCAAATGGCCTGAAGTTGCGCCTGAAGCTTTGAAGGACTTCCTGAACAGGTTCAAGTCTTCAAAGATCGCAATCCCAGCTCCATTGTGGAAAGACACTGTTGCTAGAATAGATCAGCCTGACACCAAGGGCTTTTCCATCGAACTTGATGTTACTCAGCATATAGTCAATCTGGTTGGAATGAAGCAAGTTGTCGAAACAGGAACTAATGATATTAACAAAATCATCAAGGAATTGAAAGAAAAGGCAGAGTATGAAGCCCAGCAAACAAAACAAGATGTACTCTTAACAGCGGAGAAGTTTCAGCCTTTCATCATCTGTGGCATCAAGGATAAAATTGAAAATGCCTTTCCTGGCCTCAAGATCACTGTCACAACTTCACAAGGTAAAGCAAACCTCATTTTTGAAGGAACCCGAAAGACTGTTCAGGAAGCTGAATTGTCCATGAGGAGGCAAATAGACAATCTTGAGAAGCTAGAATTCAAGGCAGGCAAAAATAAAGTGCAGTTTGTTCAAAGCCTTGAGGACAAAATCCATGAAATCTTAGGGTCGCGGGGAATTCGAGCAGCATGCAATGGATCTGATGATGGCAAGATTATCATATCTGGTGCAACGAGGAAGGATGCAACCCAAGCCAAGGCATTCATTGTTCAGGAAATAGAAGAGGGTGTCATTCCAATCGAGGATCAAGCTGTGCTTGCTGTTCTTAAAGGCCAAGAGGGAAGCGATCTTCTTGGAGAAGCAAAAAAGCAGAGACTTGTCGTGGCAAACATCAGCCAAGAACAAGGTAAATGGGTTTGATATCTAGTTTCACTAAAATTAAGAGGTAAATACCATGTTTAAGTTGTGGGGAAGCCTCTGATATTTTACCTTTGCTTCCGATCATATTTTAGATGTGGTAGAGATTGTCGGCTTCAAGACTAACCTTGAAGAGGTAAAACAGAGCATAATTGCATTCTTAACAGCCAGAGCTATCGACACCGAGTTTATTTCGACGAGTACGAACAAAATCAGCGCCATTATCAAGCATCATGGCCAGTCACTGAAAGACTTGGTAAAACAGCACAAGCACAAACATTTAAAGATAACGCAGGAATCAGGAAGCAGAACGGGGTTTTTGATTGAAGGTAACGAAGAAGGTTTAACAATCGCACGCCGGTTTCTGAATTCATTGGTGGAGAGAATTGAAGACGCAGCTCCTCTAAGCATGTCATCTGAGTCTCTTACGAAGATACAATCTTCGAAGACATCCCCTGACAAAGAGGCCACAAAAGAAATGCCCTTGTTGGCATCAAGTAACGAGATTGCCAAAGACTCTACTCCCAAGATGTGTCTCCAAGATATTGGTCCGTTAGCTTTTCAGAATCTTTGGGCTGCATTGGCCGGACAAGCATCACTTCACAGCTTCACTTTTGCTACAGTGGAGGGAATGAAGATCATGGTTTGCCAAGGAGATATCACTAGACAGTCGGTGCAAGCTGTTGTTAATCTTACAGATCCAAAATTGGACAACACAGAAGGGGTATCCCGGGCCCTAGTGTCTGCTGCTGGCACACCACTGCAAAGATACTGTTTAGACATAATAAAGAGTCGTGGTAACAAGGTGTTGGACAATGCTGAATGCATCCTGACACCAGGATTTAACCTCAAGTTCCGTTTTGTCATTCATGTTGTAGTTCCTAGTGACAGTGACCCGAATTATAATAAGAATCTCTATGATACATTTATGAACTGCCTCCTCGTAGCAGAGAAAAATGAGATACTGTCCTTAGCGATACCCTTCGTAGGCTCAGGGTCAGCTGGCTCGCCCAAGGACATCTGTGCTGATATTCTTGTGTTAGCTTTGCTTGATTTTAGTCGCCAGTCAAGTAAAAACCTTCGTGAGGTAATGTTGGTGAACATTGATCAGGTGTCGCCAGCAGCCGTTGGCCAGTTTGTCGTGAGCTATGAAGGTAATCCGGTAATGAAAAAAGATCCGGATACTGAATCTGCAGCCAGTGATTTCAAAATGTGTTATGACAATAATGAGGATTTTTCTGAAGAAAATCCTGACCTTCAAACCTCGTGCTCCTTTTCGAAGCAGCCTGATGGGTCGGACAATTTCTTGGATATCTGCTCTCCTCAAATGGAAGTCATTTTAGCCACAGCAAAAGGGGAGTGTGATGACAAATCACAAAAGGCCCGGAGCTCTCTGTCCTCTTTGGATGGCAGAATATTTGGGAAAACAGGTGTTGACAACGTACGTTTCAAAGCATCGGATAACGTTGTTTTTCTTGACAATGACACTTACAACTTCTTAAACAAGTTTGAGGACGTAGCACTGCAACACATAAAGAAAAGGCATAAGGTACAGATTAAGGTTTCAAAAGTGGATGGCGGTGGTTTGGAAGCCTTGATTGTTCCTTCAAGCTATCGAGCTCTAACTAGTACTGAAAGCATTGCCGAGGCGAAGGATGAATTCATCGAGCTATATCAGCGGGTTCACGTCAGCATACTTCAAAAAATGGTTGACTGTTCATCTCTTGGAAGTGAAGCCACTATTGAGAAAGCAGTAACGGAGACGTTACAGAAATTCAAGGTCGATACCGTCATCACGAGGGTTGACAAAATCCCTCATTGTCGTCTAATTCTCACACGTGGAGATGTGGAGGAGGTGGCTCGACATTTTCGTGCGAGTATTGGCAACAAGCGTGGTAAAAACTCAATGGGATCTGGGCTTTGGATGTATCATATTCCAACAGTGTATTTTTTTTTTTTTTTTTTTTTTTTATACATCTTGAAAATTGTTCGCGGTACCCGCTGCTCCATTTGACTCGGACCGGCCAGCCGATCCCGGCAAGCTCGGTGGTCGAGTGGTTAAGACATCTGCACTAGTAAGCAGGAGGTCGTGGGTTCGAGTCCCACCCGAGTAAGCTTGTGAGGTTTTTTTCGCAAGCTCTCGGACAAGCACTGAGGATACAGTGCTTATTAATATACGTTGGGTAAGGGCAAACCTGTTATATATAATTAACATCTCCCCAACGCAAAAAAAAATACATCTTGAAAATTGTTCGCGGTACCCGCTGCTCCATTTGACTCGGACCGGCCAGCCGATCCCGGCAAGCTCGGTGGTCGAGTGGTTAAGACATCTGCACTAGTAAGCAGGAGGTCGTGGGTTCGAGTCCCACCCGATTAAGCTTGTGAGGTTTTTTTCGCAAGCTCTCGGACAAGCACTGAGGATACAGTGCTTATTAATATACGTTGGCTAAGGGCAAACCTGTTATATATAATTTGACGGATCTCGTTGATACAGGTTGTGCAAACAAAACAAAAGCTAAAGCACCTGCTCGATCTGCAAATGAGAAGAACCATTGCTGTCCTATCTGCTTGGCTGATAAAATGAAGAATGAAGTGGAGCTAAAATGCAAGCATCGATTTTGTAGTGGTTGCATTGAAGAAGCATTCAAGAGAAGCCACGAGTGTCCGATTTGCCAAGCGGTATGCCGCCCACCAAAAGGAAATCAACCACCCGGAGGAACGATGACATGCACTGTTGACCAGTACATGCACCTACCTGGCTACCAAAATCATGGCATTATAACCATTATCTACTACATTCCTGGTGGCACGCAATCGGTAAGGAGCTTTTTTGTATTTTCCAAATGTGAGAAAAAGTTTTAAAGCAAATAAGAAGTTGACGAATAAGGCATCTGTTTAGTATTTCGCACAAATGTCATGGACCATTATTCTAAATATATCCAGTCGTCTTGAGCCGTGCCAGATTGTACTGCTCTGCCTCTGATCAAACACAGCTGTAAAAGAGCCTCAATGTGAATTTTGATGCCCAGTTAGGGGTTTGGGCCAGAGAAAAATCCTGTCAGGTCACGTTAAACGAGATATTTATTTTCTCAATATCTGTTGTTTTTATAGGTTGATCATCCTAACCCTGGAAAGTATTTTACTGGCACAAGCAGAACTGCATACTTACCTGACAACCCAGAAGGAAGGGAAGTGTTATGCCTTCTAAAGAAAGCATTTGACGCAGGGCTGGTATTCACAGTGGGGCAATCAGTTACGACTGGTGCACGTGACACTGTCACCTGGAATGACATTCACCATAAAACCTACAAATCTGGTGGACCGTAAGTTGCACAAAATGTGATAATAATTACATCACTGAATTGCCTTTGACCACAACTGCCCTAATCTATTAATGAAAGATGTCTATTTTGTAATTCGTGTAAAAAGTTGGTATTGCCCTGTGTTCATTAACTCGGTTTTGCTTGAGTTATTATTTGTATTAATAATGATTCAATTACTTTCCAGAGCAAACTTTGGCTACCCTGACCCCGACTATCTGAAGAGAGTGAAGGAAGAACTGGCAGCAAAAGGCATTGCATGAATCACGTGAAGTGGGTGGATCTTAATTATAGTTCGCTAACTGTTGCACTACAACATGAGAATTACATAACAATGTACATAACTCGATTCGTGTTACTTGCGTGCTTCAGATAATTGACAGAAATAGCTTTCTTCGTAGCTGTGTGTAGTTTGTAGACCATTATAATCGAAATGCAAAAGAGGAATATCAAAGTATTGCCACATGTGGAAAAATCGTAGATTGACCTATAACAAACTTTTAGCGATCTTTTTGCAAGCGTTGGTCGAATGTTTGCAGTTTATTTTTACCATGTAATGCTTAACTTCTGTTATATTGGGCGATTCAGTATGACATCGATGTCAGTCATGACTTATGCTTGCAAATCATGATATTTCACTTCAGCTGTGGAAATTGTAACTTTTAAAATTAGGCAATAAGTTTATAGACTTGATGCTTTGCAATACAAATTCTGTCTTGTGCATGATGATTACTGAAGAAGTAGAAGGTAATGTATTGTGGTGCATGTTTGCAGTTGATGAAGAGGAATTTACGTGTACTGTAACATAACTTCACTCCGAAGAAACTTCAGAGAAAAGTATTATAAAAAAGAGTTTTTCTCCCTTTAAAATGGATATTTTGGTACCATAGTTTCAGATGAAGATGTACCTGAAGCCCATTTCTTTTACTGGAAAATTTAAGTGTGCAGCTTGCATTCTTAAGATAACTGCAAAGTTATTTTAGTTATACATGTGTATTCAAATATTGTC
The DNA here is from genome assembly GCF_054643075.1 of Acanthaster planci. Taxonomy (NCBI): domain Eukaryota; kingdom Metazoa; phylum Echinodermata; class Asteroidea; order Valvatida; family Acanthasteridae; genus Acanthaster; species Acanthaster planci. The sequence continues at coordinate 776,454 of NC_141789.1, forward strand.
AGAAATAGGACGTATGATTAATTTTACTCTTTGCAAGGTTTCACTCGGGAAGTCTGTGTGAATATAGCTCATTTGATCCTCTGCTAATTTCAATCATATAAGACCATTATTAATACATTTAATCTGTTTAGTTTTTAAATGTCCTTAAAATGAATTCTGGCAAAGTCATGCACATACTTTGTTTGCACAAGTCATGTTATTCGAATATGAAGCTGTTTTGTTAAAATGTGTTTTCACCTATTTTTCCGTAAAATTTGATTTGTTAGCCGTCACCTCATGAGGACATCTATGTACAGAACTGATACAAATGTTCACGATTTTCACAACTTTCTGCAAAATATAACTATATGTGTTTTGCAGTTCGGCCCTTATTTAGTTCTCTGACTTAAGATGTTGAAAGAGTATACCAAAGAGTATACCAAAAATTCTGTCTGCGTGCGTATTTACAGACATTCACAATGCATCCTATACATGAACAAGGATTGATAGGTCCTTATTTATTTTAAGATTTCTCCTAGAAACATTTTTAAGGAATTGAACAGGCCAGCATTTTGTAAACGTTGCAACCATATTTCTTTTTCGCGGAGGATTCTTTTATGAATTAAAAAAAGAGACGTTCGTTTCTGAAACAAAATGGCCTTGCTCGATCCGAAACCTCAGCACTGTTCTGCTCTTGCGTTTTGATTACAAGTTGGACAAGGCCATTATATTATAAATTTATTTTGCTTTTTATAGTCGGTCATATTCAGTGTATCTGCCGAGCTTGTCAGAGATTTCTGTTATAAGTTTAGACGCTATCAGGAGGGGATTAATGATAGACATTGTAGGTCGGCAGCAGTAGAGGCAACTCTAAGTCTTAGCGACAATCTGGTTTTGAGTGATCAGGACATTGAGTCCTCCAGTTGCTGCTATTAACAATCACTGCAGTAAGGATGTTCACTGCTGTCCTGGGCCGATATTCATAAAAGTCTTCTTGACATGCAAAACCACATTTTCGGTTTGGGGGTTTGAAGAGCTGCCTGTAATGTCCTAGCTGCGTGCTTAACAAAGCTGACAAGTAGCCGGTAACATTCTAATTTCTTAGCAAGTTTTTATAGATACTAAATTAGTTGGTAACCACGGAGCAGAAAACGGATTTAGCAGTCTGGTGAGGCCTGGCTGCAGGCTTTTATGAATATGGGCCTGCCATGGAGCAAACAGCCTGCAGTCTAGCTAGTTCATTTACTGGCAAAGAGATGGTCCTGAAGCCCCAACTGCTGGTCCTTTGATAAGCATTCTTGTGGCTTGTGATTTCTTTCCTAAAATAAGTTGTGGTTACTTAGCACACGATCCAGCTTTGTGTTATTAATTAAAATTTGATAGAACGACGTAGAAGAAACAAATGGTTAAAAAGTTAGAATGAGTGCTGCGCAGCCCTTTTATGTAGCAAAACTCCACTGTCATATTTCTGACAACCTTTGTAGTTTTTGTGATAATGAAATTAATGCACATTATATGAACTGATTTAGTTATCGGAAATGAACTACGTGAAGTGTTGTTTGCTTGCTTTAAATTATCGCTTACAACGCTGGATGCACTTCCCCCAATCGAATGAAAGGGAATTGAAGTATCCTTAGTTTTTCCTTTTACTGCTAAAGGTGTATTAGAAGTATAGTGTATTGAAATAATTTTTGCATTTTGACAAGAGTTGACATATTACAGGTTCCCAGTTTGTATCAGTGATTCTTCTTCCAACACCGAGAATGGATACAGGAACGGGGATCAAAAGAAATACGGTTTCGTCTTGAATATATTACTTGATAGTACCCTTAATTTGTTTCCTAATTTTGAAACACAGAAGGCTCAGCATTCCTTTGCTATTTGGATCCCTTCTTAGTGTTTGGTTTAATGAAATCATATTAGTTGTTCATAAATAGCTGCATTATTCCTATACAGACGCCCAATTTAATCAATTAATGTATAAGCTATCATACACGGTAATAAATCAGGAGCGGTTTAAGTGTTAGTGTTATGTTTTCCAGTACCTGTTTCAGCTTTACAAGACGTTATGTATATTATTGGGTGCAGTTTTTGATAGTTCAGCCAAATAGGGAAAAGACAGAGATTCTGTAATTTGCTTAAAAGTGGAGCTTCAGATGAGACATGAACTGATTTTCTCTGTAAATTGCAGCTTGTTTGCCCAAAGTTCATAGATATAGGCAGTACGCGATTTTAATGATAAATGATGATTTTGGTGACAAGGGTAGGCCTAGTTGAAATGATAATCCGGTGAATTAATTTGGACCAAACAGGTGTTTGTGAGGCATGGCATGGGCTCAGACGTTGATTTGTCAGTATTTCATTCATTTGTGATTGGAAAGGCTTGACGGAGCACCATACTCCGGAGAGTATGCGATGTTTGTCTCTATGACTTTCGTTTTTCATGTGGCAGCATAGTGCACCAATAGCGTTGCTTATAACTATCAAAACGGAATGGCTAAGTGGTAACGAGTCTGGTGAATATTGGAAGATAATGTCGGAAAACAACCTTTGCCCCTTCGCTTTTGGGCGACAAGTTAGACATGTTCTATCTCAATGCAAGTTCATTGGTACTAGAGCCATGATACGTGCTGATGGCACATTTCTACCGATCTGCTGGCTGTTCAGAAGCTGTGTCTGAATCACTTGGCTGCGACTCGAGGCAATGCACGAATGCATACATGGTTGTGGATGTGACCATGCACTATCACCATTAAGTCCGTCGGTGTGTACAATTTCAAGTCGCAGTCGAGTAATTCGGACATGGCCTGATTACATCGCTACATGCAATTTTAAGAACGTTGAGTCATGTCCTGAACTATTTTTGTTACCGTACGTAACCATCGACCGTCATCAGATACACGTGCGCAACAGCAATAAAACCAACGCACATGTGCAGCTAACGCACGATGTATCTCGCCCTTGACGATTCGACGTTTATTATAGAGTGAATGACATTTTCAGAATAAAATGGGCGAGAGGTCTTGACACAATCACTCATTTTTGATCTCCAAATATAGCTAACGTGCCATTTTTCATCAGACATCTTATATTACAAGGACGAGCGGATGGTATTACAAGACTGTATACAGTACACGTGCGTGCACATGTACATGCATGTGTCACCAAGGGCGTACGGTACTTTACAGTTGGATCGCATGATCTGCCGACTTAGGCTGCAGCAGGTACGGTAACTGTTAATTAAGTGCTAAACATAGAGTGAATTGTCAACGAGTCATAAAACCTAGGTTCACTGAATCTTGAGTTGATATTTAGTGCCCACTATAGCAATCCGAGCGAGGGAATTTGGCACAAGTACAGTGGAGTTTCCAGAATGGCTGACGCTTCATCTGAGAATCCCACGAAAAGTAACCAATGTCCGATATGCTTGGCAGAGATCACAGGAGAAGAGGTTGTCCTGAAAAAGTGCAGGCACCGATTTTGTAAGCCTTGCATCACACAAGCACTGAAGACCTGTTACAGGTGTCCGGTATGTCGTAAGGAGTGTGGTGAACCCAGAGGCAACCAACCAGATGGAAACATGAAAAGTGAAACTGTCTCTTACTTCCACCTGCCCGGTTACCCTACCGATGGAGTCATCATTATACGGTATAATATACCGAGTGGCCTGCAGACGGTAAGAAGTTATTCGTAGTGAAAATTTTCTTTTCTGGGGATGCAAATGGGCAATTGAAGAATCAGTCCAGGAAGTAGAAACAGTAGTAGTTACAGAACTGGACCCCTCCCCAACGCCCCACACCATTCATTGGGTAACTTTTCGAAAGGGGACCTCAGCCTTTCTAACGTCCATGTTGGTAGGAGCTCTAAACTTTCAATCAAGCCACTCATATATCGGTCACTTACATTGGCAATGCATTGTTTTTCAAAAGTCGCAGTGACAATAAATGATGTCAATTGGTACATTTTTCAATTCCAATATAGTTTAGATTGATACTTGATGAAGGTGACATTCAAATTGTTCAAACTACCGATGGAATGATGAAAATGGCTCATCTTCAGTAGATTGACTCCTTCAACGGGAGTGTCTTTAGATCTTTCCTCAATCCTTTCCTACCCTTTAGGCAGATCACCCCAATCCTGGGACACCTTTCTCCGGCGTGACACGCACTGCCTTCCTACCTGACAACCAAGAAGGCAGAGAGGTTCTCCACCTTTTAGAAATTGCATTCGAAGCACGACTCATCTTCACGGTGGGACGATCAGTCACCAGCGGTGTGGAGAACATCGTGACCTGGAATGACATTCACCATAAAACCAGCATGTCTGGTGGACCGTAAGTGTTCCACTCACTTCACCATTTGGCACCTTTGGTCGCCCTAACTTTTTCTCAGCTTGTCTGGACTCTGCTACATCGCAGTGTTATTTAGGTTAGTGACAGTGTTAAGACCATGGAGAATCATTTTAGAAGGAAACTCAGTGCCATAGAAATCCACATGGACAATCGTAAACCAGACTGGATTATTTTTCTTGCACTACATGAACTGCAAAATCTGCTTTTTACGGAAGCGTATAAGGTTCCCGTACAAAATAATTTCGAGTTACTATCTTGCCGCGGCGAAATACTTTTTCACTGCAGCGACTGCATTTAGCTGTGGTGCGTTGTAAGATATTGCCGCGGCGTAATATTCATATCCCACCGCAATAAATATTTCAGTAGTTTCATAAATCTTATTTAGCGCGTCGTCATTCTCAGATGTATTATCAAGGTGAGATTGGGTCTCAGATTGCTGTAAACAAATCGAGACTTTGTATTTCAACAAAGCTTGATTTCCAAAACAAAACAAAAGAAATTTAATTTGGGGGTGTGAATTTCCATATTCAAAAGTGAGGTACACTACTTTGATCGACTCCCTGGTAGACTGCTTGTTCAAAGGATTATGGTGCCTTTTCATTCAGTCCTATACAAGTTTCATATTTGCATTAGCTCCGCGAGGGGGACCTTGATGAAAACAAAAGAGCGAAAATAGCCAAAAAAATGAAAATTAGAAATTGTATAGTATGAAATAGTAAGTATTAATTTCCTGGAGAAAAAAACCGACCCCCAACTGTAAATGTTATTGTTTTAGTTAGACGCCCTCCCCCCAAAAAAATCTTCCATGGCGACGCCCATGCACATTTTTTTTCCAATGTGTATTGTCATTTCAGACCAAACCTCGATGTTGATATCATGATCATTGTAATATTAAAATTTGCTAGGATTTAGGGGATTTCAGGCAAAAAGGAAAACGAACTGAAGGTGAAAGGGAAACTAACACACACTTTTTCATGAACTGGATTGAAATCCCCGGGCTCTTTGACTTCACATCCACGCGATCACTTGTCACAAACCATCCAACAGTGCAGGGCGCTGGGAAGGGCAAAAACAATGGATTTTTTGTCGAATGCTTGATGAAAATCATTTTCACTTTAACTGAACAGGGGTCGACCCTTTATGGTGCGTGCACTGAATGCATATAATTAGGGCATGTACGTAACCTAAAAGGCTTTGAGTGTCCAAACTTGGAAGTTGTGAGGTATTTCATGCGTTGCTTTTGTAAAAGTACTGTTTTTTGCTGAGTGAATGAATGAATTTCGACTGTTATAAAAGTTTAAATGTAAATTTGAAGTCCGATTGCTTCTGTTTGGTACTTGGAAACATGTAGGAAGGACTTTAAACCAGTTTACCCCCTCATCTGAATGGAAATCCATACCCCAAAATGATTGTTTTTGCTTTCTTTCGTGTTGGGAGTCAAGCTTTGTTGAAATTTAACATATCTTGTTTTGATCCATACATTCTGACACCAAAAATGTCATTGCATTCCACCCTGACATTACATCTGAAAACGATGGCACCTTTGATATAGGACTTATGAAACTATACTGAAATCTTTACCGTGGTGGGATATCTATTTACGCCATGGCAAGATCTTATAACTCGCCTGGCCGAGCTCGCCAAACAGACAGTCGTCGCGGTGAGATATCAACCCCCCCCCCATTTTTTGCATGTGGCACTTATACGCTTCCGTAGTGTGCTTTTGAACGCGTTTGCTGCAGACAAAGTACTTTATTAATTTGAGTAATAATCGTATAATTTTTTTCCAGAACGAGGTACGGTTACCCTGATCCCGATTACTTGAAGCGAGTCAAGGAAGATTTGGCGGCAAAAGGCATCATGTGAAACAGATGAAGCACTGGAATGCTTTGAAAGACATGTCAACTACCACTGCAGACCAAATTCACACAACCGTAGAATATCATTATGTACAAACGAGCTGAGGAGAAATCAGTTGACTTCGTAACCTCCGTATGTTCACCAAGGTCAACTGAAGTGACACCATTTAAAGAATTTTGAACGTCTTTAATGATGTACATAATAGTAGTTTATTGCAAGCAGTAAAAAATGCATTATCTTCTAATTGATGAAAAGGAAAAAAAACAGAAGATTGTGGCTTTTTAGTATGGTTTATGCCAAAGGGGCACGCAACGCAACGTGTAGGGCGTTAGTAAACACTGAAAGTAATTAAAATATGTTTGATTCTAAATGAGCCTGTTTTAATTTCTTGTTGCCGGACTACTACAATCATTAAGCTTGGATATTATTGGAAGGGTGGCGATGACATTTATTAGGCTTGTTGTTTGACTGGGGACGAACAAATTGCACGTAAATTCTACTCTATAAGATTACAGTAAGTAAAACAGAATCCCGTACTTTGTCATTGTGGTGTTGAGGAGTGGAAGCCCTGCCGAAAAGGGCAACGACGATTTCCAGTGCATTAGACCTACGCTTTCGTTGCATGCAAAGTCGGTCAAATGTTAAAGCGCCTGCGCAGAGCCCTGGTTTTGATTTGGGGGAATTCCCCTTATTATGTGCAATGACAACCCGGGCTGTGTCTCGTCGGGTCGATTATCCTGCCGCTTCAAATCTTGCCATAAATTTCATCCGGTCACTTGTCAGGCTTCAGTTGAGCCATGGAACATCCCCAAGATCTTTCGCAGGCCACCATTCGCGTTCGACTTCCTCCCAAACATTATCAGTCAAAAGGACCGCGACTGAAAGAACAGATATGGAAATATTTCCAACAAGTGGAAGTCAGTGGCGGGTGCGGAGTGGAGGATGTCAATATCATATTTCAGGATGGCGGGGGACTGTGGATGACTGTGAAGTTTCTGGAGCCGTCAGGTTAGTATTCCGTTAATGATTTAGTGGGATTTGGATGTGGACAATAGGAGGGGGGTCTGCCTGATATGCCTGACATTTCGCCTGTGATCGGCTTCCATGTTGTATGTAATCATAAAACTACTCTTGGTCTCGTCAGATTATATCAACCAACCCAACATTTTCCCTGGTACAGTGTTGGTCCTGGAAATGACCGACCCAGTATGGTCCACAACTGTAGGCCTACTTTTCATTGCTGGAAGAGCAGTACCAGCAACCTTAGTGCATCATCGGAATCTCGTTGAATTTGATTCTGCACTTGTTGTGCATCAATTTGAAGAATATTTTCCAGATAAACTTGCCAACTACCCCTTCATCTTCCCATGTGTAGCCAGCTAGTTGGGCTGGTGACATACATGTACATGTAAATAATTGTTTCGTGGAAATTGTTTTCAATATTGCATGATTGATAGGCCACAGTTTCTGCTTCCCATCTCTTGATTGTTCACAGGTGTTCAGCAGGTGCTAGCGAATCAGTTTCACATGTTGGAGATTGACGATGATGAAGCGTTATTGGAAGTCCATCCACACCAGCTTTCTGGAGGGCAGTCACTTCAGGGTTCTGCACTGGGTTCTTCTACAGTAGAGTCTTACCTGGAATCATTCAAGGTGTTGTCAAAGTTTGTTTACAGTCTATATCATGTTAAGATTGCTTAGTACAATAGAGACAATGTTGCAACTCACTAACTTGCCCAACAACTTTCATTTTCAGCAGACTTTGTCCAAGATCATTTCAGATGTCATCTGTGAACATTGTTCTGGTAGGCTTTACATTTCTTACAACTTTTCTTATGTTTTGAATTACAGCAAAACATCAACCAGTGTCCCCTTCTCAGTGAAATATCTGCTCCTGGTCAAAGCTCACCATCATTTGGCAGAGATCAACCAAGCCTGTCCAGCGATTCATCGGACACTGCCAGCGAAGTCAAAGAGGAAGCATCATTAGAGAGTTGTGACACAGGTTCCAATCAAATCTGTGAGTCCAATGAACCTCTTCACCGAGGAGAAAGTGAAAGTGATGATGATGGTGAGTGGAGTGAGGAGGAAAGTAGCGATGATGAAAACTCAGCAAGTCCTCATCCACAGCTTGACGATGAAGACCAGTTGTCCACGTCTTCCGGTGATGATGAGTCAGCAGATTTAGAAGAAGATGAACTAGTCATTGAAGTGACTGGCTTTAAGCCTGCTACATCAGATGACATGCTCAGGCTTTATTTTGAGAATCCTCGCAAGTCGGGAGGAGGTGATGTCAAGATATGGGAAAGAAACACCAAAGATGCAACCATCACAGTGACCTTTGAGGATCCATCAGGTACATGTCTGCCAAACCTGCACAATTATTTCCATGGAAATATTGGACTGAGAATGGTCTACATAGTTAACCCTTCTCAACCATCGCTTGTATAGATGTCATCATTTATTCTTGTTAGTTTAATTAAGCAGCCAGCTGAAAAGTTTCAAAATGCTTGCACTAATAATGGTGTTATCTAACTCCCCAAAATGTGTCCCAATACTTTTGAAAGTATTTTTGAAAAAATTTTTCAACCCCAACTTAGTTGTCGAGTGATGCCATGAGTTTAATGGGAGTAGTTATAATGTTTATCCTTGTGTTTCATTGCTTCAGTCATCAGCAAAGTGATTGCAAGGCAACACAAGGTAGGAGGAGCAACCCTGTCAGTGCGACAAGTTGTAAAGAAGAAGCCCCGCCCTCGTCCTGTCAAGAAACGATGTCTGTTGCTAAGAGGAATTCCTGATGGATGTAGTCTAGACCTTGTGACAGTGTTTTTAGAGAATCGGTGTTGTACGGATGACTTCAAAATACAATATGGTGAGATGCCTGGAACAGCGCTCTGCACATTCAATGAGGACATCCCAGGTAATGTAATTAGTCCTTGTATTTTGACATTACAAAACTGCATGAGTTTCTCCTGAATTGTTTATTAAATTTTTTCTGACTGTTGCATTCAGGTTTCTGTATGCAGTTGTGTTCAGATAATTTGCTGTCTTCATTGATTATGAGCTGGCTATGCTTACAGACCAGTCATACTCTCAATGTCTTGAATTTCTGCAGACCTGGAGGAAATAATCGACAGGATTTCTTCAAAAAAGTTGAAAGGAGTCTTTGTGACTGCAGAGAGATTGTATGAATCCGATTGTATCCTATTACAAGGTGAGAATGTTACATGCAACTAATGGTTCCATTAAGAAATATGGAAATTTTAGTGAAATATTAATAACACATCAAACACAATTTGAATACTTCAGTATTTCTAGTTGTTTGTGTGCAACTCCCTTAAAAATGTCAAAAGTTTTCTTTAAATCACGTAATCTTTGCTATATTAAACCTGTCTGCTTAACAGGGTTTGCGACAAATGTATCAGAGGACTTGATTGAGTTGTATTTTGATTGCCGCTCCAAAAGTGGAGGTGGTGGTGTCAGAGAAGTAGAGCTGGGACCGAGGGCTGGTCAAGCTGTTATCTACTTCGAAGATTGGGGAGGTGAGTTGACAAAATGAGGGAAATTAAACAGGAAAACGTTCTTTGACCTTCTTGGGCAAGTAGATTACGAATCAAACATTCTGATAAAGGTGGCTCAAATGTCATTTAGACATTTTGGTAGTAGCTGTGGGATTCTTCATAAACTCACTTCTGAACTTGGACAACTTTAAACTAAAGTTTTTGTGTTAAAATCTCAGCACATGAATTTGACCTTTGGCATACAACCATGTTCGTGCTTGAAATGTTTTATGTATATGCCACACAATTAACTTTGCTTACATTGCTACAGCCTCCACCATGCCATTGATGGATGTGCTCATTCTTGGATGGATGGATGTGTTGAAATTACATCACATTTCATACTTTCGTTGCCTTTTGTAAAGTTGTTGGCAGTGTTTTGTCAAGGGGACCCCACAAGATAGGTGGCAGCGAAGTATCCGTTGAAGAATACCATGAATGTTTAGGAAGACTCAGTCCATCAGACACTCCGACATCTCATCTCTCTGAGCCAATCACAGGTCAACCAGGGCATCAATCTCTTGGCGATACACTCAGCCAATCTCCTCATCGTGTCTTGCCCAAAACTTATCAGGTAGGAAAAGGCAATATGAAAGGTGGAAAGCTTATGCTATAAGTTCTCATAAGAACTATGGAAGATCCACAGATAAAACAGGATAAGGCTTCTCTAATGTGTCTTCAAACCCTGAATAAGCAGAGCAAAAGGTGCAAATATTCACATTGCTTTCAAAGCTTTTATGAACGTTTCTTCTTTTGATGCTTGTTTTCAAAATCTGCCAGCCGTTTACCACGGAAGGCTTGCCTCTTGAGGAGCCAGAACATGAGGAACAGTTTGTTGAAGTCACAGGCTTCAAACCATCATCAGCTGAGATGCTCAAGATGCACTTTGAGAATCCTAGAAGGTCTGGAGGAGGCGATATCAAAACCTGGGAGCATGACCCCAAGACTAGAACCATTCGGTTGACATACCGAGATCCATCAAGTGAGCTATTTTCCCAAGGCATTCTTCATGTACATGCACTGCAGCACATATGCACAGATGTTGCTCAACATCTTTCATTCAACATCGAAGTGTAGGAACACTTCAAACAAGCTAACATTTACATGTAGTAGCCTAATCGTTTTTGTGGGAAAGGTTTTTAAGTACAATTGTTGTGCAAAGAAGGTGATCTTGTGACTGAAATCTTGACAAAAAAGAGAAAACTTAGTGCAAAGTCAGACTTTGTGTTATTATCATCGGGTATTTATTGTTATTTTATTCTTTCATTTGTTCGAATGCCTCAGTTGTCAGCAAAGTGATTGGGAAGCAACACAAGGTAGGAGGAGCAACTCTGTCAGTGCGACAGGTTGTAAAGAAGAAGCCCCGCCCTCCTCCTGTCAAGAAACGATGTCTGTTGCTAAGAGGAATTCCTGATGGATGTACTTCAGAGCTGGTGAAAATGTTCGTTGAGAATCGATGTGGCACGGATGACTTCAAAATCCAATATGGTGAGATACCTGGAACAGCACTCTGCACATTTAATGAGGACATCCCAGGTAATTCATTCAGAACTTAAAACATTAGGAACATTTTGATTCATAAAAACTGAAATAATGCGGGACAAAGAAGAAGTTTTGACCTGGTGGTCATTAACCCTGAAGTATATTTCTTTGCACAAATACATGTATGTAAATTACTTGCTCGGAGCAAAGCATACATTTTCAATGCACTTCAAGAGATAATTTTAATTGTGCAAAAAAGGAAGTGACTGATTAATGGAAAAACTGTTTTTGCTGTCTGTAGACCTTCAAAGAGCAATTGAAAGGGTTTCTTCAAAGAATTTACTAGGCATCCAGGTGACAGCAGAGAAAGTGCAGGAGTCCAATTGTATCCTAGTGCAAGGTGAGATTCGCAAAGTCTGTTAACAAAATTGCAATATGTGGGGATATCAATTATCAGTGAAGCTGCAGATTTAACAGATTTACATTGTACATTTTAGATATATGGTGAGCCCAAGGTAGCTCACATAACCTTAGTGTGTACCTTTTGCCATTTACAATGTTTTTGTTGCAGGATTCTCACCAAAAGCTTCTACAGCAATGATGGAGTTGTATTTTGACAACAAAAAGAAAAGTGGTGGCAAAGGTGTCAGGGAGGTACAGCAAGGGCCAACGGCTGCTCAGGCTTTTGTCTACTTTGAGGACTGGGAAGGTAGGTCAAGATAAGATTGATGAAGGCAGCAATTCTTCAAGCAGTTTCTTGTTTAGAATCTTTCCAGACACTTTCCTCTCGATGAATGTAATAGCTAGACGTTAATTTCAGTCAGGTTATGAACTAAGCATTCCTAATGGCCCAAGATTCATTTGCTTAATTTTTCACTAGTTGTGGGTGATGTTCTGTCAAAAAAGGGCCCCCATACGGTTGGAGGTGTCAAGCTATCTGTTGAAGAGTACAATGAATGTCTTGGAAGAATAAGCCCGTTAGATGTCCCGACTCCACACATCCCTAAGCCATTCACTGTACAGGTGCCACAACCTGTCATGGAGTTCATCTTTGGACAAAAGGGGCAACACACAAGGAAGACTTTGGTTCAGAAGCTGAGTGACGTGAAGGCCACTCTGAAATGGCCATATAGTGACGACAAGACAGTAGCTAGGCTAGAGCCTCTGCCAGAAGATGGGCAGAGGCAATCTTCCAGGCTCAAATGGCCTGAAATTGCTAAAGAAGTTTTGGCAAACTTCCTGAAAAAATTAAAGTCAACAGGGATCCCTGTCCCACCACCACTGTGGAAAGACACCATTGCTAAAATAGATCAACTTGACATCAAAGGTTGCACTTTGGAACCTGATAGCAATGGACATGTAATCCATTTTGTTGGAGAGCAACAAAATGTGGATAAAGGAGTGAATGGTATTGATTTAATCATCAAAGAATTGATAAAAAAGGCCAAGATTGAAGCTCAGCAAACAAAACAAGAAATCAACTTAACTGGAGAAAAGTTTCAGACTTTTTTGATCTGTAGCATAAAGGATAAAATTGAAGACGCCTTTCCTAACCTGAACATCACAGTCACTCCCTTACAAGACAACACCAGACTCATATTTGAAGGAACACGAAAGAATGTTGAAGGAGCTGAATTGTTAATGCGGAGAGAAATGGACAGTCTTGAGCGAGTGGAGTTCAAAGCGAGCAAAAAAGTTCAGTTTGTTCAGAAATTTTCAGACAAAATCCAAGAGATCTTAGGGTCGCGGGGAATTCGAGCAGCATGCAAGGGATCTGATGATGGCAAGATCATCATATCTGGTGCAACGAGGGAGGATGCAATCCAAGCCAAAGCATTCATTGATCGGGAAATAGAAGCAAATGTGATCCCTATCAAGAATCAAGGTGAGCTGGCCGTTCTGAAGAGCCAGGCTGGAAGAGATATCCTGGATGGAAAAAACCAAAAGAAGCTTGCTGTGGTCAACATCAATCAACCAGAAGGTAACAAGTTTATATCTACACATGTATTTAAATAAAACAAAACACTGCTATATACGTGTACTCATCAGCCAGCGGTAAACCCTCAGTTGTTACCCATTTCTTTCTGTACTTTCAACATTTTGCTTTAGATAAGTTGGAGTTGGCTGGATTCAAGACGAACTTGGAGGAGATGAAGCAGAGAATACTTGCCTTCTTGACTGCAAATGTTGTCAGCAATGAATTTATTCATTTGAGTAAGAGAAAAATGGATGTCATTCTTAAACATCATGGCTATTTAATAAACAGTTTAGAAGAACAGCATGAACACAATCATGTCAAGATCACTCATGAATCAGGCAACAGAATAGGATTTTTGTTGGAAGGTAACGAAGATGGTTTGACAATCGCACGTCGGTTCGTAAAGTCGTTGGCAGATGGAATTGAAGATAGAAGTTCACCAAGCAGCAGTGGATCGGATGAAAATGATCTGTCCATGCAGGATGTTGGTATAAAGGTGGCTGAAGAGAGTCCTGTGCCAGTTAAGCCTCGCAAGAAAGTGTTCCCTCTGAAGACTTCACCTTACAAAGGGGCAAAAGAAGAGATAACTCGGATGTCATCAACTGATGAGACTGACTCGGACTCTACTGTACCTCGCTCTTTAGGTCCACTACAGAGAGGAGTGAGACGTGCATTTGCTGCATTGCAAGCATCACGTCAAAGTATCTGTTTTGTCACAGGGGAGGGAATGAAAATCAGTGTTTGCGAGGGTGATATCACTAAGCAGCCAGTGCAAGCTGTTGTTAATCCTACAGATCCAGCCTTGGGTAACAGGGGAGGTGTATCAAAGGCTTTAGTGTCGGCAGCTGGTACTCCGCTGCAAAAATACTGTTTAGAAATGATACATAATCGTGATGACAAGGCGTTAAACGTAGCTGAGTGCCTCCTGACGCCTGGATTCAACCTCAACTGCCTTATCATCCATACTGTAGGACCCATCAAACGTGGCCCAAATTATAGCAGTGAGCTTCATGACACCTTTCTGAACTGTCTACTGAAAGCAGAAGAGAATGAGGTGCGATCTCTGGCGATACCCTTGATAGGCTCAGGGTCAGCTGGCTCACCTAAGGACGTATGTGCCGATTCCCTTGTGTCAGCTTTGCTTGATTTTAGTCGCCAGTCAAGCAAGAACCTCCGCGAGGTGATGTTGGTAAACATTGATCAGCCATCTTCTGTGGCAATCACACAGGCCTTACAGAGGGGAGGACTTCGTGCAACAAGCATGCCCTGACGGAGCTGCTGTTATCAGTGATGGCTTTTCTGAGCTACAGAATTGTTGATCGTTAAAAAATTGCGATATGACTGTACTACATCTTGTAGTCTAGCAAAGAATGTCAACTTTCCACAATTGATTTAATATCAGTTCAATCACTCATAACTGAACTAAGTGTCACGGTTGAAAGAGATTTGACACATTTATTTTACACAATTTGCCTCACTGAAAAAAAAAGGTACTCAAAAAGATGTAGAATGAAAGAGTTGATAAAGAAACAGGAAGGCATGGTTTCTATGCTTATTTGTTAAATACAATTAAACATGTATATTGAGAATTTCTTGGAATTGATTTGCTAGGGTGCAATCGGATTTTCAATTCCCGATGTTATAAATTACCAGAGGTAATACATTACTACTTTTAAAATGTTTACATATCTGAAGAAATATACACCTGTGCATTTTGACTGCGTGCGTTCAACTTCGTGAATGAAAGTTTTGGGGTTATGATTGCAATCGCATACCACAAGCTGCAGAAAACTTCCACAAAATATTTACCAAGTTAATGGTTTAATTTATGTACGTACAAATGAAATACATGTACAGTCCATTGGTGCACTAATATTACAAAGCAGGACTACACTTTGTGTCTTGGTTTTGTTTTCCCGTGCAGGTCAGTTAGCAACTTAGAATGTGCAGTGGATGCTTTTTTGAATTATTTATCACGTAGGAAATATAGCATTGTAATGTTAATGTTATCAGATGTATTGAAATGCTTCGTTTGTAGGATGCGTTTGCAGACTTGGTCACTTTACAACAATTGCACTGTCACACTCTTTCAACACATAAAAATGAAAACAAGTCAATATTTTGAAGTTTCAATGTTCACAATGGTTTAATGAATTCGGTGTTATTAACTATATGACCACTCCAATAAGAACCAGTCTGAATGACCATGTATATTCGGAATATGTGGCTTTGAAAATTAGCATAAAATAAGACATGTTTACATCAGTGATGCTCTGAAAGTAGGTGATGTGAACTTGCAGTCTTTAGCCTTATATTTAAGCTTTAAAATTAGGGGTTATCAGAAACGAAACTACCAAAGTTTTACTTTGTAGTGAATAAGAATGAAGTGGTAGAACAGTGAACAACATTTTTACACATTGTAAACATGTAGCTCTTTTTCTGTGTTGTCAAATATTTGTCACAATGACACTGTACATGTATAAGACATCATTCTTCAATATGACACAGCTTCCCGATTACTCATCAGTGGCTATGTCTCAAATTGGCAATGCAGTTCTACGGCTGTTTACTGTACCAAATGAAAAACAAAACTGGTCATTGCCACAACATACTTATACAGCTGATATGGCTGTGGCTTTCCTGTCCTTTCACTGTAACTATGATCAAATCAAAAGTGGTCATAGCCGCAACATAGGTGCACAGCTGATATGGCTGTGGCTTTCCTGTCCTTTCACTGTACCTGTGATCAAATCAACACTGGTCATAGCCGCAACATACGTGCACAGCTGATATGGCTGTGGCTTTGCTGTCCTTTCACTGTAACTACGATCAAACCACATGTATTAACTCTACTCTCAAACGTTTCTATGTACAGGTAGACGCTGCTGAATCATTTCAATCTTTCTTACAATGATCTTAGTGAACCGTCATAAAAATTATCTACAGGAAGTTGTACACTAACAAAGTTTAAGAAGCAAGGGTGGACTCTGATTTCTCTTGGATGGTCATTTTGACATGTACCTGAGATTCTGAATACACCAAAGAAACTTGCAGGCATTGTCGTAGTACCAATTAGTACTAATTATATCTCTGACACTTATTTGTGCAAAATAAAATAAGTCATTTAATGTGATTCAAGAGCATGATGCATGCATAAGGATTTATTAACAGATCTATCCATGTGTACTCCGAAAATTATGCAGTCTGTTGGAATTTAATTTGCGCCTTGTGTTTTATCGGAGCTGGTGAACCTTCAGCGTTATCTACACTCACCACAGACATCAGAATGTCAGACTTGATGTAGTGTACATTTACTTTTCCATGTACATGTATTCTTCACACTCTTGTGTTGCGGGATCTCAGCTTACGTGTGACGATACTGTGGGAGTTATCACTCTTGGATTCTCCGACATTCACCACCTGCGGTGACAAGGTGGAGGAATGATCTCATCATTATTCAGATATCTTTTCGTCTCTTTTTTTTTTATTGATCTCAATGCAGTAAATGTTAAAACATAAAAAGAAACCATGGGTGGTTGGTTTTTGTGATAAAAAATATGCGAAATTTGTTTCATGGAAACTTTGTTGACTTGGAGTGATTGCTCTCTGGGGCAAGTTTTATGAATTGAAGGGGCTTTCAAGGGCACAAAGATATGACCAAACCGTACCTCAAATGGTGAACTCGCAAATGGAGCTGAGATATCAGTCTTCAGCAGTCGTCTCTTACGTTTTTTCTCCGTGGTGGGCGGTGGGTAACAAGCAACCACCTCCACCTCCGGAGATTTAGCTGGAGATGTCATGTGGGTGGCGGCTGACTCCACAAACTTTTTGGCTGGAGGTTGGGGATGAGATGAGGAGGATTTAGAGGTGGCTGCAAACAAGAAGCGCAAAGAGAGAAGGTGGGGTGTAGCGAGTTGGGGAGGGAGGAACAAGGCCACTCCCATCGTCACATCACTGGAGTCACACAGACTATGATCATCGGTCTTTTTAATTCTGTATGTGCAACTTCTGTAAGCTATATGAGTTCCATCATTTACCATCCCAAGTTCACAACTGTGATATCAAAGGCTATGCACAAGTGCGCCTAACATATTCAGTGCATGTATTTGTTACTTCAGTAATATTAGAGTAAAATGTAGGCTTGTTTGTAATGACCAAACACAGCCCCACTTGGACGTATGTTTCAGTGTCCACAACATCATTCAAAATCAAAATGGTTTTTCCATTATATTCATGAGATGTGGCGATGGGAGTTACATTAGCAGGTAAGAAAAATGGCCTTGATAGATGCTAAATCTAGTCATAAACAGCAAACCACAACCGCAAACAGATTTTTGCAAAGAGGTAAGTTGAAAGCGTAAACTTTCCAGATAGAAGCAAAGTCAGACAAACAGGGTGAAAGGGTAGAATAATCGACTGGGGATTCAACACAACTGCAGGAAAGACAACAGGTGTAACGTGAATGATTCAGACAGCAAGTGGCACAGCTTTAGAGAAATGAAGACAAGACGTCAGACTTCACCACACAAAGATTTCTAACAGAAGATGTGAGATAGCAAGAATTCAAGACAGCAAACGAAACAAAACACAAGTTTGAAAAGCTTCACTCAAATTCGCTAGACAGAATTGAATACCTGATTTTGCGAGTGGAGTGTTTTGCAGGAGGTCACCAATCTTTGACAAGGCTGCCCTCTTCCCTCGGCTGTTGGTGGAAGGCATCTCAGCCAATTTGTTGTCCAGGGTATTTTCATTGTTATCGTGCTGCCACAAAGCAAAAGAAAACTTTATTTGCTCAAAGAAAAACATCTCATACATAGGTTTATGGGAGTGATCTTGGGATTTAATGTGTCTTGACCTAAATGATGTCCAAAACTGAGCTATGTGAAGGTTGTCATCACAAAGGTAAACCTGCTAAACCAATTCATTTAGCAACCAAAACGACACAATTGTCTCTCTAGTTTGCATGCGATCCAAAGTATGAAATAACAATTTTAAACAGTTTCAAATTACGTACAGTAAACTGTAATGTCATGATTCTCTTCCTATGGGAAGTGATTAACGTTTAGCTGACAATGAACTGACGGTGATCTTACCACTTCTTTCTCTTTGTTGGCTCTCGTCATTCGTCGACGCGTACTGCGAGTAGCTCTTGCTGTGCTCTGTTCTTCAGCTCGACTTCGTTTCTGGAAAGCTTCAATATCAATTTCCTGCAAGCGGGAAAAAGAAAAACAAGAACCACTTGTGATTGCTGCATCTCCACAATTTCTAGATTTGAACAGAATAGGGAAGCTGTGGAAAGAAAAAAAAAAGGAGAGAGATTATCTAACCTCCAGGAGCTCTGTGCTCTTTCTCTTCTTGGCTTTTCGTGTATTGGCCCTTGTCTTGCGAGTTGGCTGTTTCTTCTGTAGTGGTGTCACATCCATCTCCACGCGTGTGCGACGCCGGCCAGGTTGGTGGAAACTCTCCTGGTCTTTGACGTCCACGGTAAACAGGTCTGGGGAGTCTGGGTCAGGCTGGGGGGATGGGGACCGGGCTGACAACCTGGCAGTGGAAGACTCTGAATGGCTGGGAGATAGAGGCTTGACATCAACACTCACCTGTAAGAAAAGTACAAAGGTGATTATGATTTCCAGATTACTCACATTGGTTTACGGTCACATGTAAAAAAGTGCAAAGGTAAAAAGGATTTCCAGATTATACCCAAAGGTCTTTGTATCAAGAAAGTTACATTAAATGACTAAACTGCTGAATCTTAATATCAGTAATAATTTTTTTCAAATTCCTGTCTGTTGGTGATAGGTCAGTTTCCAGGGCATTTACAGCTGACCCACATCTTCGATGTCCACTTACCTCAATGAGTCCAAGCTGTTGTTGAAGGTGACGATTGGCACCTTCCAGCTCTTTGATGGCATGTCTCTTCACCTCAAGACTTTCTTCGTAATCAGCGACAACTTTCTCCCTGTCTGTTTTCTCCTTGTGCAACTTGAAAAATCAAGGAGAATTAAATATCGTAAGGATTACTCATTGTAAATGCAGGAAAGTCCTTTGCAAATTCTTCAGAATGTTAGAAATAAGAATGAACTAAAACTTTTCACTGGAGTTGAGGTAGCAATAGATTTTTACAAACAAATGCACGGATCAGTTAGCTTTCTGGACTGTGGGGGTTGCTTTTTTTGTACAAGATGTGCTTTAATTTTTTGCTGGCTTCAGAAATGTTCAGGAAAGTAGATGACGGTATTGAAAGGACACCTGGAACTCCTTCAAACCACCCAGAATGTTTTAATCCACACCTGTTGTCTCAACTGTTGCACCTCCATCTGGAGGTCTCCACTGACAGGCTGCCCTCTTGTCTTAGTTCTTTCTTGCTCCTCTACATCACTCTCGTCATCGGTGATGGCCTGAGACTCTGAAGTTGCCATCATCTTAGCCTACAAAGTAAATCAATTAAACACTGAAACAAATCTGTGAAAATATTTGGAAGGTTTTCAAAGAGTGGACCAAAACCTACACCAGGAATCAAGAGAGCAGCGTCCTTGAGCAGGACAAATTGCTGCATTGGCTTCTCTTTTCAGAACTGTAACAGGTGGAATTGATGAACCTGTAATGGATTGCATGATTTGCATCCCAATTTTCAGCCCAAAAGGCAACTGACCAACTGTAATGAGTGCTGCAAGTCAGTAACCGATATCCCTGGTAGTTTGTACCTTGAGGAGCTCAATGTGCTCCTGTTTTTTGGCTAAAGCCGCTTCATTTGTCTTCTGTGCCTCAAGGAGAGAATTCATTTTCTGTTCCAAGGCCTTGACAAGTCTGTCTCTTTCTTCACGCCATTTGGTAAGCGTCTCTTCTTTGCTGGCCACTTGTTTCATAATCTGGGGGCAAATTGATAAAGACATGATACTCATGAAATTCTAAGTAAACGGTCTGCTTTTACTGCCACTAGATTTCATGGTAACACCACTCCTCAGTTTTGACGGTAACCTATTTTTCACAAGCTAAACTCTTCCTTGCCACATAATTTGACCTCAGTGCCATTTAAACCAGACAAAAACTGCAGCTTTTCAATCAGCCCAAAAGGTTTCAAGAATATTGGGGAAACTGTAAAGAAAATCACTGAACCTCTTGCTCCAAGGCAGTGACCTTCTTCTGCAGCTTTTGGGCTTGGAGTTTGTCGGGACAATCTTCGGGATGACTGGGAGCTGCCTGCATCTGTTGTCTGAGGTTGCCAAAGTCTTGCTCCAGGTCTCTCATGGCCTGTTTGGAGTCCTTTAGGTCAGACTCTGATTCTGAGAGCTTCATTTTTAGCTCCTGAAAAAAAGGGAAGGGGTAAATACAGGGATGCATGTTTTTATAGTTCAAAAAATAAACCTTCCTCTAATGAAAGCTGCTCGTTATTAGCAGAAAACCAATTTTCATTTTGCTTTAAAAAATGGAAAAAAATCACAAAAACAACTAAGCAAAAATATGAATCACAGCCCATGTAGAGGATGAAAATGCTCACCTCTCTCTCTTGTTCGGTCTTGGACAACTCCAGCTGCAACTCAATCTGTTCCTTCTTCAGATTTTCCTTCTCAGTAATCCAGCGCTCGTGGTTCTTGTTTGCCATTCGTACTTCTTGTCGAGACTCGTTGGATGACTTTAATAAATCAGTGTATTTTGTCTGGAGGTCCTCCCGTTCTGAAATGAAATTCAAAACAACAGAGCTTCATAGTTTCACTTGCTGGGAGCACAGTGTCAAAAACCAACTGGCAGCAGTGGATGAAAAGCAAAATACATGTATGTGAGTACTGGAATTGACTGCAGCCATTATAGCACACCACTATCACACTCATGTTAGGCCCCAACCTTGGGTGACAGATTGGAGCTCCTCTTCTTTAGACGCTAGTATCTCATCCTGGCTAGCCATTGTCGTTTCTTGTTCCTGAAGTGCTGCTTTCAGTCCTTCAATTACCTCTTTGTTGGAGGCTAAATCTAAGCCGATGAAAATGACCGAAGTACATGTACTTGATTATCCAACAGATAGCAACTTTTAAAATTTTAGATGCTTGCTTTCCTCTGAATCATGATCTATTCCAGCAACTGTTTTGCAATGCGGTAATTATGAGAGGGTTTCCCTGTTTTACTGTAGACTCACAAAATACATGTATATTAAAAGTACCAAAATATTTCAAATGATATTCTAGTTACAAACTCCTTGGAAACAGGCCACATTTAAATTTTGTGTACTCATTTCTGTGAGCGCATGCCTACCACAGATGTTTCAATGTTGGGAAAGATAGTGCTGACTTTGTACCATCCAAAATGTCAAAGTCTTCTTTACCTCTCTCAAGAGACTTCTCTTTAAGACACTGCATCTCCACCTTACTCATCAATGACTTGATGGTCTCAGCTTTGCTCTTCGTCTTAGCTTTCTGCTCTTCCAGATCTTTCTCAACAGCTTGTATCTTTCTCTCCGATTGAGCCTGCACGTCCTATTCATGAGATCCAACGTGAGATAGTGTTGCAGAATTTGAAGTACATGTACATGTTATTTGAACTGCTGAAGAATGAAATAAATTTAGGAAAACCTACCTTCAGTTGTTGGATTTCGGACTCGCTTTCATCTGCCTTTGTCTTACTTTTCTGTTCACTAGAAACACGATCAGCCAGTTCTCGTTCCTTCTGGGCAAGGCTCTGCTGTAATCCAGTGCATCGATTAGACAGTTCCTGCACCATCTTGTCTGCCGTTGATCGCTTTTCTTGTGTCTCTTTCAATTTGTCATCCAATACCTTCAGCTGCGAGCGGAGGTCGCTGGCACTCCCTTGCCACTTGGATGCCTCTGCCAGGGCAATCTCTTTGTCTGAAAGGGCCTGCTGCATCTCTTGCA
This sequence comes from Acanthaster planci, assembly GCF_054643075.1. NCBI lineage: Eukaryota > Metazoa > Echinodermata > Asteroidea > Valvatida > Acanthasteridae > Acanthaster > Acanthaster planci. The sequence goes on from NC_141789.1 coordinate 798,528, forward strand.
GGCTGGCCTCTAGGTCCTTGATTCGTTTGGCCAGGTTGCTATTGGCTGAGGCAGTGCGCTCTGCTGTCTCCAGCTGGGAACGGAGTAAGGAAACCTGGCAGCCATACTCAGATGCCACCTTCTTGGTCTCAACGTGGGCCTTCTGCTCTACAGACATCTCCTCTTTGAGATACTCAAGGTTGTTCTCTAGAGTTGCTACACGGACAGCAGCCTCCTGACCCTTAGTGTTGGTCTGGTCGAAGCGGGCCTGCATGTCAGCCAAGACATCCTCCATCTCCTTGTTCTTCTCCCTGAGTGATGTGATTTCCTCCTCCATTCTCAGTGCCTTTTCTTCTGCGTCAAAGCTTTTCTGTTTCTCCTTTTCAATCTTAATATCTACCCGTGCCAGCGTCTTGGAGGAAGCCTTGACTTCAGCCTGAAGAGACCCTACCTCCGAGTCATGCTTGATCTGTAGGTCGTTCAATTTAGACTTGGTCTCTTCTGCTTCTTGCCTAGCTTCGTTAAGAAGCTTCTCCAGCTCCCGTTCCGACTGTGATCTGCTTTCTTCTAAGCAACTCAATTTTGCAGTTAGAGTTTCTTTCTCTTTGCTGTGAGCATCTTCTAAGGCTGCTGCCTCTTTTTCATAGTTTTCTTTCAAGGCGGTAATTTTCTTCTGCATTTCATTATTTTCTTTCTTGGCTTGGCCCAGCTCAATGTCGTCTTCTTCAGCATTGAGCACCAACTCCTGTTTCAACTGTTCAATCTGGTCCTCAAGACGAGTAACGACTTCTAAGTGTGCAACCTCTGAAGAGTTCAGCTTCTCCATTACCCTCTTTGTTTCTGTCTCTGAATCTCCCAACTTTTTCGCCAGGCCAGTTGCTCTACTTTCCTGCTCCCTACAATCATTTTGGAGAGCGTCTATCCTGGACTGGAGTTCATCTTGGAGCTCTGACTTGCCCACTTCTGTCATTTGCAGCTTCTCCTCTGTCCTTTCAACCTGGGCCTTTGCCTCTTTGAGGCTTGTTTGGTAATCTTGGATAACCACTTCAGTTTCATTCAGCTTATTCTGAAGCTCCTCCATTTTCACATCCAAAGCAGTAACCACGCTGGAGTGTTCCTCAGCTGACGACTGCAGCTGGCATCTCAACTCGGCTGCTTCGGAGATGGCTGCAGCAAGTTTCCCAGAGAGATCCTTGTCCACGTTCGATGTGGCCTGGTGAGATTCTAGACTCTCCTGGAGAATCTTGAACTCAGAGTGGAGCTGTGCGACCTGGTTGGCGTGCTTCTGCTGGACCATAGACAGCTTCTCTTGGTATACCTTGCTGTTGTTCTCTGCCTCCTGCAGGGCTTGCTTGGCTGCAGTTATCTTCTCCTCTAGCGATGTGATTCGCTTACTTTGCTCCTCTTCTCTAGCTGCTGCTGCATCTGTAAATACATAAAAAAAACATGCATCCATTTTGAAGTGTATCAGACGAATAATATTATAACATCAAGGCACAGAGTATCTTAACGGTATCTGTCAAAGGCACCAATATATTAATTAACATTGTCCCTACATGCTGAGTTGACAACTCTTGAACATACCCGACACCGTCTCAGCTCCCTTGGGAGTACACTAGCCCAGTGCTGACATTATCAGGCACAAACAGCTCAATATAATAACCATATCTGCCCTCAGAGGTACTGAGACCTCCACATCTACGTTAAAGAGAAAATAAATAATGGTATTACCTTGTAATTTTTGAAGCGCTGCCTCCATTTCTAGAATCTTCTCATCTTTACTACAGAGTTTAGCCTTTGCTTCCTCCAGGGCCTGTTTTTCAGTCTCAGTAAGCGCCTGGAGCTCTGCCAGCATCGCATCCTGAGAGTGCATTTTGTCCTGGGAATCCTCAAAGGCTTCTTTCAGCATGGCAATATCTTGGCGAAGGCCTTCAATAATCTTCTCCTTGTCCTGTAGTTCAGGATTTTACAACAGTGTCTCAGTACAGTGAAAAAAAAATTCAGTTTTGGCCAACAGGAAAAGCTAGTATTTTCAGAACTTCTTCGAATGAGTTGACTTTTATGCGCTGCACAAACTTTCGCAGGCTTTCTTACCTGGACTTTCACTTGCTCGGCATGAAGGAGAAGACTCGAGACATATTCCTCCTCCTTGTTGTTATCAGGTTGTGGCTTTTTGCGTGAATCCATGACAAACTGCTCATACATTTCCAGTCTTTTCTCAAACATCTCTTCAGTGTTGAGACGTTCTTTTTCCAACTGGTCCCTGGGAAAATGAACATCAGTCATTTTACTTGTTAGTTAAGTTTGATGAATCATTTGCCAGTGATTTCATTATCCTTGTTAACATTGTAATAATGCTTCAACTATCCCCACAATTTCCTCCCAAACATCCCACGGCGCATGTATCACCACCTCTTTCAACAAAGGAAAATCTCTTCTCTCACAACAGTGATCTTCAAGACCAATCTATTTCAACCAGCTCTTCGTTGGCATGTCTTACTTGTATTCTCCTTCAATCTGGACCAACTGCTGAGCCATCTCCTGACAGACTTCCTCTCGTATCTGTACCTCCAACATCATGGTTCTCTTCTTCTCCTCAATGAGTTGTGTCTTAAGGGCCTCTACCAAGCCAATCAATTCCTGCGCAGAAACAAATGGCACAAGTTTTCCTTTTTGGTAATACTTGATTTTTTTAAATGAAGTTTTACTACGACCATAGACTCTCCTTTCACCGTCTACTCCCTACACGCACTAGTCTGACTATTTCCTGCTTTTTAAATACTTAGCTGTGCACATGCCAGTTTTATGCAAGGCAGCATATCAGCCCATTGGAGCCTTCATAAAGTCCTTTTCTCTCCAGATAATGACAGAGGATATTCACTGATCAAAAGCTGTCGGCTGCCTAGGCGGACAGCTGATGTTATGACAGGCAAGAGAATCCATCAACTATAGTAAATTCAACTTACTATAGTTCAAGCCATGCTGATCAAATGGATTCGGCCAAACGCGACAAGAGTGAGATCTAAGCTTTGCTGCTTCAATCAAAATATACTAAATAATATTGAAAATCAGGTCAGAATCTGTATGCATGTAATAAACACTTGTCTGAAAGCTAGCATCTCCACACAGATAAACTATACATGCCCTTGGTCTACCCCAAAAATCTGAAACTAGTCCATTTCAGACTTTCGCCATCTAAAGACTTACAGCTCTAGACTGTCCTTTCAGGATCGACTCCTTGGGTGTCCTCTCCACATCCTCCTCCTCATCTTCATCTTCCTCTTCAATGAACGACTCTTCCACTGTAGTAAGATCTAGGTTGGGGTCCGGTGGAGGGCCAGGTGTGGCCCAAGGCACTGACACCCTGCCACTAGACAATGATTGCCGCAGGGCCAGCGAGAGGGCACGGGAAGGGACTAACTTGGGGCCGGCTGCTGCAGGTACCTTCCACTTGTTGTCCAGCTTGGAGGTCACTGTAGTCACCTGTTCATAGACAATAATGTATCTCTCCAAATCCAGAAACTTCAAGATTAAGAGAATGCTAATGCTTACGGTGCTAAGCCCACACTGCTGCATTAATCAAAGTCTACGAATCCCATGGCTGATTTAAACTATAAAGCTAAGTAGGCATTTTAAAAAGGTGTCATTTGAAGTACCTGTTTTGCAATGGCCGAGAATTTGAGAACCTGGATGGTCTCATCGAATCCGGAGGCACATTGGTTGACATTTACAACCATGGATGCCTTGCCTTTACCGAGGAAGAAACTTTGAAATAATCTAGTCAGCTTGCTCTCCCGAAATGGGATGATCTTGGGCTGGGACCTGGAAACAATGTTGGGAAAGTGGATCAATTAATCTGTTCGTGAACCAGTAGTTGATGGCCTGCTTTGGGCCTGAATTTTTTAATTGAAACTGGACACACATTTAAACGATTTAGTGAAGACAGCAAAGAAATGAACGCCATACTTTGGGTGGTTCTGATTGTATCGAAGAGTATGAATGCACTTCCCCAGTGTCAACAGTGACGTGTTAATGTTGCCAGCTTCTTTCAGACGGTCACCAGTGTTTTGGGTTCTTGTGTATCGTTCTGAGCCTGCCAGATCGCAGAATGAAAGCCTGGAATGAAAGGAATATAAGCAATTTAAAAGCCACTTGCATTTGTCACTTATAGTAAAATGACTGGATTCTGCAGTTTATCTGCAGTTCTGAACATCTGTACCAATGAAGCTGCTGAAAACCTTAATTCACGCTGTGTAACTGTAGGTCAGAAGACTGATGAAAGTAAGAAGCAAGGACAATAAATTTTGCCGGAGTACGAGTTCATCAGTGTCGTGAGATGTGAGTAGAGCAGTTCTTACTGAGTAGAATAAATCTACTTACTGACTGACTCTGGCAACGTGTGGATTCTCAACATCAACAACCCTCAGGATCTTGATACTGAAGATGCAGTGACTAATGAAACAAATCAAACCAAAAATCACCAATGTGAAGTAGTTCAACGTTGACAGTTTTTTTGTAAGAACAAAATTAAATGAAGATTTTCTCCAAAAGTTGCAACACCTCATCTCCCTGACAAAGACCAATCAAGAACCTTTTTTTTGGCAGGGGGAGATAGAAACACATGGTGGGGATGATGGCAAAATTTTGGGGATTTTATACAATTTGGGAAACGAAATACACAAAAATATTCCCCTTTCAATATTTTGTAGAAAACATTTTGCCACTTTTTTAAGGCGGGCGGTCCCCAGCTGCCCTTGGATTTCTTCCAACAAATACAGATGTTTACCTACGACTGGAGCACTGGTTCAACTTGGTGGCAGCAATACTAAGATTCTGCTGACCAATCTTGAGAATTTTGTACGCCTCGTCAGCACTCTGCACACAGATTTCCTTTAATCCTAACAAAAAACCCACAAAAAATCAAACCAATATCAAGCTGGAGCGCAATCATATTTAGAGAAAAATAATAGTCAAGATATTTGTCAGGTGGTCAATATCATCACTCTTAAATGTCACCATCTACAGACTTCAGTAACATGTACTCTATCTTACTGAAGCCATATCCCATCTGGGTTTTAGAAAAGGATTCCAATTTGGTGGTTTTGTTATTGTTACCTTTGATGTATATTTGCCCGTTCTTATCCTCGGACAGTTTCAGAGGTTGACGGCGCACTTTCTTGGCCTTTGGGATGGCTTCCAGTAGGTCGTAGATATACTCATTGTAGATCTCGGCAAAGGAAACCCAGACGGAGAATTTCAGGGGACCTTGGGCCTCCACATCGATTGAGGTATCATCAGGGATACGGTTGTTGACATCTTCAAGAACACTGGGTACACTCGCTGTAGAGGGGTATGGAAGATGGATAATTCACCTTCAGATAATCTTGATGAGTTCTGGAAAGTTGATGTTGTGTACTGGATCTATAGCACCATAGTTGGCTTTTTGCACAGCAACAACCCGACCTGCCATTCATATAAGCAGTGACTCCTATTTGGGTCAGATTTAAATGTTTATTTTTACTTTTCTTCAGGTCAGTTAAAGCAAGGCTGAGTTGTGCATCAAAAAATTAATTAAACTCATATATTTTGGGACGATCTTACCATCATCTGTAATACTGGTAACTGATATTTCTGACTGAGAATCTTCAGTTGCTGTCGTGTAATTGGAAGCCCTAGAGTCATCTGCATCATCCATCCCAGAGCTGTCTCGAGTCCCGTCCTGAGCAGAGCAAGAGAAGAGTGAGCATTGAAGGAAGGTGTCTGGAATCTACGGCACAAATTCAAAAGACCAAGAAACAGGAACAAGTTCCACTGATGCGACAGTGGCTGGACCGATTTCAATTGCAGCTTTTTACCTGTTTAGTTGAGATCCCTTCGGCTAAGGACAGAACAGAATCCTTGATGTACGCTTCTTTTTTGCGTTGGCGTTCGTCAAGTTTAACCACATCACAGAAGAAGCGAGGCTTCAACTGCATACTCGGAAACAGCCGACCTTCAAGACTGTTGAAAATGACATCCAAGGAGCGAGGCAAGATGCCGCCATCTTGAGGAACGCCTGCCAGGTGAGCCAAGAACAAATTCAAAATTATGGGGAAAAATTTGTAAAAAGGAAGTCAACAGTTAAATCTCTCTTTAAAACAATGCAACGGGATAACATTTACAAATTTTTTTGTTTTGAATAGTGGCAATATATAACCATATATTTCATGTATGTACGTGTACCCTGTATTGTGTATGTCTTTCCAGCATTAGTGACTCCGTAAGTGAACAACAAACAGTTCTGGCCATCAATGAAATCCTTAACAGTGCCCAGCATGGTCTCATCAAAGAACTCCTTCTGGGCGGTGTCCTCGCCAAAGATCCGACTGAAGGTAAACTTGTGGGTCATGGTGCTGAAGCCACGTTGGCTGGACTTGAACGTGAAACTGTCCTTGGGAGCTCTCATCAAGAGTGACGATGGTTGAGAAACCTCCATGCAGTCCTACAAGCAAGCCATGTACAGGTAGTTATTGTGGTTTCAACCAAACTTGTGTCAACTGGAAGCCGTCCCCAGTCATTCAAATATCAGTGGATGCTGAGACAACAGTCTCAGAAAATACAAACAAATTGAAAAGAGAACCTGTTTAATAAGTGGAACACTGTGTACCCAAAGAACAATAATACAACTTCAAACTCTTACTTGTATTGTAAAATTCTGAGTGATGGTGCGGACTTTGTGGGCAACCATTTACCAGCGAAAATCAGACAGGCACTGAAGTAAGAGCTTACATGTACATCTTCCTTCATGGATGCGGCTGAGTATAGCTTACACGAACAGGCATGAGACGGCGAAATGCCCTTTGCACATTATGTAGTTTCCTCTATTGCTAATGCACGGAGTCGACGACAATGGCCAACTTTACCTGTGATTCTCCCTGTTCTTTCTCCCTGTTGGTGAAGGGTCGAATCCTGAGATAGACCTGCATGTGCTCACGGCTGTGGGCAACGCTCTCCCTCATCAGCTTGGCAGCTGGAACTGAAAAATCCTGCAATTTGGAACACAAATAGAAACACTAACCATCTCTTTGAAGAAGGGTGGAAAATGCTGCCCCTGTGCTCTTGGAGGGCATTTCTGCCCAGCAGGCTTTGGAATGTACTTCATCTGTGATTACGTTAGGTTCCTGTACCAAACAATTTGCTGCAGTCTTGCCTGCAGGCAAACAAGGAAAGCAGCTAACCAACACAAATTCTTTTTAATCCGGTGGCAGATTATCCAGGAAGTTTATTGGGACTGTGCTCAGAATCCGGAAAACTCAAGTTTGCCCCCAAAAATGTTACTAACAAATTATCAAGTCAAATGCCAACAATTCTGTGATACGCAAATTCCAATAAATTGAATATTGTCTTGCACATACACTGTACAAAGACATTTCTTGTATTTTTCTGCAATTCATTAACGATGGTAGAATCATGAAGAATAAAACCCAGAAAGGCAACCAGAATTTGACACCAACCTCCAATAGGTTCTTGCATACATCTTGTGTATCTTGTGTTGTCTCGTCGTTTTCAGGGTCAGACATATCGTAGTCCATGCACGTAGTGTCTGCCATATCTGTTACTGTATGTGTAGGGCAGAACCACAATCTGAATCTGGAATGTGGAAAGATTTCAAATGTTCATGAATTTGATGTGACGGAATGTCATGGCATGTAGGCCCTACTACTAGTACTACGTGTATTTTGAGTAAGGTTTGAAACACCCATGACTCGCTAATCTTTTTAAAATTTTCTGATGGCTTGTCATGCTTGTGGACATTTTCAGCTTTCTTCTAAATCACTTGCGGATGGTAAAGTGGCGAAAACAATTTGCCCAAAACAACTGGTTTTATATTATATTCAAACCAGTGTAGGCCTAAGTAAATATAATTGATAAATATGAGGAGAGTTCCGAATGGCATACGGCCACACTCATTTTCCTTGAAGTTTAAGTTCAAATATTAAAACAGCCATTGCATTAGAATGTGATGTAGGATACAATCTCATAATGACAAAATCATAAAATGTAAAATTTTGGTGAGAAAATTACAAAGCATTCAGGAAAATACTAAGGTCATGATGTAAGTTTTTTATCAGACAACTGACATTGTAAACAAGTCTTATCATGTCATTCATGGCATGCAAGGGTTTTCATTTGTGCACAGGGCTAGGGGCATCAAAGTCAAAGTGTTGTCCGTAGAACAGCAGGCTCTTTCAAGTTTCATGTCTTTCTCTATCTATCGTGTTCTAAAAACGTCACTTCGCCTAGTACTAGTACTGCCTACTGGCTCAATTATTTGAAAAGACAGACAATTCCAAAAGTTACAGTAATATCCTTGAACACATTCTGCACAATCAGGTGTCACAAATATCCTCACTTGGCTTACCAAATAAAGGAGAAAAATTCGAATTCGCCCGAGGTTTCTTTCGTATGCCAGATAAAAATTTCTAATTTTGCGCTGCGAAATAAAATGTTTGAAAATGGACCAATCACATGAGACTACTTGTGACTGGTGCCCATCTTACTTCACGTTTCCTAAGGGCTCAGGTTAGTGAGAGCCAGTGTTATATTCACAAACTCGGATATAATAATTGGTGGCGCTGTTTATATCCATCGTTGTATATTTAGCTGGTCCGCGCCTGCACGTACGTACGTACGTACGTACGTACGTAAACGCGTCGATACTACCGTCGCGTCCTCAGGATAGGAGGACGGTCATGTGGAAATCTGTCCTAATCGGCCATTTAAGAGGTCCTCTGGGAACATAACTCCTATCAAAGTCTCCTTAAACCACATTCATCATGTATGGCCAAGATGATGGTAAATAAGATATTATTTTGCTTGACAAACTTGAACTAATTTGCTTACATGGTTGTCTCTATTTTGATGACAAAATGGCTTCCTGACGATGAAATGTGAAAATGTGATTTCACAAAGTAACATCTGCACAAAACTTAGAATGACCTAAGCCTAAGGTAAAGCCAAAAATACTACGAAAGTTTGTCAGCTTTCGTTACAAGGATTGGTAATATAACGTTAGGCCTAGCTCAATTTTTTTGGTGCGCTTGGGCGGAAACAGGTTTTTTTAGGACATGCAGAAACTCGAATGTCTGACAAGTGAGACTGAGACCCTAGGCCTACTGGGTGTCTTCCTCCGAACATGCCAAATTGTTGTATTTCTGCGTGCGAGCTCATTAATATTTTGTAATCCCACTGGGTTTTTACAATAAGACATGCTGTAATCAGGAGGGATCATAGAAACATTCCCGAATTTGGGACTGATAGTTTCCAGTATCAGTATCAGAAAAAGCCTCAAATTGTGGGCCTACAGTGTATTTAGTATTTTGGATTAGAGGTGGGCATCTACATTCAGAAATGAGTTTTACTGCTGTTTTGGGGTATCTTCCTTGAAATAAAAAAAGATTTTTGTGGCTAACCCCCAAGAAATTGAAACGAAAAGTGATCTCCTGGCTGTAATCTTGAATTTTCAGTAAAAAACGGAGACCAACGTCTTCACGAGAGTCAACAGGTGGCGCTATTTCGGTCCGATTTTGCGCTGTTTCCTATTGGTGCATATTTGGTGTAGTGCAACCTACTGAGACCCTTTTTCTACATGCATGACATGCCATGTCTATCATGTCTACGGCCCAGAATAATTTAATAATATGGCGAGAAGTGTGGGGTTTGCAGTAGGCATAGGGCCCGTTAACTGTACAGCAGTAGCTGAAGTACTTGGTACATGTAGCATAACCAGAGAACAGCCATGACAGTGCAAAGCTTAATATTAATTCACTCATTGCTACTCTACTGACTGCAGGCCTACTTGGACTCAATTTAAAATTGATTTATTTGCAGTCTCTTTTGACATGTTTGGGGAGGACAGTTTCTACAAGTTATAGGCCTTGTCTTAAACTACCCCCAGAAATATAGGGTCCGACGTCTGCCCTGCTCGTGGGAGTGGGGCAGATGTCTAACCCCACAGTTCAGGGGGTAGTCTTAAACATGTGAAATGGTGAAATAAACTTTGAAACAAGACTGAACATGGGGCCTATTTTCATTGTAAGATAGTGATTCCATTAATGCTGTCCGTCACTCTCACACTTGACAATTATGCCATGGCGCTACTACTAAAAATAGTACTAGCTACGTACTACTATTCATGATGTTGCCACTGCTTAGGAAGGTTTTCAGGTATGTTTAAAAGGCACAGACGCGACATGTTACGGATTAGCTGTTATGGCCTTATTTATGTACCAAAATGTTTGCTGTTTAGTACCTTGGATACCAGTTTCCCTACATTGTACACGTACCTTGGATTGGGTGTCTGTGTGTCTACATTGTGTACATGTGTTTGAAGTGGCGCGAATTTACGTTGGTTGCAAGACAACCATCGGCAAAACTTCAATTAAGATTGTCATTGATTTTTTTGGGGGGGGGAGAATGAGTCGGTAAAAATAAAGGAGGGGGGACTTGTGCCCGGTGCAGCCTTTGAATCCACCACGGCAATGCTCTGTCTCTTTAGTCTAACACTTTTGAAATTGGCTCTTCTCATTTCAGAACCGTATGAAGAGGATGATTCGGATGAGATCACGCAAGATCTCTGGCAAGAAGCCTGCTGGATTGTCATCAGCTCCTACTTCGATGAGAAGGGTCTGGTCCGACAACAGCTCGACTCGTTTGATGAGTTCATCCAGATGTCTGTCCAGCGAATCGTGGAGGATGCCCCAGCCGTTGACCTACAGGCAGAGGCTCAACACACATCCACAGAGATGGAGATTCCTGTAAGAACATCATTCTAAAAAGGGGGGGGGGGAGAACAAAAGACTCAAAACTAGAATGCATGGGTAGGTACCACCTGTGGTTTAGGGTCATATGTTTATTTTTTGGAAGATGTGGCTTGCAAAATAGCCTGCATGTCCTTGGAAAATAAAATTGGATTATCGTACATGTATGTCAGATATATATGAATATAGACGTTATACTTAGAATTGCACATGAATTGTCTAATTGCGGTTGCATTTTCTTTTTTGCATAGACGCGTTACTTGTTGAAGTTTGAGCAGATCTATCTCTCCAAGCCCACACATTGGGAGAAGGATGGCTCGCCAAGTCCAATGATGCCCAATGAAGCTCGACTCCGTAATCTCACGTAAGTCCTGATTTGTTAGGCAGGGTTAAAGACAAAGCACTTATTGGGTGTGAGAGTCACAAGAAATCTCCTTTTGAACAAGTCACCTGTTTTTCAAGCTGTTCTGACAGTGCCCACTTTTATTTTCATAGTTACTCAGCCCCACTGTATGTAGACATCATGAAGACAGTGATCCAAGATGGTGAAGAAACATCAGAGACTCAGCATCTTAAGACATTCATTGGCAAGATTCCCATCATGCTTCGCTCCACGTATTGCTTGCTTAGCGGCCTGACTGATCGTGATCTTACAGGTGAGCTCACAGTCACTCCGAACAGATTTGTCAAATTTAAGGAAGGTTTACTTGCTGCTGTCTCAAAAAAAGACGTCTGTTGACAGATGGAAACAGAAACATGCAAGATAGAAATCCCAAAGAGGAAGCATAATGTATCAATCATTCAAAGATGGAAGCTGGTAAAAAATTATCAATTTTGGAAGTGGTCCCTCAGTTACTTGTTCCTAGTGAAAAATATTGCTGATTTTTTACGTTGTCCAGAGTTGTCGTTATTTCAGCAATAAGTACGCTAACCGTTTATTGCTATGGTCTTGGCTTTGGTCAGAGTTGAATGAGTGTCCCTTGGATCCTGGTGGCTACTTCATCATCAATGGCTCAGAGAAGGTGCTGATTGCTCAAGAGAAGATGGCCACTAACTCGGTCTACGTCTTCTGCAAGAAAGACACCAAGTATGCCTTCACTGCTGAGTGTCGGTCCTGCTTGGAGAACTCCTCTCGTCCTACTAGTACTATCTGGGTGCATCTTATGGCCAAAGGAGGGCAGGTAGGCTGTCTTTCATCAGTATCCTGTTTTGAGAAGCACAAATTAGGAAGTTTGGGATCAGGATGCAGTTGCTCTCTTGTTTATTCACATCATTTTATTATGGATCTCAGTTTTTGAGATTTTGCATTCTGTTTCTGACCTCCAGGGCTCCAGGAAGAGTGCCATTGGTCAGCGCATTGCAGCCATTTTGCCCTATATTCGCCTGGAGATTCCCATCATGATTGTCTTCAGAGCCCTAGGGTTTGTCGCCGACAGGGACATCCTAGAACACATCATCTATGACTTTGACGATCCTGAAATGATGGAGATAGTAAGGAAAATGTCGTACTTGTTGCCTTTGACCTTGACTGTGTATTTCTTGCCCTGACCTGTCCTCAGATCCTATGAAGCATTTAGATTAATTGCTTTGTAATGGCTTCTACTATTCTCCCAGCTAATCTACTTGAGTCTCAAATTCCTGAGAAGTATATTTAGAGCTATGTCACGCCTGTTCTTCCTGTTTGGCTATTGAATCATCTTTATGCACCCAGGTGAAACCTTCCTTGGATGAGGCATTTGTCATCCAGGAACAGAGTGTCGCATTGAATTTCATCGGTGCTCGTGGAGCAAAGCCAGGTGTCACCAAGGAGAAGAGAATCAAATATGCACGGGAGATCCTACAGAAAGAGATGTTGCCACATGTAGGCGTCAGTGATTTCTGTGAAACAAAGAAGGCTTACTTCCTTGGGTAAGAGAACTAAAGAATGGATGTTGATAAGGACATGATAACTCGTAATGTTCTCTTTAAATCCTTCAAGCTTATTTAGAATCATTAAAATTGTTCAAAGTGGATTGAAATATTTTACAATCAGAAAGTGTAATGATACTACTTCTCTAAGTTGTTGGAATTCTTTTGGAACTTTGCAGGTACTGTGTTCACAGACTGCTCCTTGCGGCATTGGGTCGCAGAGAAGTGGATGATCGTGATCACTATGGCAACAAACGGTTGGATCTAGCTGGACCCTTACTGGCCTTCCTCTTCAGAAACCTCTTCAAGAATCTCTTGAAGGAGGTTCGGATGTACGCTCAGAAGTTCATCGATAAGGGCAAGGTCAGCTACAGCCCACACCCCTTCCAAATAAAATGTTCCTTTTAACAGTTAAATTGGACATTGGAGGCTTTTTAGCTAAAACCTTTCTTACAGCAGCCCAAGGTGAATCGGTAGAAAATCCACAGAAATTCTCTACCGTCACACTTGGCATTGCCACTTAATCAAAATTACACATGAGAGCTTGAACACCCACTTAAACACCCCTCAGCAAGTTGTGCTAATTGATTTTTCTGTGCAGGATTTCAGTATGGAGTTAGCCATCAAGACCAGAATCATTTCTGATGGCTTAAAGTATTCACTAGCCACAGGGAACTGGGGTGACCAGAAGAAAGCTCATGCTGCCAGGGCTGGGGTCTCTCAGGTAAAACTTCCGTTCATTGGACTCTAGTATTCCAAACAGGGCATTATTAACTTGTTCTCTTATACAACTCCCAGGATGTGCTGGTGATGTGTTTGATATGTAGAAGTGAGGCAGTTTATGTCTTCTTATTGTGGTTAATTTTTTTCCCTCCGGATGTATCAATTTTTTTTTCTGCAACTCTCCAATCAATTAATTATTGATTACTTGTGGTCATTGTCATGTTGTCATGGTTTAGGAATGCAGCTAGCTGTAAGTGAACACAAAGTGTTCTTAACAGTTTGATTTATATGAAATCCATGAATTGGATTGAAAGTTAGGATCTGTTTTTTTTGTTGTTGCTTCTGTACAGGTATTGAACAGACTGACATTCGTGTCCACGTTGTCCCATCTTCGTAGACTCAATTCCCCTGTGGGCAGGGACGGCAAACTGGCCAGACCTCGTCAGTTACACAACACACTGTGGGGCATGATCTGCCCCGCTGAAACACCAGAGGTTAGTGGTCAGTGGTTACTCGCATCATGTGACTGTTTGTTTGCTTTTTGAGGGGCATTTTATGAATCTTGTCGGGGCATTTTTGCAAGATTATTGTCTCAGTTACTCTCAGTCCTTGCCGACTCTTTTATGTTGTATTTTCATAGCTGCATTTCTTTTTTCAATAAAAATTTCGTTGGAAGTCCAGAGTTGAATTCAATATCCAAGTCTCCTTTTGGAAACCAACATACTTACCACTACATTTGGATTGTGTTGTGTCTAGGGTCACGCTGTGGGTCTTGTCAAGAATCTTGCTCTGATGGCCTACATCTCAGTAGGTTCCCAACCTAGTCCCATCCTGGAGTTTCTTGAGGAATGGAGTATGGAGAACCTGGAAGAGATTGCCCCGTCGGCCATCAACGAGTATGTTAACATACCATTCTAATAAATAGATCCAATGCAATCCTTCAAATGAGACAAACCCACCGAAATGAAGCACCAGAGTCTCCAATCAAATTTTTCCCAGTCAGAGATACAGCCTTAGGGGTCTCCGGATATGAGGAGGCTTAACATGGTTTGGGTGTAACCTCCTCATGGTTGTATTGCTTAGAAAGCCTGGCCAGAGAGTGTGTTGCTGGAGAAGTTTTGATAGTTCTTACGTCTTTGTGGCATTAGACAGAATGTTCAAGAACATAAATGAGGAATGTGTAGTTTGGTGAGATTTGAAAGCTGTAACCTTTGATTCAATCCCTTGTTGATCAATCCAGAGCGACCAAGATCTTTGTGAATGGCTGCTGGGTAGGCATTCATCGTGAGCCTGAGCAGCTCATGAACACCTTACGCAAACTACGTCGTCAGATGGACATCATCGTCTCCGAGGTGTCCATGGTACGTGACATTCGGGAGAGAGAGATCCGAATCTACACGGATGCCGGCCGCATCTGTCGGCCATTGCTCATCGTGGAGAACCAGAAACTTCTACTGAAGAGAAAACACATTGACATGTTGAAAGAACGGGAGTACAATAACTACAGGTAGGGGTCTGTTCATGAACCAATAAGCCTTTTGCAAGTTAAATTTGAATAAAATCTGGTACACTGTGTTATCTCAGGGCACATAGATATAACCATTTGAATTTCCTAGACTAAAGACATTGTTGCTACACCTCGTGATTCAAGGCAAGCTTTTGCATGGCGACCAAGATTAATGACACCTCCTGTCCTCAGTTAGCCTTAAATAACATACCTCACGATTTGTCTCATCAGTTGGCAGGACCTTGTTGCCAGCGGTGTTGTAGAGTATATCGACACCAATGAGGAAGAGACCATCATGTTGGCAATGACCCCTGATGACCTTCACGAGAAGGATGTCATGTACTGCTCTACATACACCCACTGTGAGATTCATCCGTCCATGATCCTGGGTGTCTGTGCATCCATCATTCCTTTTCCTGATCACAACCAGGTATTATAGATCTTCCATCTCTTACCATCTTTCAGCCCAACAGCTTGATGCATGTCAAGACTGTATAAGGAAATTCTGCCATTTTGTGGGGCAATTGCATTGAGATTTTTGTATATCGCTGTCTGTTAAACCTTCTCATATCTTGTCAAAATGAAAAAATCAATGGCATTACATTAGCTTGCAATAGCTGGGACAGGTTTTTATGTTTATGTCTAGCATTGATAAGCAGATCGTTTTTCTGTTAAGTATAACAAACTCAATACACACCTGTCTTCTCTATCACCAGTCACCCCGTAACACCTACCAGTCAGCTATGGGTAAGCAAGCCATGGGCGTCTACATCACCAACTATCACGTTCGCATGGATACCCTTGCCCACGTGCTGTACTACCCCCAGAAACCTCTGACCACCACACGGTCCATGGAGTACCTCCGATTCAGAGAGCTGCCTGCTGGTATTAATTCCATAGTGGCTATTGCCTCCTACACGGGCTACAACCAGGAAGATTCTGTCATCTTGAACTCAGGAGCTGTCGATAGAGGCTTCTTCAGGTCAGTGATTGAAACCTCGAGAAGCTTTTTCTGAAGAATTTTTTTCCAAAACCTGTTTCTTATAGGCTTTGTTTGCTCAGTGCTTTCAGGTCTATTCAGATGGAATTTGAATCCTATGACGAAAAATAAGGTACGTATTCTGAAGGATTCTATGCACTTAACAGCAATTTACAACTGGAAGGTAGCCACTTTTACCTTAAAATTGCTTTGTCCGTCAGGTCAGTCTTCTACCGGTCATACAAGGACTCAGAGTCCAAGAAGATGGACCAGGAAGAGATTTTTGAGAAGCCAAATCGAGAATTTTGCAGAGGTAATTCCACTGTAGAATGTATTTTGGTGTAGAGAAAAAAGCCAGTTTGGATTTCTGTTCAGTCAAGATTCACATGAAATTAGAGGCTCTTGCAAGTTCATTCTCAAGACTTTGGTTCAAGTTTGTGGTAGTAAAATGATAGTATCGCTCTGTTTTTGCTCTTCTTTCCTCCAGGGATGCGAACAGCGGTCTATGAAAAGTTGGAGGACGATGGCATCATTCCTCCTGGCACTCGTGTGTCTGGAGATGATGTCCTCATCGGCAAAACAATAACAGAACCTGAGGATGATGATGAGGTACCAGAGTAGGGTTCTTTTGCAACATTCTTTGTCTCTCTTGGTCTTTGACATTTTGCTGTCTCGTTTGGACTTCTTGTACTGTGACGTTCCTAGAAATTGTACAGCGACTGTTTAATCATTAAATAGTGTATGCTGTGGTTCGGTGATCTAAGGTCTGGAAATGCTTTTGTAGTGGACTGATATTTATGACACTTTGCTTGTGTCCTACAGCTGGAGGGTACCAGTCGACGGTATACCAAGCGAGACTGTAGCACATTCATGCGACGCTCAGAGACTGGTATCATTGATCAGGTCATGATTAGCATCAACCAGGAAGGCTACAAGTTTTGTAAGATCAAGGTGAGAAATGGCAGCATTGGTGTGACAAGAACTCTGACACATCGCCCATCAGTTTCTTGTTGGAGTCTCATCAAATCATTTATTTCAGAAGCTTGCATTGGATGACTCTGAATTTGCTGGTGGTTTTGTTGAATCTGTCGGCAGGTTCGGTCGGTGCGTATTCCCCAGATCGGCGACAAGTTTGCCAGCAGACATGGGCAGAAGGGTACTTGTGGAATGAAGTACAGACCAGAGGTAGGGCTGATTCTCTAACGTTGCTCATTTCCTTTAACATCGAGAGTAATATTCAGCATTGAACAAGCCTCCTTTGTGGTTATTCAATAGTCTCAGAGGAGTTTGGCTTTGTTATAAAACCAGTGAAGGCATGTAGTTTACTCTCAGCTCTTAAAGAGACATCTAGTGGAGACGTTTGTTGTAACAGTTCCTCATGTTCTTTTCCACCTGTTTAGGACATGCCATTTACCTGTGAGGGCATCAATCCAGACATCATCATCAACCCTCACGCCATCCCTAGCCGTATGACCATCGGTCACTTGATTGAATGCCTCCAGGGTAAAGTATCGGCCAACAAGGGGGAGATTGGTGATGCAACGCCGTTCAACGACTCAGTCAACGTACAGAAGATCTCGGATCTGCTGCATGAGTATGGATACCATCAGAGAGGCAATGAGGTAGGAATAAAACTTGGCCGTATTGGATCTTGAGCAAATGATAAGTGAAGACATCAAAATATGTTTTAAAAATAGAATCAGTTATCCTCTAATCTCAAAATATGATACCTTCCATGTGAATTTAATCACACACTAAATCTTTCAGAGCATTCAAAGTCCTTGATTGTTCTTTATACTGACATAGAGTCTTCAATCCTATTTGTTGTCTTTTGCAGGTGCTTTATTGTGGTTTCACTGGCCGCAAGATTGGTGTTCAGGTATTCCTGGGTCCAACCTACTACCAACGTCTCAAGCATATGGTAGATGACAAGATTCACTCCAGAGCTCGTGGACCTGTGCAGATCTTGAACAGACAGCCCATGGAGGGCAGATCGCGGTAAAGTTGGCATCCTTCACCTTCTCAGTGTACTTCTTAACCCTAACCCCCCCCCCGGTCCTGTTTGTTAGGGACCCTCCTCAATCCTCCAGAATCATCCAATTTGGGGGGTAACAAAATTGGATTCTCCCTCAAGCCTACAAAGTCCTCCAAAATTTCTTGAAAATGTTACATGGAGGTGAGCCTACTGCCTCAATCCTTCGAAATTCTCTGGCAATTCCTGCCATTATGTTGAGGCAGTGCGAATGGCATTCTTGAGCAGTGCGGTTGATTAAAAAGAAATATGGGGCTGAATTTATGCATGACTGAGCAAGAACAACACAACGTCCAGCCCACAACCTTCACTCATGGAATCCTTCACAATCAGCCATACACTTTAACTATTCACCCTCAATCCTCCAAAATCCTCTGAAACCGCCCGAAGGATTTTAGAGGAGTGACGAGGGTTAGGGTTAAAAGAGTATACACAGGAGAAAGTTTTCAATGTCAATTTAAGCCCTGCCTTTAACGTAAATGGTTTTTCAACCTATCATTGTTGACTTGATTGTGTACTCTCATCATTTAATCTCAGTGATGGTGGTCTTCGCTTCGGCGAGATGGAACGTGATTGTCAGATCTCTCACGGCTCAGCCCAGTTCCTGAGGGAGAGACTGTTCGAGGTATCTGATCCTTATCGAGTTCATGTCTGCAACCTGTGTGGACTCATTGCTATTGCAAACTTGAGGAACAACACGTTTGAGTGCCGTGGCTGCAAGAATAAAACTCAGGTACAGAAATCACACTTTCTCCCTCCAGTTGGAACAAGAGAGGGCGTGTTTTTACAGGGAAGTGAATATCTTTTGGTGGGAAATTACTGCACGAACCTGCAGGTGTGTGTTTGGCACAGGGCATGCCTTGATAACGTTCAACTATTACACATTAGAATGAAGACTACATGTTTCGCCAGGCGAATTGATGTGTGCGCGTGCACAAGCCTGGTCGAAATTTTCCCACCAGCCTGTCTGTCCTCCTCTTTACCACGGAAAAGGGTGAACTTCGACTCAGGGTGGATTCAACTCCAAAAACAGACAGGATTCTGAAGAACTTGTGTCTCCTTCAAGAGTATTTTTGATGTAAACGTGCCAAAATGTTTTTCATTTCCAAGTTACGTTATCTTTGCAAAATATTGAATAATTGGACCCTTTCCAAGGACTTCTCAGTGTTTCTCCAGGAAGATAGTGAACCCTCTTACATCTTTTCCTGTTGCAGATATCTCAGATTCGTTTGCCCTATGCCTGCAAGCTCCTCTTCCAGGAGTTGATGGCCATGAGCATTGCACCACGGATGATGGTCATGCCGGAGGGAAAAGCCTGAGGAAGATTTCTATGGAAAGTGGAAATCCTATGGGAACGATGCCAATAGAACATCAGCTTTTCCCAATTTGGCCAAGTTTATGGAACAGACACGGAAGTTTTCTTCATCAGCTGTGATCTTGACAGTTCAATAACCAAGATCTTGAGCAACCTTTGGTTTTGCTTGACCACCTTGTTGGTTGCTAGTGTGGAAGAGTGACTGATGAAGAATTTCCAACTCAAAGACTTCAGAAAGGAAGTAGTGAGAACTCCAGCATAGTGTGACAAACTGATTGATGCAAATGTTGTAGAAATGTACCCCTCAAAACGTGGGTCACTCTTGGCAAATGTCGATAATAATTAACACATTTGTTTTCACATTTTTAGTGAAGCACATAATCTGTCACACTAAACATAAAATATTTGCCAACAATCCACATTAACTTTAACAAGGCAAAAGAGTGATTACAGTGCCAAGGATTTGTTTTAATAATTCCAATGTCCAGAACAGGTGTTTAAATGGTACCAAATGGTACCTAAAAGTGATACATGTATTGTGAAAAGGATTATGGACGGATGGTGTATTATTGCTAACAGTTTGCATCCACTTCAGAAACACAATTACACTTGCATAGCATACAGAGTTCAGGCCCAACAAAATAATAGTTGTGCTTCCTATTACATGGGAAAAAAATAGGTTGGGTATTAAAGTGGGTAGTATCTTTGTTTTTCTTCTAAAGTTTTTGGGTCAAAAATTTTAGGGTGGCAATTTTTTTTCGTTTTTAATTACAAAGTGATTTTGATGGGCTGCGGTGTATTCCACACTGTTTACACACAAGACTTGTGCTTCAAGCCGCACGGATATGTATCACTTTACGCACATACTGTACATGTGCGTGCACGGTTGAGTAGCGTGTGTTATGTGTATGGAACTCTCCACTACTGTTCAGTGTCCGAACGAGGATGTGCAAAGTTGACCTGGCTGTCGCGTCGAAAGAAAAAGAAAAATTGGTGCTTAATGAGGAAAATCCGGCCTGTCGATGGCAAAACAGTGGAAAATAAATTTTGGCATGCTCAACAAAAAAGTGGAGATTATAAGCATGAGGGTTGGCAATAGTAGTTTTTATTTTTATTTGTTTTTTCAATAACAAGATTTGGGGGTCGGCAGAATTTGTTAGGTTGGGGTGAGTAACTGGAAGCAAAACTATTATTTTGTTTGGCCTCGTCATGTTATTTTGTAATAAAAACACATTGGAAAGGAAATGCTGTTTAAAATTGCTAAACCTTTATAAAGTTTCCTGCCTATCAAAGAAAGACCTTGGAGAATTCATTTAAGTTCATTGGAAGCTTTTGCCATGTTATCAAGTGTAGGCATACGCTGTTGTGAAAGTAATTTTGTTTTGAACACACATGCATTCGCCTTGGTTTTTGACAGAAAAAGTATCATGGAAGCAAGTTGAACAAACAACTTTCCTTTCCTGACAGGATTCTGTACATAAAAGCTGAAGTACACACTGTAAATATTACATTACTGAACAATTTTTTGAATAAACTATCAGCTTTGCTGCTGGTTAATTAAGAGTATGAAGTTGATGTCAAATGGCAGTTTTTTTAAGGTTGAATTTGTGATAGGAAATGCAGCCTTAAATAGCCACAGACATCCAGAGCGGGATGGTTACATGGACAGTCTATTAAAGGGTGGCTGAACAAAATGTACATGTGAAAGGAGAATTTGTTGTTTTTGCAAATTCTCGAACACTTAACCCATTTTGTAGGTGACACAGTATTAAAAACAGTGGCAAAAGCTCGAAATATGTGTAGAGACAGCAACTAAAGTCCACTGAGGAATAACATGTATTTTGTAAAACTGACACCAGTGTTCCAGCTTCACCCCAAATCCATCAAAGAAACTAAATATCAGAAACAACAAACTTTTAAATTCCATTTAACTCAACCTTTGAACCTTACAATTAATTAACTTGGGTCACCATCAGGTTAGGCAACCCATAACACACACAGTTAAACCAATGCCTGTTAATTAACTCCAACTCTTCACCGCCAGCCAACTGTTCTTTACTTGTTACACTAGTCAGTGACCCTTGACCCTTCACCTCTGCCACCTGACTTTCCTTTTTATCCTCTTTCTTGCCTTTGGTCTTTGCACTCTTACCCTCTTCACCTTTGACCTTTGCACTCTTGCCCCCTTCGTCGCCTTTGGCCTTGGCATTCTTGGACTTGTCTCCTTTGCTGTCACTGCCGTTGGCTTTCTGAGGCTGCGATGCCACACTGTTCTTGCCGTCATTCTTGTCATCCGCCCCCTCGCCTTCCTCTTCCTCCTCCCCCTCCTGCTTCCAGGTCGGAATGAACATCCGACGGACCGTTTGACCGGTTGTCCTTCCAATCTCCAACAGAGCTATCATTGAATGAGAAGACAGATTAAGAGAATAGAATACTGCAGAACTGAGATGCTTACTCTACCAAACACAGCACAGGCGCTTTCTTAATCTAGTGGAATGCATGTGCGAAATTTGTCACCACAAAGTCAGTTGAGTACCCAGCCGATCATTCATCTCAACCCTGACACCTTGACCCACCCCTCCTCACCCCTTCTATGCTGCCCCAGAGTACCCAGCCGATCATTCATCTCAACCCTGACACCTTGACCCACCCCTCCTCACCCCTCCTATGCTGCCCCAGAGTACCCAGCCGATCATTCATCTCAACCCTGACACCTTGACCCACCCCTCCTCATCCCTCCTATGCTGCCCCAGAGTACCCAGCCGATCATTCATCTTTACCCTGACACCTTGACCCACCCCTCCTCACCCCTCCTATGCTGCCCCAGAGCACCCAGCCGATCATTCATCTTTACCCTGACACCTTGACCCACCCCTCCTCATCCCTCCTATGCTGCCCCAGAGTACCCAGCCTATCATTCATCTTTACCCTGACACCTTGACCCACCCCTCCTCACCCCTCCTATGCTGCCCCAGAGCACCCAGCCGATCATTCATCTTTACCCTGACACCTTGACCCACCCCTCCTCACCCCTCCTATGCTGCCCCAGAGTACCCAGCCTATCATTCATCTTTACCCTGACACCTTGACCCACCCCTCCTCACCCCTCCTCTGCTGCCCCAGAGTACCCAGCCGATCATTCATCTCAACCCTGACACCTTGACCCACCCCTCCTCACCCCTCCTATGCTGCCCCAGAGTACCCAGCCTATCATTCACCTTTACCCTGACACCTTGACCCATTCCTCATCATCAACCCTCCAACTCGTCCCCCACTCCCACTAGTCCTCACCTTTCAATAGTGTCTGGAATTTGTTGGCATTCTGCTGTTTTGTGCAATGCCACTGATTCTCTATGATGCAGCCGGCCCCACTCAGACTCAACAGCATGGCTGTCTCAACCGACTTCTCAAGCGACAACTCGTTTTTGCTGGCAAAATAATTACAGAATGGACATTGAGCAAATACTGCTTGGAAAGTGTAGACAAATACATTAACTCTGTCAATTGTCACGAAAAGAGTTATTGCATTTATGAGCAAAAGCCTTCGAAGTCCCATTTTGGAGTGATTTCTTCTCAGTGTTTACCTCTTTTGGACATCAATCTTGGACTGTCTCATAAAGCTTTGGCTTGTCTGCACAAGATCCAGTATCATCACCAACTGGCATTCTGTGGGAGACAAGACAAACGTATTTCCTCATTGACGATTTGATAACAAGAACATAAAGGTAGAGCTGTGCCAAAATAGTCCGGAAGGGTTTGCAAGTAATCGGGCTTGCAACCAACAAGCACAATGAAATCTTCATGTAGCTCTTTTCCAATCTACCATTGTAGGTCAAGCGCTAATTACCAGCAGACGCTTACCAGTTAGATTCATGGGAGCCAGTTTCTGCGGAGGGACATGCGAGAAGAATTTCTCCAGTCCATAGAAGATGAAAGCGGCGCACTCACGGAACTGTTCTTCCCACTCGCCCACACTGCCATGCAAAAGACAAAGTAACGACGAATGGCATTGATCATGCATGAATGACCTGGTCATACTGAACTGGTCAGGGTAAAATACATTGTTAAATCATATTGCTATCGTATGTTTTCGATAGAATAATTTCACTGAGATAGCAATTGAGTACAAGGCTTGTAAATATCTTAATCATCTGTAATGTCACTAATGTTACAAAATTGAGTCATGAAAATGCTACACTATGACAGTATATTTTAAAGGGTGCAAGAGACATCAAACATTTTTCCGGCTACCTCAAGGTGACCTGCTTAAGTATGCTTTTTCAAATACATAACCCAGCTTGGCAGGTCTTGTTTTACCTTGGTACATGGTCACTGCCTGTAATTCCCTCCCAACGAGCTGAGAACTGGTTGTTATAAAGCTTCAAAGCTTCCTGTAGCTCATACACAGGATGACTGACTTCTGTCAGACACAAAAACAGGAATACAAAAAATATTAAAACCTTGCCACCTGTCAAATTTCTCAGGCATTTTAATGAGTTAAAAGCTTTGCATTATAATAAACCAAAGATTATTCTTAATGATTGTCCTCAAAAAATGAAGGGACTTAAATCTGAAAATCTTTACAAAATTGTACCTTCTCCCGGGCAGTCATAATGTGGATCAACGACATCTGTATGATGACATCCTTCAAGGAAAATAATGAATACCATTCAAGGATGCTTAATTTATTAATTTTCTTGATCAGATCTTTGTTGGTCTTGTGCTTCCAATACCATGCTCCAAATGTACCGCTAACAAAGTGTCTGTGTTTAAAAATTCAAAGGATACACTTGAAGCTGTGCGTATCAATGGGTAGGCAACTAGGTGGTACCGGACGATCTATTGGTACCTGTGCAGAACAAAAGATCACATCAATCAATCAACATCATTATTATCCCTAAATCAGTCCAAGTCAAGGTGTTCCATCTGGCTTAACTAGGGTCCAAGATCAACCAGCAGCACCCAGCAACTTTCTGTTGTGGTGCTGGCCCTAATAATCTGTCCTCATAAGACAGGAATTGACCACTTTCATAACTGCTTCTGATAGTCTCTAAGGACAGCCACCTAAACAATGACCATCTTGTGATGAGTTCTCATCAGTCCACCTACCATCTTGACTCCTTTGGCCTTATCCTTAGCTGCTTTGATCTTTGCAGCTTCTTTCTTCTTCTTGTCATCACTCATCACTTCCTCTACAAAAGATCAAACATCAGGCTGTCACGTCACTCACACAGAATGAAGCAGTTTAATAATTCTCTTTAAAACTGTTTTATACTAATCACAAATTTCTAGCGCAGTTTTTCTCCTCTGTCCTTTATAAAGTACCTTCTGGTTCCTTGTGGATGCGATGGTACAGCATCTGCAAAGAGAAGTCTCGAGACAGCGAGGTGATGGCAGGTGACGAGAAGATGGTCAAAGCTTCAAGGGGCATTTCAAGAAGCCACTTATCAGCCAGGAGGATGACACATTCCTCAGGAGTAGCAGAGGTGGCTGGATCTGAGCGAGATGTCGGGGCTGGTCCTGGTGTCTCCAAAGCTCTGCAGTAAATTCAAACAAACAAAGTGAACTTTTCACCTCTGGTCCAATTTGGTTGAAAGTTTCAACTGTCAGAGAGGAATTCAAAAGCAAATCCTGTTGCTGTACTGAGCTTAATATAGAATTTTATTCACGGTTTCTCAAGAATGATAACATTACAATACGTATCTATAATAAATCTTTTTCTTCAACCTGTTTAAAACAATCATAGCTCCAATGAAATCTACCTGATAGCTGGGTCCAAGTAAGATAGCACAGGCTTCAGATATTCCTCCAACTCTCGCAGCAATTCCAGAAACTGCTCTTGCAGTTTGTCCTCGGCTTTCTCAATGTCGCCAGACCAATCCTACAACACAAAATAATCAACAAACAAATCCCCATCAAAGTGAAGTGATGATAAACAATGCTTTCTCTTTCAAATACTATCAGCTGCACAGGTGCACTGACGTTAGCAAAGAGTCTTGAAGAATGATCCAATCATAGGCAGATGACAGTTGACTCTGATGGTTGTCAATAAACAACGGCATAATCGTCTTGGTGGAGTATTGGACATAAACCCGCAGGTCTCGGGTACGAATCCCGCCAATCCTGCCAATACCTTGATGTCCTCCTTCATGTCATCAGAGATGTTCTCCAACATCTTCTGTCGCTGGGCCTGCTGCGATCGCTGGTACTCTGCCTTCAGCAGTGTGGCCATTACATCCTGCTTGTGTTGACGGAATCTGAATGAAATGATAGAAAAGTGCAGTCTCTACAAGTCAAGCAGGTTTAAAGTACAAAGCTAGGAGTTTAGAACCACGCCTGTACTGTCAAGAGGAGTAAAGAAACCTGAACCACCTCTAGGGTTAATTACATTTCAGTGAAGAAAGAGGATTGACTGAAAAATTCCTGTTTTATAACCTTCCAAGATGCAGAATGAGACTGCTTATTGACTGACCTCCTGTGAAGTGACTCTAAAGTATGAGGCTCCACCAATGTCCGAGTGACCTTTGCCCTTGATGCAGTACTTTGACTTCCTTTGGAGGGTTTACCCCCCTCCTTCCCTCCCGCTGGTTTGGGTCGATCCAAAATGGCCCCATACAAAGTTGACCTGAGGTAAAAATTCAAGAAGGAATAGGTACAAATTGGATTGATCTAAACTGAAAAAGACAAAGAGTATATAACTGTATACTTGGATTGAACAGTTTTGACAGAGGTTTCTCAGTAAAAAATTATCCACAGTGGCAAATCAAGAGCTGAAGTGCTCTATCTAGATGAAGTTTAGTTATAATATTTCCACACAGAGAGTTTTTGGTCAATGGTGAAAAAGAAAGATAAATAGTGACAATGAACCAAACAGGAGTTGATTATTTTTGACTAACTTGTCTTCGGAATGTTGCAAGATGACCAGGTTGAAGTTTGTAGGCATCTCTTTGATCAGATCCATGTGCTGGGGGCTGACAGCGATGCGTTTCCATGCCTACCACAAAAACAAGACAGCTCACTTCCAGTAAAAGCTTTCAACCTACTAAAATCATGAGAGTATTGAATTCACACTCCAAGGAGTTCCTTTTCAGATGTCTGTCTTACCTCAGAGGATTCTTGCAGATTTTCGTTAACCACCTTGGCCAGACTGCCGTGACCCATGTTGGTGGTTGCTGCATCAGTCTCTAGTCGCTGTCGCTGCTGCAGCAAAGCTGCTTGCTTAGAGGTGGAGGGATCTCGCTGTGCCCTCAGAAGCAAGTCTTCAAGACACTTGGAGCTCATGCAACTCTGATAACGAAGAAATAAACATGCACTGTAACATACCCCAAGAATTAGCCTTGCACCTGGTTCATTTCTCTCACTATGAAAACACTGATCCATGATATTCAAATCATTCAAAGGAATCATTTAAAGCATATATCAACTGACACTGCAATAGTTTTGAAATACTTTTGCGGCAATATTGCAGACATATTCCATCACATATCTAACCTGATACAGTGCTAAATACTGGGAGGCCATCGCACTGTCATACTGTCCACAGCTCTCTACAAGCTCCAAGCATCCTGCTGCTACCAAATTCTACATGATAAAGTAAGATTAAATAGTGAGAATGTTAAGAGACTGGCAAACTTCGACTCCTTCTACAATCAGACAGAGATTGAAACCCAAGACAAAGCAGAGACAAGTAGACTGGCCCGCTGTTTGCACTGAGCAGACTGACCTTTGAAACTTTTAACCCTAGCTATCTTTACCCTGTCTCCCTTCTGGAGGGCTAGTTGCACACTCTGGGTTAGCACCTCGCTGGCTTGGGCCAAGTACAGCTCAGAGGAAGTCTGATTTGCCTGATGGGTAAAAACAAGCAGTGGAAACATATGGCTGACATTATAGGACTATGTAGTCATGTGTGATGTCTAGCTAAGCCATAAAATTTGACAGATGAGGAACTTTTACTGAGCACATACGCTCATCAGTATTGAGCAAATATCTGAAATGTTCCATGAATTCTTCCTACTTGAAGACATTACACATGTCAGCTCTTCTCACAAGCAAAGGACAGTGCTTGTATAACATTCAGTGGCAAAGTTTCCTCCTTTAGCATACCTTGATGTTGACTGCTACAGACGAATATTTGATCAGTTGAGAGGCGGACACATCCAGATCTTTCCCATCATGCATTTCTTCCCCATCTTCTGTCTCCTCTGTGTTCTTCACTGGTTGACTGCCTTGACCAACTCCTGATCCTGCAGTGAGATTCTACAACGAGAAGATACGACCCAACAAAATGTAATGAGTTGGGAATGAATACAAGAGTCATTTCTCTGCAGGCCTCTCTAAAAAATTCTGTACATAATACATAGAGAGACGAAGTAACAAAGTCACAGAATTACACCAATAGTAGTACAGATATTAACAACTTTAGTACATGAAACTTCCAAATTTGACAACAATGTTTACCATGTATTGGAGATCCCACTGGCTTGGTGGAGAGGCACCACGACTGCTAGCCAGCATGCGAAGACAACGACCCATGTTGTACAAAGTCTGCAAACATCAAGAGAAAAAAGCTGAAACTCAAATAGCACAAGTAATTATTTGGAGTGAAGTTCAGCATGGAGGCAGAAACTGCAACGAAGTGACAAGGAACACATGTATAACCTTTGCTTTGAGTTGACCAATGGAACCAGCCAAGGTGTGCGCACTCTGAAGGACAGACAGGGCACCAGTGGCAAATGTGCTGAAAAAAGTAAACAAAAATGCAAACACTTCAGATATTGAAAACCTATCAATTATCCAATCAATTATCCATTCTTTAGACTTTACAAAGCATGAGATTGATGCAGTTTGGCATCAGCTGATGCTTATAGTTAAAAGAGAAGAAACCACGAGATGAAGAAAGCATCTTTACAGAAAGAAAGTCAGACCAACCTTGCCATCTTCTGCCATTGCTTGTCAATATCTGTCAGTACCGGTGTGGCCGAGATGAAGTCTTCAACAAGCTGTGAAGAAAGGGAACAAAGTTTGCAAACAGTCAAAATAGTGTTCGGCTTAGACTAAAGCACAAGTAAAATATGATTGGCGTACCTTTATTGTTCACCATGAACATTCAGTGTCATGTCGGTGTACTTTCAGAGGGAACAAACAGAATCAGACAGTCTGTGGATGCTACAGGTCTGAATAGAGTTTTTGCATAGCTGCCATCTTGAAGGTTAGTGTTTTTTTCCACAGGGTATGCACAAAAGAGGTTTCCCTGCGGAACAAAAGAACTACCCCGCAAGATGGCTACCACGTAAAGCCTCTATTGGGTTAGTCAGTCCTTGTTTCTTTGGATTGTTTACCAATACACACAGTATTCTTTCTCTACCTTCTCTACTTCTCCTTTTTGAGCTTCAACCTGCTGATGTTGTCTCTGCTCCTCAGCGTAGATGACAAACATGTCGATCAGGAGCTCAGCGTAGGAGATCTTGAGGATGCAGGACTCCCGCTGGAGAGGCAAGCTGATGCTTCTCATCTGACGAGACGAGAATGAAACAAGTAACAGTTTCCTCATCAATAAGACATTCCAACAGACGTAGAAGAGAAAAACTACTCAATGCAAGTGGTACAAAACTAGTTGGTCTGAGAAGAAACCGTGATGCTCTAAAAATGATAAGCAGGGAACAGGGATACAGATGTTGACATGACAAAATGAGGAAGTTGGAAGAGACTACTCCGCTCGGTATGTGGAGTATGTACCTCTTGAACTGCAGACAGCGTGCAGACATCTTGCAGCAGGTGATCCGTCATCTGAACTCCCTTCTGCATGATGGACTGGGCTTGTAAGAGAAAGCTATGCTGAATTTCCTTATCGTCGCTGTCGCAAGCAAACAACCTGTGAGGCAATAAACCAGTCAGATTGTATAAAGATGAACAAGCTGGTGTCACCGGAGACAGAGAATTACTGATGACTGAAGGAGATTGGTCATGGAATCAAAAAGGACTCGGTCATTAATGATGAGGATTTGCTCTATTATTGAGTTTGAGTACCTGAGTATGCTAGCATGTTGCTGCATGACCTGTGCTGCTTCTCGCTTGTAGTCGGCTCTGACAAAATCTTCAGCGCTACGTTGCAGTCTCTGCAAGAACAACACCACCAGCATTATTTTGAAAGATGTTGACTCCATATGCACAGGTGTACAAACTAATATGTAGAGAGCGGCTTGTTATAAAATAACAGTGAGGCCTGCATTTGAGGCAATCTGGCAGCTCCGCGACGCTACACTCACAAATGCAAATTTGTGTTGGATCAATTCTGATTCATCTGCCGTTACTGGCAGAGACAAAATATTGTGGAAAACAATCAAATTGAACAAAAAGTTTTAGAGATTAAGGTATCAATATGGTGACATCTGGTCCACGAGAAGTAATGAGAAACTATATCAAGAAGAATTACTTGGCAAGCTGCTTGTAGCTCTCGATGTGCCTTGGGTTTCATGGTGTCTTTACTCTCCTCAAGGACCTGGCTGATCTGAACTGATGCAAATCTGTGGAACAATAAAAAATACCAAAGAATAATGTATGAGAGCCATACTGAATGGGAACAGGCTTGCATCAAAAATGGACAGAGCCATTCCTCAGCAATCAGTGATCTTTAGTCTATGTCTCAAGGACCCAGACTTGATGGCGGATCCATAAGATTTATCCATGTTTGAACAAGAACTGAGCAGCACTGTAGGTATAAAAAGCGAAGAATCTCGTTGCCGTAGTATGTCGCTCTTACTTAGCATTCAGTGTGGCCTTGATGTAGGTCATCATGTCCTTCTTGTTTGGTCTCTGACTGGCAATCTCGGAGTAAGATGCTAGAGCTTTCAGGATGATGGCTCTAGCTTTGTTGTTACGCTCCCTGTCTTCCAGATCTCCCAGTGTAGCATCCACGAGTAGGACAGTGGTGTCCAACCAGAATGACTCATTGCCGTCAAACTTCTGAGCTTCCTTGAGCAGGTTGATGGCCTGTCCATAGTTGGCCTCTTGGTAGGCTAGCTTTGCAAGGTTCTGCAGAATGTGGACTTCGGTGTGTCTGTCATCAAATGCCTTAGTGGAGAGGTGAGCTTCACTAAGCAGTTGTCTTGCAGCTTGGTAATAACCCTAAAGAGAAAACATAAAACAGAAATTCGAAACTGGACCGAAATGTCAATCTGTGACTTTGATAAAATGAGAACTATTTTTTTTTTTCACTATTAGAACTAAATAAGACAAAGCGGGTGACGTCATGTGATCTTTTATTTGTTTCTACCTGCTTGGTAAGGATCTCAGCTTGTTGAGTCCAGGCTTGCCTGTAAGTCATACCACTCAGGGGTTTACTCAGACCCAAAACAGACTCGATGATACCAGTCTGGATTAAAAAGATGAAAATTTATACAGATATCAATTCGATTGACGAAAATAATTGAATGAAGTAAAATCAGTGCTTGTGTAACAAAGGTGGCTTCAAAATTCATTGCAGCATTTGGAAAAGATTCTGTCTTAACTGCATTTAATACTATTCTAAGTAATATGTAGCAGTCAGGTGGAGAAAAATTGTGATTGACTATCCTGCTTAGGGACACAACCAATGATGTTCTACTGGCTAGATGCAAACTTTGACTTCAAAAATGGCTGCAAAACATGTACATGTATAAAACTCCTTGGCTGCACGACAAATTTAGAGGCAAATGACATGCCTCTGCAACAAGATATGAACTTCATAATCAGATCAACTGCAGACAGACCTTTTGGTCAGCAGGAATGATAATCCTTGAGGGCTTCTTCTTAAGCTTCTCGTCAGCTGTCATGAGTCGCTGTAATTCCCTGGCTCGCTGTGCCTCTACCCGGACCTGGTTCTGTCTCTCCTTGAAGCGAGCTGTTTCCTCTCGACACCTGTCAAAGGAAGGCATCGTCTGGATAAATTCTGGGCAAAATCGTCTCACCAACACCATGATGACATATAAGCAAGTGACAGAAGGGTTGGTCATAAGAGTGTCGAGACCAAACTGCCAATACCTTCCTCGATAATAGGTCCTTGAACAATCTTCCTAAAATAGTAAAATCCGACTCACTTGGCCAAATCATCTTCACTGACACCCAGAGCACCAGCAGAAGCCTCGTGAAACTTTGCAGCTGAGGTCAGATTCAGCTCAAGGCATATCTCAGCAGACCTACAAGCAGGAAACAGTCATACACACAGGTAATCAAGAAAATGAACCGATTTTAACGATAGATGCCTTCACGATGTTTGGAAATCCTTCCACAAAACTAATCAAAACAAATTATTTAAGATCCCTCAAAGAATGCTTACAGTAGTCTGTACGTGTTTCCAGTCACATTAGACTCCACAATATCTCTGGCGACGACTTCACCAAAGACAAGGGCAGGAAAGGTCAGATGACTGTAACCGATACCTCGGAGCTCTGACACCAGGCAATCCAAGTAGTAGAGGCTGAGAGTCTGCAGAGGTGAGAAAGAAAGGCAATAAGTGAACTACGGAGGAGTAAACTGGTTGAGATGTTTTCGTACAAGACCTTCAAATCCTGAGTGCAAAAGAAGTTTGTCAAAGTTTATTACAGCATGCTGTATAACAATGAATGAATTCAGAAAAAAGTAAACCCTCACCGGTTTTGTGATGGAGTCCTTATTGATGCCTTCACCAGTGTGGTCTTCCTTGAAAGCTTCTCGCATCTGATGCAAAGACAATGTAAGAACAGGTTGCTTGCCATAATTAATTGGTTCTCATTTTGTTTTCCTCGAGAATATATACAATTTCCTACACAACACCTTCTGAAGAGCTGGTGCTTGCAGTTTGGCCCGGAACTGAGTGTGGATCATTATTAAGTTCACCTCATCTGGGACGTCATACATGGCCCAGTCTTCAGGATGCTGAGGTACAGCATCCAGTGGGCCTTTCCTCTTGGGTTTCTCCCTGGGTGTGTCTTGTTCTTTGCCTCCTTTGCTTCCTCCATCCTTCTTGGGTTTACCCTTGGCTGAATTCTTCTGGTTTCCCTGCTGCTCATTAGAGATGGAGACTTTGGCCATCTCCTTGGCTACTTGACCAGCTGAGCTCAGAGAAACCTACCATGAATAAATATTTAAACAACATGAACAACTTTTCCATTGGACCCAAGAATTAGACAGGAATAAAAGTTTTGCACCTGGCTAATAATTACTATTCAAGATACCTACAGATCATTTAACAAGAAAGCAAAAACATCGCCATCACTCAGCCTAACAATTACAACAATTATCTTTAAAAATCAACCTTGATGAAAAGGTTTCCACTTAGCAGGGTCTTGCACAACAGAGAATACATCCTGTGTGTCATGATTGTAGTAGGCAACATTTGTCTGGCGTCTTTCTTCCTGATAGTTTGGCGGTCACAAAGGTTCTTACAATCACTCCAACTACAAACTACGAAATGGAAGTGGAACTGATCACTTGTGCCTACCTGCCATATTCTGATCAGGAAACCCCAGGCCAGCAGACAGTAGGTCTTGTGCATGGGTGACCCCCGGCCAGCCATCTTGGCCAGCATGGTGTGGATTCGAACCAGATGTTCCAGTTGTTTGACGCTGGTCAGCTCAGAGGCTGACAGGTTCAAGTTGGATGCTGACAGACCGATGACCGACTGCTTCTTGATTGGGATGAACCGAGCAGCTTTGGATTCTTCCCCCTCACTGTCTGTTGCCCCCTCCGTCGCTGTTTTTGTCTCTGTGGGGGTGGGGGAGTGAGGAGCAGCTGGGGACTGAGGGGCTGGCTCAGCTGATTTCTTGCCCTTTTTCTTTTTAGACTTTCCTGTTGCTGCAGAAAAATGATTGAAGACTGCTAATATCCACAGCATCTATGGAATTTTGTGATGGACAATCAGTAACTGCACATTGTCAAAACCAACGTGGACGCGACAATACCTTGCTCGGTAACTTTGGCCCTGGTTTCAATCTTCATATTCAGCAAGATATCAGCAGCCCATTCTAATTGATCCAGACAGTCCATCAAGGGAAATTCATTGATGTACAGCCATTCAGCAAACTCCATCAGATACTCCACCTTCTGCCAATCACTCGCACTTGCCTGTATCATGAAGGAGAGACGTAGAAATTCAATCAGGTGTCTCAACTTGTTTTCTAGCTACTTCAGTATGGTTTGTGCATTCCAACACTCTCTGTGGAATTGAAAATCAAATCCAGTGAACTAAGCCGAGTATTACAGCTTGCATCATTTTCTTGATTTACAGTTAGCACACCCAACAACTTAAAAATTTTAAAGTTGGTTGCCTACCTGCAAGACCTCAATGGCATTCTTGTACGACGTCAGCTGCTCACGCTGATCTCGAGAGCACAGCGCCACCTTGTGCCACATTGTGGATAGGTAGTCTTCACTTTCGTCCTGTAATTGGGAAGAAAAATCAGCAGACCTGATGTTTTTCCATTTTACAGGATATCCGCATTGGTGCTGAGCCTACTAATGCTCAATTTCAGGGAAGATAAAAATTTTTTACCTACTGTGCCATCACATGCCACTCAGGTTTTACAATATTTCAAAAGTAAGGAAGCCCTTTTATTAACCCCAATTTAAAATGTTTGACTTTACCACAAGCTTACCTTGAACTTAGCAATGTCTACACTGACATCTCTTCCTAGTTTGGCCTTGACCATTAAACGATGCTTGAATATCAACCTAAAAAATTCAAAATCAACGACAAATTATGAACGTGTATCTGAAACTGGGGCAAAGCCATCAGTATCCATGAAGCTACATGTAGACAGTGAATTTAACAGAAGGAAAAACATTTGATAAGATTTTGAACTTACAATCTGTGTTTGGTACGGGGCATGTCAGCCACAGCTTTATCCATAGCGGCTAAGGCTTCCTCCCATTCACCCTGCAGAATAAAAGCTAACAATTAGCCCTAGTCATTACTTGATCTTGCTCTTTTGTAAGTTACATCATTGAATTATAGAACTTGGGATTTTAACCAATCTAATGCAAACAAAGGTTCGCATATTAAACAGCAATCAATGATGTCTCAATAGCTGCTAATAAGCTATAGTTCTGAACATATCAAGAAAGTTTTTCAATTTACAAAGCTATGTCCAAATTAATTGGCTGTGGCTAGGGGTATGGGCAGTGGCTTCCATCTGTCCATAGGCAAGCACATTATTTCAAAACATAGCCACAACTTGGCATATGCTTTAACCGCTTTCCATACCTGGTCAACATAAGCCTGGAACATGACCCCGTACAAGGCAGCTCTGAGAGTCAAGTCATCCTCTGGGTCCGACAAAATGCCAGCAATAGGAGAGCTCGTTGGGGACGGGGAAGAGGTGTTACCCTTAGCAGTTGGCCCTGCAGGGGGTGCAGCATTGGACGCAGTGGTCCCCTCCTAACAAATAGAAATTACAGAACAGAGATTAATACGATCAGTGTAGCACGCTATTAATGGATTCTGACATAATGAGGAACCATGTCCAACACCCACCTCTTTCTTCATGTTCTTGTTGGCGGTGGCAGTCACACAGTCCAGGACGATCATGATTGGTTGCTTGAGTAACTGTCTCTCCATTGGTTCATTGACCAATGGCAGACAACCGTTCCAGTACAGTCTAGCTGCAGTGATCACCAATCCATAATTCCTGGCCTTCTGTCCATACCTACCACAAACAAAACCATCTCATTAATTTTTTGCGGAAGTTCCGATAAAATTGGAACTAAAGTATAGGTATAGAGACCATGATATCACAGAAACAGTGAATAAGCTTCAAGAGCCCTTACCTTGCTGCGTTGAGAAACGCATCAAGTGCAGATCGTCTGATGGCATTCTTTCCTTGCATGTTGAAGATCAAGCTCTGGCCAAGAATGCGACTTGAGTAACTCAGCATCTCATTGTAGACCATCGTCTTGTGCCTTAAGTGGAGTGGGCAGAAAACGGAGATGGTTTTCATTGAAGTTTTCGGGATCAATCACTTTGTGATCCAAAATACAAAAGCTAAAGCTGTAAGACATACAGAAATGGAAACCAACAAACAGCACGTACCCATCCATCTTCTTGCTCTTGATTCCACTCTTACTAAACTCCAGTGCCTTGCCCGTGGCTCGCATCACTAACTGGTGGTCCCTGCTAGATAGTGCAAGCTCTGCTAAACGAGTCCAAACTTGAAGCTCTACAAGGACATCTTCCCAGGCGCATTCCTCGACCATATTGCAAATCTGTAAGAATCAAAAAAAAAGTTTAAAGTTAGTTAAAAAACAAGAGCGTCATGTTTATGATTCTTCAAACAATGCCTAAGGCTTCCTTCTATTAAGATAGGCAAGAAATCTTGATCGACTTCTTTATTACTTGACCTACCTCTGCCAGTGGAGGTGTTTCCTTAAAGTCGGTCAGCCCATTACCATTCAATGCCTTCATCTCCAAGGCAACCAAAGCCCGGGTGAGAGGTCGCTGACCTTCAAAATTATTCTACCAAAGAAAAAAAAGATTTGTCATGTAATTGCTCAACGCACCTGACCCAAGAAGGGATCAGTGAACTTAATAGAGTGGACTGCCGTCAACTCAATTTATTTGTTTAATACCTCGTCTTCTGTTCCCAGGGATTTAGCAACCTGTTGACCTAGGAGCTGTTTAACCCTGGTCCAGATGATGATGAGAGGATGACGGACTGAGATGGGTACAATGTCCATTGGTCTGGTGCCATTGGTTACCTCCATAGCATACTCACAAACCTATAAGGGAAGACCGAAAACCAAACAATTCAATCAACAGAATGAACAAGAGAACTTTGGGAATAGTAGACTTTGACGCTGTGAACAGGATTGGTTTAAATCATAGGCTCCTCACCTCTAGAGCTTTCTTGATGTCATCCAATCCATCTGGGTCGACTGTCAGACTCTTTGTCTTAGCCGACGTGTGGCTGGTGACTGACTTGGCCTTCCTTGGGGACTCTTTCTCCCCTCGACCCTTTGGTGAGGGGGACGGTGGGGGTGCAACTTCTCTGGCTGGAGATTTGGGGACCCAGGGTTGGACTAGACCATAGGCCAGGGCACTGCATAGGTTAACTAGCATGGTTGTCTCCCTGTTTTGTGACAAAACAGATTGGGCTGCTCATCCTCATGTACGTTTGAAAATTCTAAGAGTGTTAATGGCAGAATCTCCAGTATCAGTCATCAGTTGTAGATTTGCACAGCTAGTGGTTTGATGACTCAATCAGTAGAGAGAACCAAATTCAATTTGAAACTCAGTCGTTACTTATTTCTCAATTAATACCGCCACAAGTGTGCCTGCTTCATCTTCTGCCAAAAGACACGATACTTAATCCAAATACAAGTGAACTGACCAAATGCTTACCCTGCATGTCCAACTTGTTTGAGGTCCTGCAGCAATGACCCATAACAAGCCACTAGCTCTCTGTGTCTGTCCCCTGATAACAGGTGATTGTTATAATTCCACAGGTAGGTGGCAGCACTGCATACAACCCAAGGCTCATTTAGCTGTACACCAAGCTCAGATGCTCTCAGGAATCCTTTGGTGATGGAATCGGAGAGGTCTTTGATCCAATCTCTACAGATCAATACCAAAAAATGTAAGGAAGATTTCAGAATCATGGCTAAACAGGTGTGCTGCTTTGAAACTGCCGTCCGCTCACTCTAACAAAAGTCTACTCAATAAACGAATTAGTTTATGAAGGTCATTTCTTATAAGTCACTTCAAAAATACACATCAACATCAGGTTTATTCTGTCAACAACATAAAGATCAGAGAATATATGCTCCGAAGTAGTCCGATTTAAGCAATTCTCTTATGGCGTTGAGCTTAAGTTCATGAGATTCAGATTAAAACAAGATTCTGATTCTATTTCTATTCATCTTTTATTAACTTTGACAACTGTAACGACCAAGGTTGCTATTTAAAGTATCAAATGATTTCCATTATATACCTATTTATCTCTTCATTACCTATAGGTAATCCAGTCTGGATCATCCTCAGGCTTCGTAGGGACATAACCCTTTGGGTGTTTGCTTTTATCCTCTGGAGGTACAGGCTCATTGTTTAAGCTCACACCTTCTGACCTCAATAGATGGATTAACGACTGAAATCAAACACAGAATAATTAACTTTGATAGAACATGAGGAAAAAGTGGCTAACTTCATTTGTGATCAATTTTTCAACTGAACAGAGAACTTTGAGGTTTAAAACTGGTCTCACTAGGAGACACTCCAACACCAACCTGTTTGCAGTGGGATAAGATCTATGTTGGAATCAAGTCATGCTTGTGAGCACGATGTCAAGAGATAGGATGTATTTGGATCTCACCTCAGCATTTAAGAAGTGAATCTCGGCCAGTGTGCGGATCAGGTCCTTGTCGGAGTGGGTCACAGTTGGCACCTCATGGGGAGGAGGTTCTGAACCTGTCTTTCTACTCTTGGTAGGTGTCTCTACTTGCTCTGGTTGGCCTGAAGTAATGCTGTCAGGGGGGAATGGTATGGAATGTTTCTCGATAAGTAGAATCGAGTGTCCTATTTCTCTTTCAGGCATAGACAACCAGGCCAAGGTACAGTAAACCCTCCTTTCATTTACCTTTCATTTCGAGTGTCCGAACGTCCCGTAGACGGTCTGACCATATGCCAGCGGTCATCATCATACAACAGAGTGAACCGAGCAGCTACGCGGCAGACATCCCACACTTCCTGCTTGCGTGCCACCTTGGCTAGATCCGCCCACAACCTGGCTCTGCAGGATGTAGCAGAACACAGAGTAAAAATGTATCAAATCCGTGACACATCATAACATGTCAATACCACACATCTACACAGCTGAAGATTCAGTAAGTCTACCTATTTACTTGCCTTTCTTCAGGTATGAAGTATAATTTCTAAAAGCATTTCATTAATTTTGGATTTTGCCCTGCCCGACGTGTATTTCAACACCGTATATTCAGTGTATGTCCCCGAAGGCTTGTGAAAAAACCACAAGCGTACTCGGGTGGGGCTCAAACCCATCTCCTGCTTACTAGTGCAGACGTCTTAACCACTCGACCACCAAGCTTGCCGGCAGTATCGGCTGGCTGGTCCAAAAGAGATGTAGTAGCAGGCACCGCTAACAACTATTTCAACTGAAAAGCATTTCAATTTACAGTAGCAAGCATATTTTCCTACTAGACTAACCTCTCTCTGTCTCTCTCGCTGCCCAATCGTTTGATGTGACCGCCACATTTCTTGATGCACTTTTGGAAGTGTCTTGCACGGTTACCAAGTTGGTTGATGATGGTCTGGTACCCTTTGCCTCCTCCACCTTTATTACACATAAATGTCATTGGAAAGGATTCGACCTTGACCACTCATCTAGAACTTCATCATGAGAGCTTGTGTCATGTTTCAGAAACTGGACACAATCATGAATCAAACACGTTCGCACAGACAAAAATGAAAAGGTGTGCTTTTCTTCGAGTAAATTCCTTGATACATTTACAGATTTATTTCTTAGCAAGTCTTGTAATGGTACACATGAAATATTTGGTTGCTGGCTTTTCTGTGTGAATCTGATTTAGTGCAAAGCATGTTGAAAAATATACCCTGAAATGATCACTTTCTGGAGTGAGACGAATTCAATAATTTCATAAATGAAATCTGTCAATGAGAAGCAAAACTCATTTGGCATACAAACTGAAAAGCATGTTGGCTGATGAGTGACAGAGATCTGTATTTTGTGACTCCTCCCTCCCCCCCCAAAAAAGTAATGTGATGATACCAATGAATCTCTGTATAAATGCACGGCGGCAAGCAATGTGGTCATGCATTGGGGAGTTTACAAAAGTGTGAACTGGTGGATTTTGTTGAGAATGTGGTGATGAAGAAACAGCGTAGGACTCAGTCTAAAGAAACTTGCCATTCGGTGATGCATTCTCTTTACTGTGCTGTTCAAAAGAGAGCAAATGCTCTTGAAATGAACTTGATAAGTCCTCTGAAGCAGAAAAGACATTAATACTGATCTCCTTGCTAATTTACAGTAGATAAAATTATGATTGGTGAAGAAGACATTTGAATGGTTTACAGTCACCTCCATTCATCACCTGAGACGGTACACCAAATGTCTGGCCACATTTTTATACATTTATTACAATGCCCACATTCTTAAAACAAAATTTAATCCTGAGAATTTCTGAAATCGTCTAAAACCTGGAAGTCTCAATTCCTCTCTTTCTCTCTCTTTTGGGTGGGTCAGTAATGCAGCCGGGCTTTTACCTTTGATCTCATTCTCACTCTCCAAGACCAAAAGGAAGGCATCAGGGGACAGTGCCTGGCCAGCTTTGACAAGCAGAGATCTCTTCATTCTGACAGTACCTGACTCAGCACTCTTCCTGGCCTGAAATGGGCAGAGATAATTGATTGACAGCATGAGACAGGTGTCTCACAAAGACAACAGGAAAATGTACCTATTCAAGTTCAGGCTCAGGGAAACCTCAAGCTCAGTTTTGTCACAGCTGATGCTTCATTCTTAGCAAGAACTTATGCCTCAGCCATACAAAAGCCTATCGCCTCTCCCAAGTCAAACTTTAAGTTGAAATCTTTGAAGGTACACAACGGATAATTTGAAGTTACCACACCATCTTCATTTTTGGAGTCTTATCAAGGGAGAAGGCCAGCACACACAAGTTCGGATGATCTTTTCTTTTTTAAGATACCTTGAGGGCAATTATTTTCTTGGCTCTTGTAACTGCAAGAATTCATTTTTCCTACCTGTTCTATGATCATTGCAGCTTGGTCTTCCATGCTGTCTGGTGGTTTGTACAACTCAGCTCTCAACTGCAACCGGTGGAGAGCTGTCTCTAAACGTTCATGGTACTGGCCTCCATCATCCAAACTCAGAGCCTAGAAAACCAAGCAATGTACAGATCATTGGGAACTCCAACCAAAAACTGTGCAGCAGTCAAACAAACTAAGCTCTTGAACCAGACAAAATTGAAAAAAGTTTTTACAATATTTGTTTCAAATGATTTGGTTCTTGACAGCAACCAACATCAAGTTATGGATGCATTTTCCAAAGTTGAGAACTTATACATGTAGCTTTCCGAAGAAGAGGTTTTTGGAAACAGAACTCTCTGCTTAGCAATTCCTCTTATAGTCTCTTGTCTAAGCAATATTTCTTCAATACCTTCTTGAGGTGTTCCATGGCAACTTGTATTTGTTCCTCATCCTCTTCACATTTGGCCAACTCGGTGTGAATTTGGCATCGAAGCAATACCAGCAAACTGCCAATTTGAAAAAAAAAAGAAATTATGTCTTCATATTAAATCCAATGCTGATAACACTCTAACTCCATTTACAATAAAGGAAATTATGTGTCCACTAAATTTGGCAATTTGATGTTATTTTGACACAATTTTACAAGCTTTTTTCCTTTGTCTGGCCTGTCATTACCTCTGGATGCTCTCCAGAGCCTCTGCTACTAGGGTCAGTGGCTTGCGACAATGTTCTCTTAGGTTGGTCTGGAGTAATGGAAGACAGAGATTCCACTGGGTCACACAACCAGCTTGGATGATGTTAGGGTCTCCATACCGCGTCGCATTCATCAAGGCTTCAGTCAACCGATTGATGGCTTGGATGCGGACCTACAGACACGAGAGACAGACTTCCAATTGTAATTTGCTTCTGGTAAAGTTTTGAATGACATCCTTTCAAGTCTTAGCCATGGTGAATATGACGCATAAAAAAATCAAAAATTTTCAGCAAATTTCTCACCTCAACAGAATGTTTACTGTACGATTCCTGCTTTTCCCTCAACTTTAGCACCATCAAGTAACACTCAAGAAATTCCATTTGAAGGAACATTCCTTTGTCCTGCAGAAGAAAAAATATGCACAAGATACCTTGTTTTGAAACTAGATACTGAAATTTGAAATCTCATCTGAGAATGCAACCAGCTCAGTCGTTGACACCACGGTAGCGATCAATAATACAGAGAAAGAAGAAACGATTTCACCCTACCTTGATATGGGCATTTTTCATTCCATCTACACATCTTGCAACCAGGTCAGGTTGGTCATACTCAACACAAAGATTAGCTAGTTCCAGCAGCAAAGGTGCCCTACAAAAACAGAATGTTGACACACAAGGAAATGGTAGAACAGCATACACAAAAAGCTTGATATTAGAACAAGGAGATGGAATGTGAAACAACCTTCCAAACAGCTGAGGAAAGTTTAAGTTTTGAAATAAAATGTTTAGGAATGCATTTGACTTTTGACCAGTGTTCCTCTGATAAAGATTTTCAATTCCATTCATCACTTCATCATTAAGAAAATATGGACAATCTTAAACAGTCAAAGTTGAGCATGGCAAATGCCACTTTAACAAAGATTGCCAATCCGTTATTATTTTGTAAACTTCTAAAAGTAATTAGTCCAAAGTGTCATCTGTAGTAATTTAAGTTAGTAATTAAAGTTCGAAGTCACAAAAAGGACAGATAACTGACAGAGTTTGTTAATGTCAT
Organism: Acanthaster planci; assembly: GCF_054643075.1. NCBI lineage: Eukaryota > Metazoa > Echinodermata > Asteroidea > Valvatida > Acanthasteridae > Acanthaster > Acanthaster planci. Next base: position 840,263 of record NC_141789.1, read on the forward strand.
ACAAATTCTGTATTTCATTTGAGAAAGTGAAGAACATAAAATAATGGTATGTAGAATGTACAGAAAGGATTAAAACCCTAACGGTCCTGAATCCTCCAATTTTATTATGATTTTTCTCACACCCTAGGGAGTTAGGATTAATGAGTTCATTATCAAGACATCTAACTGTTAAATGTTAACTTTGGGATATATTTCCATAAATCAAACTCTTAATGTACACAACTTCCCACTTTAGTTTTAAAAATTCATCTACACTCTAAAGAAATGGTTCATGCTGGATCATTGGAAAAGGATCTGAGAATTTTAGCTTTATTACACTTTGAAACATGAGCTGGCAAGTTTTTTATTTGTGAACTGCAAAGGAGCAATTTTTGCAGTGGCTGAAAAACCAAAAGTGCCTATGAACTGAGACTAATGTGTTCACACACCACACATGAGGCAAATTGTGCTCTATCTCAAAGTGACTGTTTTGAGAACGTTCAAAAGCCATTCTAAATAGCTGCTAATGGAAGGATGGAAATGTCTGTCAACAGAGAGTGCCAAACATTGTGTTTCAACAGAGGGGCCAACGAACCAAACGGTGCACTGTGCAATCTGGGTCAAGCTGAAATGAGTGTTTACAGCAGCCATCTTTGTCTTGCTCCCAACAGCCACAGCAGTATTTGCTGTGGCACTCTACAACTGCCAGGAAGGTAACATCTTATTTTGGCAATGGTTCATTTAACTGGCAGCCAAACAAGGGAATGTAATGGCTTCCTTTTTTGGAAACATCGGTGTATGTGTTCAAAAGGATAAAACTGACTCTCCACAGAGCTTTCATAGTTAAGAAAAAATCCCCCATGTCCCAAATAAAACAAAGGTAGCCACTGTATGGTTCCATCAAGACCTGGTCAACACTCACTTTTCCCACTTAGACACTGGGGTGGATGGGAGTGATCTCCATTTGGAAACCACTGATCTCCTACCAATTGACCAATGGCATCGCAGCATGCAGGTAAGACAGACGAGAAAACAGAAAGCAGTCGAACAAGTGCCACAAGGTTGAGTGAATAGAAGTGTATAATATCAATTATTGCTGCAAATCATGCAAGCACATGACCATTCATATCCCACTGGATCTTTTTTTTCCAATTTTGATGAAAGCACTGACAATTAAAAATTAGATTTGGAGTAACAGCTTTTAAGTCCAAGCAAACAAACCCAGAGATGCAATAACACTTCTATCTTTCTTAAGAACTCACAGTATAGGAGCTAGAAATGATTTTTCATCACAAGATATTTTTATTTCTTTGAAAAAATGTTGATAAATTGCACTTGCAGGATTCCTAAAAGCCACCAAAAAGTGAGCTTTGATTGAGTTGAGTCAAGTGTATCACAGATCTTATTCCCATCAGGAATTAACTTTGGTCGTAATCTTTATTGAAAAATCCCTCCCCCCTAAAGCTGAAGCAATTGTGGTATAATCATCCACAGACAGTCTTATCAAATTACGAGTTGATTAAATTGCAAATTATGAGCCATGCTATGTCTTTGCTCGACTTTGCGCAAATTTGAGTAAAGCCGTTGGCGTTCAACATCTTGATTCAATTTATGCTGCACTATGGGGAGATTGAGGGAATTTTTCCTGGCTGATTTGGCCCAAACCTTGAATGACTCAAGACCTGTGGGCAACTTAATTTGCCTAAAATTGAATAAGAAAAATCCAGTCAAACTAATTCTATTGGCCTGATTCCTTAAATCAACGAAGGTCTTAGAACTTTCAGGTGATGAATAAAATTGGAAAGTGGTGACCTAGCTTCACTAAAATTGAACCACTTGGTCCCTCGGCATGTTTTAAGCAGAGCTTTAACATCCTGGTATAAACCAACTGCTACAATTCAATGGCAGTCAAATTATACAAATCGACAAATACACCTCAGTGAAAGAGGCAAAATAACACCAAAAATAAATAGACGATGTTGCAACAATAAAATATTTAGCTCTACTTTTGTCATACAGAAATATTGGTCAGACAAGGAGCACATGCCACTGTTTTGGATATGGGAGAGGGGTCACAAATGGATAGATCTTTTAAATCTGTGATTGACATTTGAAATCTTAAAACCTGGTAAACCCAGAATGAAAACACTAAATACATTTGGTCAGAAGTAAAAAGAGAAGAAAAAGTAAAATAGTATAATTTTTCTGGCATGCAAAGATAAATAATTAAGCAATGTCATTATGAATATTCATTTTCATGCAATTGAAAGCAACATGCAAATGGAATTACTCAACTTTACAGTGTTATGTATTTTACTACAAATGGAAAAAAAGGGAAAATAAAGCAAACCAAACAGAAAACAACATTCATTTGAAACTCTGTTACTCACCTGGGGAATGGTCAATCGACAAGCAAAAGTCAAGACGGATAAAAACAAAGTATTAGTATTTAATTAAGCAATGGAATCAAATCAATAGACTCCCAAAATGTGGCTATATTCAATTTATTAAGACTGGATTATCAAATTTGTTATTAATATACGATACATTTTTCTTTCTTTCTTTCTTAATGCTATAAAAAGAGAAACACAGACTTTTTGTAAAAAAGGAGAAGTTTAATTTCAAAATGTGATTCACTTATCCTGATGATTGATAATATTTCTCTCTCTTTGTGCCTCATTCCAATTCTTTTCCAGCTTCCTTCGTTCAGTTTATTTATTGATCAAGATACTGTTTCTATCATGAACCTAGTCATAGAATAAAAAAAAAATTGGCAAAGGAAATGACAAGGAAAAGCTGTTTATAGATTTAATGAATAAAGCACATCCACTCACACAGCATACACAGGTTCAGTGCAAGACAGAATAGTCTCTGGTTGGGTTGGTGCAGCAGCAGCAGGTGTAGGCACTGCAGGTGCTCGTTTGTTAGTGCGTGGCAGCCTTCAAGGGGTGCAAGATAAAGCAAAGAAAGCAGTGCAGCAGAAAGGTTATGGGAACGAAAGGAGGAAATAAAATCAAATGGGTTGGGGTTGACTGTAATGGGAAAATTACAACCTTCCCTGCGTAAATGGTCAATTCTATCAGGAGAATTCCAGAAGACACATGGCAAACACTAAAGCAAGTTGGCATTGTCCTATGACAAGATCTGCCAAAGAAATGACCAGGTGGTATTTTACATGCATCTTGGTATTAAACACACATCCGATGAAATTCTTGTAAACTGCGCACAGACTTACATGAAACAATGGAAAGATACTTTACACAATATGTACATGCATGTGTTATTTGGTATTTATGGCATTGGCAGAAGACCTATCAGCCTTGAATAAAAGACTAGCAACAAAAACCCAGCCTTCATTCAAGGTTGTGTGGTTTGAGAAAAACCTGCATGTCCCCCTCTCTAATGTTAAAGTCCTAAAATGAAGGGTTAGTGCCCCAATGGCATACCTAAACCCAAGCAGACCAATGTCAGCCATGATGTCATATGAGTCAAAATGTCTCATGCATTGAAAACAAAGTGTTGGAATCCTATTTGTAAAAAAAAAGAAATGTTTGTAATTAAGCTTTCAATCATCTACAACTTGAAAGTTTTGTAATCAGTAAGGCTTAAAATAAAACAGGAATTTTACATTGTAAGTTTCCTGCAAGCACTTGAGTGCAGATGAGTGTCAGGTAGATAAATTATTTCAATCACAAATTGAGTTTTTGGGAAGTCAATACTGCTGTGCTGTCATCAAATTAACCGTGCCAAAGAAATGTGACCATCTGTCAGTATGAAGCCGTGCATTTGGTTTGATTTGTCTCTTACACAGATCCATCCCCGGCTGAAAGACTTTTTGTGCTGGAAAGAGGGAAAAATGAAAAAAAAATGTTTGGAAATTTAATTCCACTGATGCAGCCAATCAACCCCTCAGACTCTGGATAAAAAATACCTACAGATGAACTGTTAAAATGTCAATGTAGAGAACCGCTCTAGAAACCACTTTCTCTCCTCCTATCCTCCCCCAAAGTCCTCCTTAAACTCCACCCACCACAAACCTCCAGTCAGTTCCGCGTTCAATGCTGCAGTTTTACCCTACATAACTCGGATACTGACATGATATTGATTAGCTCATTTTATAAATTGGGAGGGCCAGAATCCAGAATGGCTGAGGCAAAGGCTTGAAAATGCAGTTTTGAATAAGTTCCAGATGGAATTTGCATCAGAAAGCTGCAAGCAAATATCAGTACTGCATCTTGTTAACTTAGCGAAGGTTACTACTAGAGAAAAGACCATATTCAGTAGGCAAGATTACATAGCATGTCTGATCGATGATACATGTAGGAATGATGGTGTATAGTGCACAGATACAAGTATTCATATAAGCAGAGAACATCTCTACAAATTTTACACCAACAGGTTTATACCAAATGCCAGGAAATGTATGCTACAGATGGCCAGTTATTTGGTGTATTTATTTTATAACGACGCTACCCGTTTACCATATTGTAAGTTAGGACATTAAATTAGGCGATCTTTGTTCCATGTCCATATAGAGTGATGCACACACTTAAATGGAATGACCTGGATTTATGCAGCCTACATAATGCCTTCACCAATAATTTACAACCCTTGAGGAATGAAGAGACAACACACTTGAACAAAATCGATAAACAATATAACCGGTCAATTTCTCTTGAAATGGTTTAACGAGGATTCAAGAGATAGAAACATGATCCACTGCTAAAATGCTGGGGGACAAACAGAATGAACGGAAGTATCCAGAATTTATGGGAAAGAAGAATGATTGGATTGTGCAGGGTGCTTTGCATGCAAAATCCATGCAGTTACAGAAGTGGATGTCAGGGGGACTTACACATCGCCAACTGCAACTGTGACCTTTGACACAGAGGTCAAAGAGGCAGGGGAGGAGGTGTCCTCCCTGCCTTGAGTATCTGGCTGCTTACTGCTTACAAAGTAAGGAAAGGTTGGAGATCAAATCAAGGCTTAGAAAATGGGCAACGATGATTTGGTATTAGTAGATAGCTACATACAATGCAACATTTTGCATTGACATAATAAGTCTCCAAGTTTGCTATAGGTACTTAAATGACAGAAAAATCTCTCTCAAAACATTGTAAATCATCTAATGAAACTAACTCTTCAACAAACATATGACAAATATGACATTAAAAGCGCATTATCCATGTGAAGCATTTTTTGAGCAGAATCTAAACTTGACATGGTTAATGACGGCTAACATTTGATCAGTTGTTTTTAGCCTCATAGTAAGTCACAGTCACTCACCTCACGGGATTTAGGCATCCAAAAGCAGTTACGGCCAGGTCAAACCACATCATTCACAAAAAGTATCAATAAAACAATCACTGCATTTGTAACTACTTCTAGAATAACTGCTTGTCTCTACAACTTCTAAAATCACACTACACTCCGGTACTCATCATGTGGCCAGTGGGTCGACACCGAAACCATGGTAACCATTGTAGGTAGCCATCTTGGTGGATAAAGAACCACATATCATGTTCTGACACTTGTTACTTATGGGATAGCTGAGTTTCAGACTAGAGTGTCATTCCACCAAGATGGTCGACAATGGTGTCATGACCTCATCCGCAAACCCACCTATCATTTGTCAGTAACGCGATGACATGCAGTCACTCCAAATGTTCCAGTCAAAACAAAAAAAACGTGAATTCAGATTTTAAAAAAAATTCCAAGTGGACTACCTGACTTCTTCTGATACACTGACTGGTGTAGCTGTCTTGCGACCACTGAGGGCACTGTTTGTTCGTGAAGTGTCATCCTCCATCAGAATCTGACGCAGAAGTTTGTCTCCCTGCACATCAAGGTCAGATGCTTCTTTCTGTTCCAAGGAACTAATAAAATGGAAAATAGAGTGTTTTTAATGAGAGGCAAAATCAGTACCAAAAATTGGGACCAAATTGAAATACTCTCCAGTATCTCAAATTATTTTCTTGTTCTCTGATTCAATTTTGTTCTGAACTTGTGCAACTCCTTTGCAGGCAGTAATAACTTCCACAAACCCAAGGTGATCAAGAGAAAAAGTAAAGCCCAGAAACAAATGACAATCTTTTCTTTCAGAAATTTAAATGGTCTTAATATAAAGACATGCTTTTGGAATCTGCAGCCCCATTTCTTATTAAGTAATCAACAAGTTGGACAATGAATTTAAAGGGCTGAGGTCCATGCTGAAGATAGCATGGCATGGTAACTTACACTCTGAGTTTGACCAACTTGTAGTATGCTGTCAGATCTCCACTATGTTTGATGTCCTTGAGGAGTTTGCTATGATCCACCAGCTGGTGACGAATCTTGACCAAGAAAATGTTGATAAATTGATAGGTAGATCATTCTTCACAAGTTTAACGTTGGCCATGGAACAAAGGAGTATCAGTGATTCCTGTCTACTCATATCAAGGAAAGAGGTCAAACTGAGGACATGGTCACATTCCAATTACTTCCAATTAAACTGATTGTTGTTTTGCACATCCAAGACGCACAGGAATATCTGTGACCCTTTGATCACAAACACACCGTGGCCATACAGGTTTTCCTACTGTAGTTGGGCCCCAACTATAGTTGGGACAATGTTTTACTTGGGGGCGTAACAAGTTCAAGTCCAAGGCCAAGAAGACTGTGATGTTTTCTTAAAAGCATCTTATTGCATTGAATCAGCGAGGGTTAATGAAGTTTTAATGAGTACAGACAGTTTACCTGTAATCCCAAGACTTGTTTGTAGAGTGCTGGCACATTGGTCTTGGTGAACTCGGCTGTTGCTTTGCTAACCTCAGCTGCTTCTTTGACTCTACCAGCATCCACATGGCACTCAATCAGTGCAATCATCAACTGGGCCCGCCATTCGTAGTCCTTATCATCAATGTCATCCAGAGCCTTGACCACCGAATGCAAGCTGATAGACAAGTGCTGGCGATAGCCCCGCTTGAGAAATGGACGGCAGAATTGCCAGAACAGGACCGAAGCATTGTAGACTAAGAAGTGATACCTGAGAATGAATTTATTTCATTACAGGTTTATTCAAAGTGGTGTCAGAGAAAGACGTGTATTTTGTTGATTTGGCAGCCGAACGTTCACCCCTGTTCACATCAGTTAATAACAAACTAATGCTTTCAAGGTGTTATTGATGATGTAAACAAACCTTGGGTTTTCCTTTGCAAAGCTGATGGCTTTCAACAAGTAAACTACAGCCTTGTCTAACTGTGCCTATAAAAAAAGGAAGAAAAAAACAAATATAATCTTCTCATCTTTTTTTTGAATTTGCAACATTTCATCTACAACAGCAATGAGCTTGCATATTCATTACAATGAAATCTAATAGCTCATAATAATAATGATCAACTTTATTCTGGCAATTCCACATCCAACAAGACAAACACAAGGCACAGCGGGCTGCCCAGGAGAACGTAAAAGTTTAAAAACAAACTGTCGGCAAGAGGTTTATATCTCCCCAAACCCAAATAAAACGTAAGGCAAGAAAGAGCACATAACAAATAATAATCACTGAATAATAATCACTGAATAATAATCACTGAATAATAATCACTGAATAATAATCACTGAATAATAATCACTGAATAATAATCACTGAATAATAATCACTGAATAATAATCACTGAATAATAACACTGAATAATAATCACTGAATAATAATCACTTAATAATAATCACTGAGATAAAAATATGGCATTGGGTTAAAAAAAGAAGATCCCAGCCAGCTTTTTGCATTTGTTCTTCATTCAGGAAGTAGGCCACTGGCCTCATGTCATCTTGACATCCCTACGGTGTCCCACATCTCTGTCTTGACTAGCATCATACAACATTTTGAATGACATTAGCAACGTGGCCAAATAGAAACTTACACTGTCTTCAGCTGAAGTAGGTGCCAACAGTTGGGCCTGACACAAGTAGGCCCTGCAAAGGAACTGGTTAGGGGGTGATGTTTTCATGAAAAACATCTTCAGACATTCCTTGGTGATGTCCACAAGGCCGTACTAGAAGATGGTAAAAAAGTATTCAATGTGACTTAAGAATATAGCTATTCTGATGCCATGTAGACCCCATCCTTAAAATCAGAGAGCCAATTTAGGAAAGATCTCCATACACAAACAGCACCCGACAACCTGTGCACAAATGCTTTGGTACATGTATGAGACCGGTCTGGAAAATGCTAATTTTGTAAGTAATATTATCCCCCCTTGATAAGACTGTTAGGACCAGTTATCACCTTCTGCTTCTGTTTGTACACAATACCCTTCTGGCTTATCCCAGTACAGTTTGGGCAGGGTTCATGAGGCAGCAGCAAAAGGAAATGTTGAAGTGGGTTTTAGTGACTAAGTTGGACAACATCAATTGAGACTAAAACAGTCTTAAAAGTAGATCTGGTACCATGTTCACATTATCAGGTGGATGGTTGCTATGATGGTTAATATACCGCTGTAGTGTATAGAAGTCTCTCTCCAATTTAGGACACCTTGCATATTGAATTATCTGCATACCTGGAAAGCAATTTCAGCACATAGTACGTAAAGATCTTGACCGAATGGTAGTGGTCCATCTGATGTTGGCTTAGTCTCAGCGGCTATCTTGAGCTGGTCATATGCCTGATGCAGGAAGGAGCCTTCTGATTCAACTGTCGGTATTCATAACATTTTTGAATAAAAATGGTGTTTACTATTTGGCAGGCCTAAAAGTCAAACAATAGCACAAACGGGAAAACACTGTGTGATGAGTTTCAGCATACCCTCTTTAACACTGCCAGCCTGTAGGGATGTTGACTAGAGATTCTGGCGTTCCTTATCATTAGCAAACACACACTGACCCTGTTTTTGGTTAAAATTGTTCAACTCTTTGTAGGTTCCCAACAAAACTGTTGATGCAGTTAGGAAGTTGTGGAAGACCATTCCACTATTTTAAAGATGGATTTGTGCTGGGGAGATGTAAATTAATTTTACATTTTTGTCCTGCCCGACATGTATTTTTTTAACACTGTATACTCAGTGTATGCCCCCTGAAGGCTTGTGAAAAAAACACAAATGTACTCGGGTGGGACTCGAACCCACGACCTCCTGCTTACTAGTGCAGTCGTCTTAACCACTTGCCCACCAAGCTTGCCAGTGTCAGCTGGCTGGTTTGAATCAGATGTAGCAGCGGGTACCGCGAACAATTATTTCAGAGATGGATTTGCACCGGGGAGATTCCCCCAAGTACGCTTGTGGTTTTTTCACAAGCTTTCAGGGACATTCACTGAGTATACTATGTTAAACATACAAGTCACACTGGGCAAGAATCTAAAATTAATTCAGACTATTTCCAAAAAGTAAAAATGGAAGCAACATTAGAAATTTCATACTGGATCGACTGACAACACTACACGATCGCAAGATAGGCCTATCTTGCGATCGTATTGTGCTGTCTTAAGTTGAAGTTTACGTTAACATGGTTAAACTTAAATGGAAAGGATAAAGTCATGAAAGCTGAAATTCGTCAATTTGCAGCATACCTCCATACTGCTGAGCAGCAGAGAGAAGTTGTCGAATATTGCTGTCCATAGCAATCCAGTTTTAACCCAAAATAAACGCGCCTGAAGAACAAATTTAACTCCATAAAATTAGCACAGCCAGCACAGACAAGTCCCTTGCCATATCCTGGCAACGGATAGCGCTCTGGCGCTCTTTGCTATACCGTGTGCAGACAAATGATAATGAATTGATTTGGCCATCGTCACTAAAAGTTAAGTTTCTAAATATTCATAGGCCATTTTCCAATACTCAACTTCGTCTCCGTCTCAGGCTTCGTGTAAGAAACCAATTCCCAATTGTGACCCTGAAGTGTTTAATTTAAATTATAGTACTGAAATGTTTGGCTCTTCTACATTTGACTCTTTTGTAGTTGAAGCCGGAGACGGAGCCCAAGTCGAGTATTGGAAAAGGGTCATATTACTGAGTTCAATTCATGCCATTTTTAAAATCGAACCGCAAAAAGGAAGTACAAGCAGATACCATTCCTCAATTCTGCTTTGAATATTATTAGATGTTCTCTAAGATAATTCTCTAATGTCAGTGTAATCATGAAGCACCAATAGCTAAATTTTTTTGTCATTGGTTTTTGCTGGTGGGGGGGTGCAGTCTTGTCAGGGCTTCCTGCTCGCTCTCCCCTCCCCAAGGCCAAAAGGCTAAGGCAAAAAGAGGGCTACGTGAGGTGACCTTGGAAGGCATTGTCTTCCACTCTATCCACCTGAAAACCTACGTTCATTCCCTCAGATTGTTGAGCATGGGAGTTTGAACTCCAAATGATCGACTGAAGATGAAACATACGGGAAATTTCTTTACTTTTTATATTAGATTGCATTTTCATCATTAAAATTTTTGATTTTCAATTTGTCTACCTGCATTTTTCCCTGATATTGAACTTTCAAAGAAACACTTTTCTTAGTAGTAGTGGCCTTACCTTCTCATTCCCTTTCCTCCGTTTTAGTCCAGCCGTGCACTTTTTGTCGAAGGCCAAGTAGACGTTCGTTCGTGCAGCATGTTCACGTACATGTAAGACATTTGTTCTTTGTTGATTCGAATTAATAATCCCAATAATAAAACCATTGCAGCCCAGATTAAAACGCATATTTTTCTGACTGTGTATTCTCAGTGAAAGAAAAAAAATCATCCCAAACGGAGCATCAAACAAGTTAGAACTGGCCTCGATGTTGGAAGAGGGCGCTCGTACCGTGCATATGTATGATCTTGGCATACATGTAGATTTGTCCAGCATTTGTAGAAAGAGATTCCTAATTTTTGAAGAATAGAACTTAAGTACCCATTATGCATACTACATGTATTTGTTAAGGTTTTTACTTTTTATGATGTATGAAAATAGTTACACTCCAATATGGATTGCTTCGCTCTTCTAATGAATTACAGTCGGTATATCCTTGGCCCGTCATCATGGCACAGTCCATGTCCAGACCATGCAGACAGTCTACCTACGTGTAGGCCGTATTTACTCTTTTTACCAAGTTTACATCAATTGTCTAGAGCAGGCTTGCCCCGTCATTAGTTGATAAGAGCAATGCATTTGGTGGAGAATGTTCATTTTTATGGAAGTGACGCAACAGCAACGCATTCATGTCATACATGTAGTTGTTTGTGAACTAGCGCAGCGCAGTCATGGCAGTGCAGCTTCCGTAAGCCTTCACTAATACCGTATGGGTGATTTTGGACCGTGGTAGAAAGACATTGACATGGGAAGGCAAAAGGGGCAATGTTTGCTCCTTTTTCTTTCCCTCGGTGACTTCTACAATGGTAACATGTTGCAAAATTCAAATCACCCATGCTGTCTGATATGGCAATAAAGCTTATCAAGAGAGTCTTCTTCCCAAAAGGAAAGTGGGGTCCTTTTGGTCCAGCTCGGGGCTAGTTTATGGGAGAGAGAGGGGAATTGATGTGAAACAACGCGTACATTCGGATTGACAGCTGAGTAATTACTAAATTAACTGCCCCTGTGGATGTCAGACAACTCGACTATTGAACAACTCTGTTCCAGACAACATTTGCCATTAAGATGACAACTCACCAACAGGCAAGACATCGTGGTTGTTTTGATAACTTAGCCTTTGATGCATCTCTGGACGGCAGGCAGTCTGTCTGTAGAGACATCTCAATTACTCACAGCCAGGCTTTGACACAAATACACCATTACCCATGTGCACATGTAATAAATCTCTCCACAGATGTGACTTGAGAAGACCTGTGACACCTTTAACGAAAACAATAAATTCTGTATGAGTTCAAGTTGGAAATGGTTGTGTTTTTATAGCTGCAAAATGATCTTTTTGTCTTGTTTTGGCATGGATACTGTAACTACATGTACTTACTGTAATTGTAAACCACAGTTTGTTTTGTGCATAATTTGTGTCTAACTGTGCTGGATGGTGTGTAGTGTACCCACAGTCCTGCTTGGGTGACAGATGTTAATTTTTATCAAACAGTGCTCAGTGGGTATCTCTTACCAAAGAGTGTCAGCAAACCACAAGATGCAATTTTATCTTAGGTTTGGCTGGAAATATTTTGCCGTAATTTGAATTGTGACAACATTTTGATGTTTTGGGCGACACATGTACATGTATGCACAATACTGGGATAAGGTGGTACATATATTTCCTTCAAATTTGGTTTCAGTTTAAAAATAATGTTGTTAACACCGCACTGCTTTTGCAGTTTGCCATTTTATTTGATAAGTTTTGTTCTAATTATGAGTTATTCCAATAATTTTATGTGGACATTGAAATTGGAATCTCGTACATCTGCCACTTGTTCTGCTCCCTGGATCTGCCTCTGCATCTGTGACAGCAAGACAATAAGGCAGATTGATTGCCTTTTAAGATACATTGTTTGTACGTGCAGTTCATTTCAGTAAATTCACCCAGTGCATAAAATTAACTTAACAAGTGCTATGCGTGGACATTAGAAATGGAAACGTACAGTTGGTTCACACTTTAATTGCTCTCAACATCTGGAACCAGATATTCATCTATGGACTTTATGTGATTCCTTCATTTGTCACAGGATTTTGATATCAAAAAGGGCTAGTCTTTCCCATGGTATCCATAAAAATCAAACAATGTACAATCAACAGAACAAAGGAGCCAATAATTACCATTGCTTGGATATTTGCAAACTATTAGAAAGCATCATCCTGATTTATACATTTTGAATCGGATCATCCCACCAAGCACGCTTGTAAGCCTTCATGTACCTTGTGTGACTAGTCTGTTCTTTGCCATTCTCCTTTGCATACTTGTAGAAAACCCTGTTGAGTTGCCCCAATGGGTATCGTCGCCCAGCTGTCAGAATGGTAAAATTGTCTGGAAATTAGTTATTCAGTGTCAAGTTTTGCAGTCATCTTTAACCCTAACACTCCTCAGTCCTCCAACAGGTGAAGGATTGAGGAGGGTTAGGGTTAATGTAATGTAGAGCCATCCAGAATACATGTAGTCCTTATTCACTGGGAAGCCATTTTGTGAAATCTTGTTCACTCATGTTCACTGTAATCTGTTATTATGAGGTGGTGTCAGGCTATTTTGGTTTCCAAACATCACTTTCAGTTTTTTAATGCTTCAAGCATTCCGATATAATTTGTTATTGTTTAGACAAAACTGGCATGAAGTATAAACCTTTACTTTGTCGCTTTTCTTTTTACTCTTGGGCTCTCCAAATGAAAAGTTTTACCTCACTTTCAATTCAAGATGGCTGACACGTGCACACTTGTAGTTTGAAGAAAACGAGGAACCCAAAAGTTGGATGAGCTGGTTCTGTCTGCCCTAGAGCAGGTACTGGTAGTACTGTTCTTCAAGTGTCCACATATTGAAACATTTGTGGACGCTATTGGTAGGGCTTCGGTGTCCCTGTTATGCAAGGAATGATTCATCCACATCAACTTTTTGTATTTTGATGTATTGCTTACTATTTTGTCCTTGCAAAGCACCAGTATATACATGTATATATATAGAGCATCATGAGCGTGTAATGAAGTAGCGTCTACACTTGTATTTGCTCGCTAGCATTCCAAATCCCATGATGCCACAACTGAAAAATAGTAATTCATTGCCAGCATGTGTTACTCATCCATACCTGTCACCTGCAGCAGAATTAGTCAGGCTTACATGTATTTTAACAGATCGACAGTATTCCTCGGAGAAAGTAGTCAAGTTTATCAGCCTTATTTGGTGGGAATACAGTATTCTGTAGGCATCAATGAAGTTTTAGTGTAATAGCCCACATGATGTACATACATGGCATAATTTTTGGTTGCAGACGCTTTAATTAACGAGATTTCTAGTTATTTTCTTTTTTGTGAATGTATTCAGCAAATAAATGTATATGCAAAACAAGAATCTTGATAACTTACCGTTTTTATCTTTTTGAGCATTTTAAACTGTTTCCAGCAGTATTGTATGCATGTAGCTACTAAAATACATGTACTTCATCTATTGCAGAAAAGTCGCTTTATCAACTTTGTTATTGAAAGATATTTATCTTTTTTCTCTCATTAGAAGACGGCATCCCCTTCAATGAAATGGCATCCCGAGCCCAGCCAAGGACACCAGGGAAGTCTTCCTCGTCCCAGCTTAGGGGAGGAGCACCAACTCCAGGGGGTATTGGTCATGGAGGTGGGGAGAGTCCAGCCTCGAGGCCCATGAAGAAACCTTCAGACAGACTCAATCCCAAAACTATTGATCCGGTAAGTCAAGTACCCTACGTTCATGTGTCTGAGTACTCTGTCAGCCTTTTATTTGTATCCAGAAAGAAAGAAGAAAACAAGTAAAAAAACAGACAGACAGAAAGCTTCAGAGAAAAACAGATGAATCAAAGCAGAAACACTGCAGACACTGTGTTTTAACCATTTCTTGCTGACATGTTTATAAACATGCGTAAATGTTCAGTGTATTTAGAGCTTTAATGGGTAGCGATGAGCCATTGGACATGTTTCGGTATTTGACACCAGTTGTTCAGCATCTGTAAGCACGTTTACTAAGTGATATTGAGATTCTATGCATTTCTTTCACTGCCTCATAACCTGGCTTATGATATTTGAAGACTAATGATCCATCTACAGGTGTTTAAGTGTACATGTGCGCATCATCCACACTTATGACAAACCATACGTTTACCTGCACATTGCATGTGGATAAAAATGACAAGCAAGATGATTAATGTTCCCAATTATTCCATGTCATGCATGCAACGTTATTAAGTGATCGTTGAAGCCTAAAAAATGCAATTTCACTTGTCAGTGCTACATGCATGTTTGCTGTGGTCTAGCGCCCATGTCATTAACAGGCTGGTCACACATCTATCAAAGTGGTGCAAGGTAATTTTGATCTTTCCTTTTTTTCCTTAATGAAATTCCGTAGGGTGTCCTCTAATTGGGTCATGGATGGCTATTGACATTGTGAACCATATGGTAGTAACCTGGGCATTACCTAGAAAATTTCAGAGTTTCTTTTTTTCTTTTTATTTCTAATATGTGCAGTTAATTTGTTGTGTTGAGGGTCAATGGCAAAGTGAAAAAGGCACCAACTAGAATCTTATCGAAATTTGAAAGGGTTGACAGCTATAGTTGGTAAACTTATCAGATTTTTAAACGATTTTTGTCCCGTTTTTTTGGCAGTTCAAAGAATCCAAAAATCCTAAGTCTGCCTTTGCCAGCGTCTACGCCAGAGGGGGCATTCCTTGCAGGTAAATGTAAGCTGAGGTTTCACCTAAAAGTTGTCACGGCTTTTCTTGTTTAAAAACACATGACAAAGTGATTTGCAGTCAGGTTACCCAGAGATGAAAGCAGGGAGGGTTAAGAGATTGCAGTCAGGGGACAATAAAAGGATTACCACTGGACTTCTGGACTCCTGTGTCAAAATTGCTTCAAGCCATTGTACTCCATACTTGTAACAAGTGATCTCTTAAATCTACAAACTGGTTGCCAGCTTGACTCCTGTCTACAAAACTGCCCTTAAGGAACATGACTAAAGACCTGCCCAATAAAATATTTGAATAATGGTACTATCAACAGATTCCAAACAAATCTATTGAAATGACAGCCCATACGTGTACAGTACATGAGCAGAAAGACTGTGGAAAATAAGAAAGACAAATCTATTGAAATGACAGCCCATACGTGTACAGTACATGAGCAGAAAGACTGTGGAAAATAAGAAAGAGCAATCAAGCTAGCTAAACCTTAATGTTGTCATTATATCAAATAAAAGTCTAGAAAATGTCCCTTTATTTGAGAATGAGAAAAAGATAATGGAAGCATTGATTTCCTGTGATGTTCGGAAGTTCTCCTGACTGCGAAAGACAGCATCTTTCATGGCTGTATAGTTGTCTCCGGATTGACTGGCAGGTGTGTACTTAGACTCGTCTTACTCCTGGGGAGTGCTTAGACTGAATTTCATCCAGTTTTCCCTGTAGCAAATCCCATATTTATTACTGTCAGTGTAAGATTACCAGTGATATCAGTACACAGCCTTCTCTGTGCTTTGTTGCTTAGTACAGCAATCTGCTTACAGTGATCATGCATGTCAAGTGTAATCCTTCCACTTGCATCCCCTGTTGAAATGTTTGTCAGTCACTGTGTTTTTAATAATGATGATGATATGGGAACATGGATCAGAAAATTGGGCGACACATGTACAGACAGACAAAAATGTGGACAGTTGGTTGCTGAAATGTAAAAGTGGGATGTTTACACATTTAATCAGTTAAATAAGCAGTTAAACAAAAACGTTCCAAATCCATTTACAGATTTTCCCAAATGTTGAAACGTAACCGCCCCTCTAAGAGGTTTGACGTTCTGATTGACGCAGTCTTTAATGTAAACAATGCCTGTTACATATTGGTTTTTTGCCCTTTGGGTGTCTGTGTACTTTTTGAGAAAAAAGTGGATTCTAAAACAACAAACATGGCTTGTTTTATATTTGCCCCAACATCAATCAACATTTTTACATGGGTTGGACTATGTGCATTGTTGAACCTACAAGTATATAATTTTGCATATATGAAATCATCGAGGTAGGCAGCGGCGGTTTTTCAAATTAAACGTAAATTCCCACCCTTAATGAAATGTAACTGTGCCAAAGTTATTTGCAAGAAATTTCTTTTTGTTTTTCACAAAGCCTTGCATGTTGATGAACCCGCCCCCGTTTACAATAAGTGCTTTTCAAATTGGCTTTGATTACATCCATTAGGTTTAGAGGAATCCCTTTCTCAAGATATTATTGCTTCAGAAGAATGTCTTCAACTATGAGCTTTTCTGTACACAAGTATGCAGGATGTGTGTGCATGCAGCTTCAGTGCCTCTGGAGAAATATTGACAGATTTGTATTCATGACAATGTCTGTAATCAAGAGCCTTGTTTATGTTCGTGCTTATGGATAAAGATGGAATCTGCCAGCTGTTAGACGATTTGTTTGTAGGGAGCCTACTTCATCAGCTCATGATGTACTGCTTAGAACATCTCTTATGGATAAAGATGGAATCTGCCAGCTGTTAGATGATTTGTTTGTAGGGAGCCTACTTCATTAGCTCATGATGTACTGCTTAGAACATCTCTTGTTTGGAGGAGTAATACATCTGTGTATGTTGTACGTGCACATTTATGCTGATTGTCTTGTCTGTAACAGTCCGCCTGGCAGGATTCCCTAGGAGCTGATGATGTGTCATTGCATTTTGGTTTGAAACATTTTTCATAGAAAGAGGACCTAGACAATGTCTCAGAGTTGCTTGCTTTTTTCCAAGTGAGTTGCAGAAACCTTCTTGTCACTAGGACTATTATTTTACTTGTGCAGGTTACTAGTCAAGGAGTAGTTTAAACAGGACTGAGTGAACGGAAATGGTTTAAATCTTGAAACCACAAGATGGTAATCCACAAGAAAATTGATGTCTGAGTCATCGAAATACGGGCAGTATTAAACGCAGTGTTTATTTGTGAATGTAGGATAACTGATGCGTTTTTTCCCTTGTCAACAGACTGGTCCATGGATCAGTAAAGCACAAGCTACAGTGGGATTGCAACCCATGTGACCTGCCCTTTGATCCCCTACTGATCACACTAGCCGAGGTGGGCCAAATGCCAAGATTTTCCTCTTGTTTTGGAAGTTTTATGCATGAACAACTTTGACAATTGTCTGGCAATTTCAGACATCTCTGCCTGATTTGAGAGGAGTAGTTTTTCCTAATTAATCACAGACAACATTGGCTGATATTGGTGATGTTTGTTAATTAATACATGGTGTGTACGTGGAACAACCTGAGTGTGAGCGCAGGGGTCTAGTTCCAAACTCTGAAACATCTAAACTCTAACAAATATTTTAGGAGGAAATATAAAAAAGATACGCAAGGCTTATTTCATGACTTATTAAGGCCTTAAGGTCAACAACTTGAAAAGATTTTCCCCCAAGACTTCTTCTTAAAAACACTTTCCTCATTCCATTGACAGGGTCTCCAAGAATTCAAGCATCCTTATCAGTTTGTCGCTCAGCAAGGCTTCAAGGAGCTATTGCAGGTATCAGATGCAAGTACCAAGGCAACGGCGGTCTTGTCGAGAATCATCCTACCCCTGAGAAATGCCTTGGTAGGTTTGCTAACATCAACATCTAATCAAATCATTAGTCTTACACTGCTGCTCAAAGAAAATTGGGGATAGTCAGTCAACCATCCGTTTCAAGGTACTCGTGGAGGAAGACAAGAAGATTGCCTAAAAGTGAAGATGTGTGAGAGAAACTGTGCAGGAGTTGAGGAAGACATGAGGCCCTTAGGCGGATAAGACACTTGATGTCGATCTTCCTAAAATAGCTTGTGAATGCGTGTTCATAGTCATTTCCGTGAGGATCAAAAGCTACCTGTAGATGTATGTACATGTAGAGCTGCATGATGTGTGTCCAAGTCCATCCCAGGATATTCCATGATTCACATTGCTTGATCAAAGAAGGTATAGGAGACACCTGTCTTGTTAATTTACCCTACACCTGCGTGTACTGCACTGATCCACAATTTCCGCTGTTTCCTACACTGGGGAAATGTGCTTGCATTAAAGTTATTCACACATCAATTTACATGTGTGTGTACACATGTAAATGTTTTATGCATTGCCCTGTTGCATTGTCACAATGTTGTCCCAGAATCAATGCTGTTGAAAAGACCCTAGACAGACACTCCAAATGAGATTTTGGCTGCACAGTATTAAAGTGCTCTGCATTTCATACACATGTGTATAGCATGATGCGTTGGAGTGAAAATGACTTTTTGAGACATTGAAAAGACCTCTTAAAAATCCTCGAGGTCACTTAAATGTTTGGAGTAGGAGTTCCAGTCAGTGAACTTCTCATGTTTACACCCTGGTAATTGGCTCTGTATGTCATCAATTGACTTTACCATATCAGTGAAAACAGAGAATTTGGATCAGGTTAGCTTAGAGTAGGATTTCTGTGTCCAGGGATATCAGTTTGCATGCTTGGCCCAGATAGGTGTGAAACTGAAGAAGAGAAGTTTATATTGATGAGTAATATGACTGAGTAAATTCCTCCGATTTCCCTTTGGAGAACTCATATCATGGTTAAAATCCAGTTGGACACTTCGCCTCCGTGAAACATTATCTAGAATCCACTGTTCTTGGTCTCGGGGAAATTCCTGCTGCATGCCAACCAAATATGTCTCGTTCAATGGTAATATTTCAACATCATGAGGAGTTTCTTAAAATTTCCCCTGTTTTTTTAATCTATGAATTTGGCAGAAAGAAACCATTGAAAATTTGGTAACTAGTCCAAAACTGGGTGCACCTTGCCCTAATCCTACCACACATACATGTACATTCACAAAGCTCAAAGGCCCAGAATTGCTATGATTTTGCTAGTGTGCATTTTTAAAGAGCACCTCTGAGGAAAACATGTTTTCTCTGATTTTGTCTGTTCACATAAACTTGGAAGCATCCAAATTGAATGCAGTGTCATTTGTCTTCAGAGCTCAACTATAACAAGCTCAAAATGACTTTTTTTCTGTTTATGCCAAGATGCAAATTCTGAATGTAGACTGCATCATTCAGAGAAAACGAGGGGAACCCTCGCCCTCTGTTCATAGCGGATAAACCCTTGTGCATGCCAAACAATGGCTAGATGTATTGTTTTGCATAGATGAAATCTGAGAAAACATGTTTTCCTTAGAGGTGCTCTTTAAGTTGTCTCACACCTGTTGCATAAAGGCAGGTGATAGGGTCAGCGTCTTGTAAAGGTGTCTCATGTTCTGTCAACATTAACTTGCAACCTCAAGATTGTGACGATAGAGTTTACATGTACTTAAGCTGCTATGGAGTCCATGTTAACTGACGTCACAGTGATTGTCTCAAGGTAATGTCTGATGATGTGTTATTTATGGCACTCCCGTCACCTACATGCTGACCAAATGAGGGCAACTTGCATTATAAAAGTTTCATTGAAATCTCACTGCTGCAGTACTTGTAGGATTCTAAGATAACATGTGCATATTGTTTAAAAGACCTGAGGAAAAGATAGAAGACACTTAAATGCAATTTGAGAACAAAATGGAGAAAGATTTAAATGGCCTTTTTAGCGTTGAGTTCAAGATTTTGAGCTTTTCTCGGATGTTAGTCAGGTGGGTGCACTAAATTCAGCCACAGTTGAATGATGTTTGACTCCTTTCATAAATGGCTTTCTAACTCCCTTAGCTGTATTAAAATCATATTGAAACTGAAGGGTTTTTGTTGGGAATAATTGTTGGCCTCAGACAGTTTCCCTATTCAACAACGTACAACTTTACCATTTATTAACATTTGATAATGCCCGCTGAGAAGTGATAATGCCCGCTGTGTATATCATGCACTGGCACCCGGATATGAGACAGTTTAATCAATTCTGATTGGTCAAGAGTCTGTGCATGTTGCTTGCCACGCGTGCGCCAAGTCCATATAAGGAGATTATTTTGGACAACTCGCACAAGGAATGTACCGGTACCATAAACATGATAAAATGGACAAGGGTGTTTGGGAAAATGAAAGTAAAATTCTTGAACAAAATTGTTGAGAATCCATCATGTATTGACTTCTTTTGACTCTCTGAATAAAACAGGTATTCATGAATGGGAATAAATATGTGCTTGCCCCTTCAGTCTCTGAACAGTTCAGTCTCCTGAGATCGTCTTAAATGTTAGTTTATGAATGGCTCAGGAGACTGAACGCTAATAATGCTCTCGCCTTCCTCTCGGGCATTTGTCGCGTCCATTATCTTGAGCCGGTCTTAAACACATATCTAAGATCGGCCAAGCATATGAACAAGTTTCACGCCGAGCTTGCATGTATGTATTGGCTTTCTGATGTAGCAAGGACATTGTGAGTAGGTAACAGTTCATCACAGACAGAAATAGCATTTTGTTAACAAATAGTTTGCCCCAAAGGGACAAGGCATTTCTATCAAAGCATGCTGACATTTTCTTAGAGTCTGTACCGCCAAGGCTCTTGAGACTTCAACATCCTTCCTACGAGTGTTGAAGTCAATGAACCACCTAGTAACTTTGTTTGAAAAAAAATGCTATGTAACCCACACTTCTGACGATGCAGAATGACAAAATGCCACGCTCATTACTTCCACAAAGCATAAATAGCAGAAAGACCAATTTGTGGTTTATAGAGCCAAATTGTCAAAGGAGAGCAAATTGGTGATATATCATGATGCAGTCACCTGTGAAAATTGAGCAAGGCAAGCAACCAAGCTTGAAATGAACTCAGACTGACATTTAGCTTTCTATCAGTGATGAATCAGCTGGTCTAACAGGACGCCTCTCCTCTCACAGGATACTTTTTATGAGTGTGGAGGTAGTGATGAAGCAGTAAACTTGTTTGGGATATTGGGCGTAGTACAGGTTAGGCAGGAATGGGGTAGAAACGGGTGCTTTGACAAGTGAAAGATCTCAAGAGTTGACCTACCTGTTTCTCACTCATCGTAGAGTTGAAATGAAGAAGGGCACTTGGTATAATCTCAACATCCGTGAATCTATTTCACGTACACGTAGCTCTTGCCCAGTCAATGTTCCTTTCTGTGTTTCTGTCTTGTGTTTAAGGGTTCTTCTAATGATTCAGTATTTGAGGGAGCAGTGGATGCATTAGTCCATCTCAGCATTGCCGTAGGACCACAGCTCAACCCTTATCTCAAATCAGTTCTCAGCTATGTAAGTAGAACCAACAAAGCTCAGTGTACTGCTGATGTGACTTGGCCATTTAATCAGAATAAAATCTCTGCAACTCAGGTGTGATAAAAAGAGAATGTGGCAGGTGTTACCATATGTCTTTGCTTGAGGTCCATGCTTACAGACAATTAAGAAGAGTTCGTTTTAAACTCACTCGGTCTCATTCCACGCAGCCTCAACCTAGTTCCCACCCACCCATTCTAGTCTACCCTTCCAAAATCTCACCCCACCTTATCCTTCCAAGCCTCACTCCATCTACACCCCTACCATGCCCCCTGAGCACCTTTTTACACCCCATTCCTGCCTAATCTGTACCCCACTCAATATCCCATGTTATCTCCACAACATCTCCACTCCTACTCCAGCTCACCTAATAATACCAAGCAGCAGAAGTCCTGTGTTACCACCATTACACAAAAAATCTCATCCATTTTAAAATGATTAAGAGACCGTAGCTTTGAAGGTGTCAAAATCAATAAATAAAGAAGAGATGTCCATTGGCTCTTCACAGTTATCCAAGAAATTGATGGATAAGAATTGCAAGGATTCCATCACCACAGCCCTCCAACAGATTGAGCAAGCCTGCGGCAAGGTAGGTGTTGGGTGTTGGCCTACTTTATACTTAGCACTAGTATCTGTCATCCTAGTAAATTTCTCGTCGTCTTGCTCATATGCCTTAAATGGATTTAGCTTGGTTTTTGCACCTATGGCACACCAGTAGGAGTTTTTGGACGAATTTTTTTTTTGGAGTCATTTTTATTCCTTCATTAAACTTAGCCTCAGGTCTTTTGCCTTTTACTGTCTGTACTGTTATCACTTGTTCTGTCATTTCAATGAACCTTTGTGAAACAGAATTTTACAAACATCAGTGGTACTTCGATGGAAATAACTTGAAATAAGCAAAAAAAAAATCAAGCTGAAAATGAGCCCAGAGCAAACATCCCTGACGTGGGTTGATAATCCTACTGATCACAGATGAAGCTACTACTAAAAGGGTACTTTACTGAAATGATGTACTGGTCACCTTGTGGTAATCCACAGAGGTTTTCTTCCATAATTAAAAATCAATAATTTATTGTCATAATGATGCATTGTCCCCTTGGGACCCTTTTGAAATACTAAGAGTATGTTATCCGACTTTTGGAATTTGCCTAAATAAGCACTTACACATGTAGCAAAGAGATTGTAGGTTGTCTGACTGGTTATTTGTATTGAGACTGCAATTCTTCAACATCAGTACAACCTTAATCCCAACCCTGGTACCATTCCCAAATTGCAGCTCCGGCAGACAAGATGAGATTTTGGGGTCTGGATTCAGTCCCAATTGCAAGTAAATAATTCAGTAGCAGTCACACTGTTACATCAGTCTGAAGTTGATTCCTAATTTCCCAAGTTGGATAGTCTGCATTATGGCTGAATTGTGTCAAGCCTGCCCTGGGAAGAGCAAGTCATTGGGGACCTGATTTCATCAGTACACCACTCGGGGATCAAGTGGGGGGATGAAGAGGGAGATAAAAGTGCAATAACGGAGCTTCCAGAGATTTTTAAAAAAACAGGTTTTCAATTTTAACTGTCAGAAATTTTGGGAGGCAACAAGAACATTACTCTGATTTGATTTGTTGGTCACCTGTGCATAGTCAAAATGGTATTTCTCCAAGTTAAACTGAAATAGCCTTGCTGTGTCCAAACTGGGATTGATCCAGAGTAGCACAGTGTCACATTTTACCTTTATAGGATGATACTTTCATTCATTTGCACTTTGCCTACTTGGAAATTCAAATTCCAATTTTTTCCCTTTTCTTTTGAAAGGAAAGCCAAGCCATCATCAAATCTAAGATTCCCACC
Source organism: Acanthaster planci (assembly GCF_054643075.1). Lineage (NCBI taxonomy): Eukaryota > Metazoa > Echinodermata > Asteroidea > Valvatida > Acanthasteridae > Acanthaster > Acanthaster planci. The sequence continues at coordinate 863,863 of NC_141789.1, forward strand.
TATTCATCGATCTTATGATGAAAGCTGAGCAGTAACCATTGTACATAATGTAGTCGATAGCAGCTGGTGGCTACCAACTGAATGCAGTTAAAGGTATGTGGAGTCAAAAATTGTCCAATCACAGAAAGAAGGCATTTGGCCATTCCATCTGCAACCTGTTAAATGGCCAGGTATACTGATTGGCAAACATACATATAGACTGCACAAAGCTGTGTTTGGGTGAGAATTAGGCCATATGTACCTGTAAGCCTAATTGATGTTGCATTGTCTTTGATATTGTACATGCATTAATACCGATACATTGCCATGGTAAACTGTAAATTTTAATTGTCGGTAATTATCTGAATATTGTATGAGCTGATCTGTTATTCAGAGAGAAATCATTATGTACTTAGTTTGAAAGAGGTTGACTTTTCAGCCTGTAACTCTTTGAAAACATTCACATGTACCTGTTTTGTATTTGGATTTTGTGTGTTTTTTAAATAATTTTCGGTATTAAAGATTTCCACCTGATGGAAGTTGAGGGGAATTGATTTGTCTTCTTTGCAGTTTTTGTGCTATTTGCTAAGCATTTCATTCCCTACCAGCATGATGTTGAAACAAGGCAATTTGATTCCTGCATTACCTGTTGCAAGGAGAGCCGATGATACTGCATGCATAGTTGTAATTAATGTATGAGCGAATGTTGATTGTCTGGGTAGCTTTAGGCAAACAGTCTGCAAACTTGTGCTGGCATAGGAGGAGTACCTGGAGTCTATTTCTATGTTGTTCAGGACTGGAGGTAGCTATCCGTATGATTGGCATTATCCGAAGATCCAAGGTGGCTGATGTGGCTTTGGCATTTACTGTTGCTCGATTTAAGCCGAAGATTATGATCCAGGAAGCGAGAATGAGTGGAGCCATAAACACGTGACTGTTTCAATCATGTGTTAAATACACTGTACCTTTATTGGGCCAGTGAGAAGTGCATATTAAAAAGACGAACTGTTGTTTTTTCTCAGACTGTTGCTGGTGCCAATGAACGTATGATTCACACTGCCGTGGCTTAAAGATACCTGGAGAGGAATTTGGCATTCAGCCTCCCCTTGAGCACCAATGGGTTATTACTGACGTAAAACAAAAGGTTATTCAAAAGTCATTGATCTTTAGTTAAAAGGCTGCACGTTTTGCTTAACTGTAAATAGCAACATTTTTCTGGATTAATATTGTATTTTGTTATGAATTGTAGCTGACATTTTCTTGAATGTACAGCTATTTACCAAAATGATTACTTTCTGCGTGCTTTACTTAAGGATAGTAACTTTTCTACCATTAGCCTGCAGGAACTAATCATTTGTATTGCTGAGAATGTGTACATGTTGTCCTTCAACAGTTCATATATGAAATAAAACCAAATGATGTGATAAGCCTTATGTGATTTTATAGTGGTACGTTCTTGTGTGACTCAATATCATTCGGGCATGGGTACCCATTTGTAACATTGTACAGGTTCTTTTGACCATTTTGTTGTTGTAATGTCTTTAATTTATTGCCCATGCCACACTGATCTAGCATACGTGTGCCAAGGATATTTATGGCCTGTCAGAATAGTGTAGCAACATTCCCTCAACTTACTTGTATCTCAGATGTCTTCTGTTCGAACCCCGCTGGATACGTCACTTGAACTTTGGCCCATCAGTATGGATTTGTTGAGGTCATCAATAACTTCCTCCACTTAATTACTTCATGTTGCTCCTTCCTTCTTGGAATCAGTGGCTGTGTGGTAGTAGGGTCATACTTTACCTGTGGATCTTTCACTAACATCTGTTCACGTGTACTTTTCTCTCGATTGCTCTTTGTTTGACTTCAGCTGCTATGACAGTGCTCTGAAGCTGTTGCCATTTTTTTCATTCTCTTGCCGTGTCTATGCAATCTTATCAAGGGCTAATTGTCTTTATTTCTCTTGGTAGCGTGAACCAGATCTGCCCGCCAACAATTGTTTGAAATCGAAACATTATTGCTACTAGTGACGGCTGGTGTCCAGTAATTTGGCAGTAGCTAACCAAACAGATATCTTACCCAACTCATAAAAGATGGCTGGAGTTTTTACACAGCGCCGTTGGGGGTAGAGTTTCTGTTGTTTCCCACAGGCATTCAGTTCCCGAGACAAATCCAAATATAAGCAAATATGCAAATATCACAAAGACATACAAAAATAAAAAAAAAATAATAAAACGTATACATGTATCTATACATACAATCAAGAATAAGTAAGAAAACATAAAATGGCAGAAGGTAAGGAGTTGGATATGGAGTTGTAGAGGTTTGTATATAATCGAGTTCATCAGCCAAGACTTCCATAAGACGGTGACATATCAAGTAACCCTGTGTATTTCGATATCAGATTGAAGGGAGGGGGAATCCCCTAACCTTTGATCATTAGCCATATCAATGTGGCGTATTCGTTAGGATTAGTCGCGTCGTTACTAAAGCCAATCTTAAATTTCGGACGCCAAATACCAGAAAGGTATGAATGTAACGCCGACGTTTCCTTTCCTCTTTGCAAATTGGACGTGCGAAAACGCGAGTTACCTGGGATTGCACTTTCCTCCTGATCGAATTCTGTTAGCGACGTGCGCATCATGTTCCATTGATACAGCCTGCAATGTGCACGGTCGAATTCAACAGAAATCAAGTCAGCTTTGTGTTTTTCATTGCATCTCAATATCTCAGGCAGGAAGTCTGAAAGACAATCTACCAGTAGTTGTCAGTCTGGATACCTGCCATGTTGCTGAACATAATCGGGATAAGAGATCGAATGACATTCATAGCATACAAAAGCTTGGAGCAGGTTGTTCAACTTACCACAAGTCGGACTCTGTCTCTGTTTACGACATTTTTGGAGGGAAAGCTTGAAGGAATATTTGCAATTTAGCATCGATTCCCTCGGAGTTTTTCTTTTAGACAAATCCAAGTTTACATGTACTTACTTTTCCCGTAGGCTACAGCCATTTTTTACAGTTGACTTTCATACAGTCACCTGAAAACAAACACTGCTATTGTAATCTTCAACTTAAACTTCAAATTTTATCAGAGCAATGCCGATTGTAAAAGCTCTTAAATTTAAAGAAACAAGTGTATGTGGATTTTTAGGGCTCCATTTAAATTGACACATCTGCGTCACATTCCAAAGTAGAAAATTCGGTAAACACATTTCTTATTTAGCCTTCAATCAAATAATAGCCTGACTACAAATCTTTTTTTTTTTCAGATTTGATCGATGCTGAATGAAATAACAGTTGAAGTCGTTTTTTTGTGGTTGCCTTGGGACTCTTCAGTGTGAGCGGAAGATTGCACCGGCGACGATGAGATGCCTCGTGCGACATTCCTCAGAGCCAAGTGCCACACTTAACGCCTTGTTGCTTCCTCAGAAACTTAGATAGGCACCTTAAAGTGAAGGGGGTTTCTTGTGGCAAACCTTAATGAAAGTATTACAGATTTACTTGCGCAAAATTGGTTTGCACAGAGAAACAATCAATTCGTTTTCTGTTTTTAAATTAGAAATATTGCCCATGACTTGAACACACAGTGCATTCTGTCTGGCAATTATTTAGTCAGTCAGTTTTGAATTGCTTCAATTGTTGACAAAGCCGAAGCTTTAAGTTCTGGTTAAGGTTAAATTTCGTTTACTTGCAGTAAAATGTCTGTGATCTTTAATCTGTTTGACATCAATATCGTGGGAAAATACTTAAACATTTTTTGGGTCATTTTAAAAGTTGTCTCAAAATGAGGATATAGCCCTACAAATTCAAGCAATGGAAACTTTTTATAGTGGGCCCTATTCGACAAAAGGTTTTGAAATTCGTTTGGAATCTGTAGAATATACAGAGAGTTTTGTCAGTGGTGAGTTGTTTTCGACTTGAAACTTACTTTGTACGGACGACAGAACGACTGCTGTACATTTAGCGAACGAGCCTCGGAGTCGGACCAGTGGCTTTGCGTCACACGATTTCCTGGATCTGCAGTCTCAATTTTGCCCCGGTTCAGACCCCTGAGAGACGACAAAGGACGGAACGATACCATTTTAGCCGCCGCAAAGCCCAGAATTAAAGTCTAATCGTTGAAAGGCGGGGAATGGCTAGCGGTTTCGCCGAAAGCTTTTAGACAGTTAAATTCTGCTCACATCTAAGCACGTGTATGGAATCATCATGGATTACGTGAGACGTGGGTCATAGGCTCTAGATACATGCCCACAAGAGGAGGCACACTTCCGTTAAGTGCGGGAAGACAAAGTAGGCACTTCCTGTTAATAGCTGAAAAGTGCGTAACACAGGAAGGACTCGTCCTCGACTCGAGTTACCGATCATACTCATTTTCTTCCTATAAATGCTCGACTTTTTTCCATGAAATGTTGGTTAAAATAGATTGGTGAGAAATTGTCTGTGCTTGGAGATAGGCTACAGTGGAGTTCACTGTACTGGTCCAAGGAAATAAGGCTGCAAATATGTGACTAGGGTTGACTTGCTTTGATCTTTATCACATTCGGATTGAGAGACAAGTTCGCCAACAGAGACAACCTCTGAATGAATTTCACTAACCAGTCATCTAAGCCTGTCTTTGATAAGCTGAAAACGAACCCTAGCCACTGAATTTGTTGGGCTGTAGCACCCTGTCTCCTCCAAATTGTTTTCATACATGTACTCTTTATCTTTAAACAGTCAGGGCTAGTCGTGGCAGCCTCTTCAAGGAACAGATAAACCCAGACTGTTCAGTCTTTGAATTAAAAAAATGAAAATCACCTACCAAGGGGGGCGGGCTTTGTCTTAAATTTAACGACTATGAGTTAAGTTCATCTTGGTTATTTTGTGCTCCAACAAAAATTCGGCTCTTTGCTAAAAATATGCTGCCTATCTCTTCATTGTTCAACCTGGGACTTTGGCCAAGTTGTTTATTCGAAGTACATGTATTTTCCAAGAACTATCATATATCGCTCTCCTTGGTCTAAGCGTAGTTGATCAGTGATTTCCAGTAGGAATTGAGGTTTCAAAGCAAGCGTAGGGGATTACCCTTTTCATTTCCCAGGCTAATCCTTGGTAAAAGGTGGCAATTTGTTGTTCTCTTGTTTTTCCGCTTTATTCACCGGTAATTGGATGAGCGAAGTGTAGACAATATTTTGTCATATGACAGCTAAGGCAATCTACATGTATGTGTCCGTGTGTAGACTAATAGACTTGGAGAAAGAAGAGAACCAGGTATTAGCGAGGGACGGCTAGAGAAGATGACAGCAAACGCTACCTTCTTCATCTTGGATCTTAGAAGATGTGCAATTTTCTTCTGCATTCTCTCCACCTTAACTCGATGTGTCGGTGTGGCTCATCAGATTGAATGCGCTACACAACGGACGAGCCGTAACCATTAGAGACATCACAGCCTGCACGGGGCAACCAACGGTCAAAATGCGGCCACTGAGTAATAATTGACCTAGACGGTTGGCATGAAGAAAAACATTTTTTCTGTCGATTTGGACACTGGCGTCCGTTGTGTGTCATTTCTAGTTTAATGTTGTCAGTAACAAATTGACTCATTATCTGGAAAGATGATTTACCAATCTTCCTTGTGTGGGTTACATCAATAATGATTGATATATCCCAAAAGAGAGATGGCACTTTATACAACGAGGGACTTGGATGAGTTATCAGGCAAATGGAGTATTTGTCTTAACAAAATTACTATGATCAGAAAATGGCAAATACAGTCAGTTTTAACATATTGTGAGAATGTACAGGGTAACTGGGACTTGGCAGGCAGTATAGTTCAGGAGATGTAGTGCTACGTGTTTGGCAGCCTCAAATTGGCTGTAAATTGTCCGCGATTGGAGAAATTGGATCCTTACGCAAAAGATTTACTTCTTAAGGCCCTTGATAATAAGGTTTTTACTGTAAGCCATCTATCAACTAGCCCCACATTATGCCATTAACCAGAAGAATTCTTTGCGAAAAGGCAAGAAAGTGAATCGGAGTTATGAATGTGTTGGGTCCAGTTAAGGATTTTAAGACACACAGCGATCGAGTTTGGACTGACAAATGGAGCTGCATCGAGTTGAACTTGTGATGTGTTGATATAGACATCATGGCCACATGGGTCGTGGACTCACCGCTAGCGAAGTGATACCCGGCTAGCCTGTGCCTGGGTTTGCTTGCCAATGGGCGTCTTGCACAGTTTCTATTGCTTTGAGGTCGAACTGAATATCAACTTGAATTTTAGTACCGAGAAACTTGTAATGATTTTCACAGGCTTGACCTGTTGCAGTTCGCCCATAAGGTTACATGAGGTGACCTTGAAGCCTTTTGGTTCTAGTGTTTTGGGCCATATCGTGTATAATAACTGTCTTGTCCAAGCTCGGTAGGTCTCTGCAGCTATGCTTATTATTTCAAATTTCCATTGCCTCCAAGCACAACATGTCAGACCAATTTGATTGTCCAGTTCAAAAGAGATCTCCCAATACGCGTCATTTCATGTTGCTGTCACATTGTCATGATTGCTTCGGCACATGTTTTTTCCGTCATTGGTGTGCCTTTGGGTCCCAGAGGTTTTGTGAGTGATAATTTGATTTGAACCCACTTCTTCGCCCTTGCCGGATTTCTGTGATCACACGCCAACGGACTCCGTCACGTACGTAGCGTCAAATTGGTGCATGAGCTGCGCAGCCATCACGTACGCAACACACTTTCACGTTAATTGCTAGCTGTGTCTGTTGGCACGTTGGCATTGCCCACTCGCCTGACTGTATCATTTGAATGAAGTTAAATGAAGTTTTAAATTGAGCATTGGTGTCTAAAATTCAAGTCAATTGTTGAGTTTCATGACCTACTGCTTGGTTAGTGCCGCACCATTCCAGATCCATGTCAGCTCTTGTCACCTGTCCGTCATTACCAAAAGACGGATTGCGCCCGATAAATCACCAGACCTGTAGTCGGTATTAACCTCATAGCAAGTGTGTTTCGAGTTTTATTTACAAACATTACAGCCAAATGACGGTTTAGTACCCAGTACATCAGTAGTCTGAGTACGGTACCCACCGTCGGCTTTATTTTTGGTAAATGATACTTAAGAAACACTTTGCTATTTGGTGGGCACCGCACGCGTGTTTGTTGAAATTTTATACCCACTATAGGTCATGTCACTTAGCAGGCGCTATCGGTCTGTTGGTGGTTCTATTTCCAACTCAATCAAGTGCTTAACACTTTCTGCCCAGACATCATTCGTTGTCATTTTGTATGACTATGTCTTCTTTAACAAAATCGGATCTTGTCCCAAAAAAAAAAGAATGACACAACCCTTCGGCGACAGTGCATGTTCAGGTTCACAGAAAATCAATCAAAGCTCGACTTGGTCACGTGCGGCGAGATGGAGTGTAAGGCTTTGAATCGAAGAGAATGCTGCGCATCAGTCCCTAGGTTATTCAGCACCATCGTATATAGGGAAGGAATGAAGCTCCCGCGACATTGTTATCTCCAGGACGCCTTTTGAGGTTTTAGCCCAGACCTCGGATCATTGATTTCGCAACAACTGCAGGAAAGAAAAATACCTTACAAATCGAAGAGAAAGTACAAGCTTTTCTGTAGTTGCGCCAGTTTAGTGCATTAAACCCTCTTTAAAATAGCCTAGTTTTTCAAACTTTCTCGTTTGAAAACATTATGTTCCTGTACAGGTAGACAGTCATGAATTCTCTATGAGTATCAAGTTTAATTTTGCTAAACGAAATTTGCCTTTTTAATATGAATGATAACAAAGTGAGCAATTCAAATGAATCTATGTGTTCACTGAGGAAACTTAGAAATGCTGAATACAATCCCCCGTGGATGTTTCGGTACAAGTTGTCGTCCAAACACAATTAACCCAGCTTTGCCTACCGACTGTCAGGATGAAATTGCACCCTTGCGACCCTTGCCATAAGTGCAGTGTCAATGAAGAAGCCTCGCTGGATGTCGGCTCGCAGTGGCAGGTCAGCTTTTATGAGTCTTCGGCAGATTTTTACATATGTTGCCCACATTGTTATTACTGAGGGACTACATGCTTGTGCTCCATGAATTGTTATTTGCTCATAAGGTTATCCGCTTTCACCCAGAAAGCTTGATTGGTAAAACTTTAATAACTAAAAATGTAGTCCTAAGTACCGACAAGTACCAAACCCTTTGGCAGGGCATTGGACCGATCTGCACTTCCGTTTAATACCAAAGAATATTGCAAAGGCAAAGATATCACACCAACAGCACCTACAGCAAGCCACGGAATGTCTGTTTACGTTACACTTTGTACCCTCTGTGGGATTGAGTTGATTCCATCGATCGAAGGTATATTGGTACCATGCATGTGCACCTCCTTGGAGGCAAAAACGAATCAAGGATTCTCTGAAAATATCACCATCACTGTGTCCACGTAGGGTACCTGGGAATGTTGCAGCTGTTCTAATGATGTCAAATCTGTGAAGCAGCAAAAAACAATTCATCTGTTAAATTGATTGTCTAAAACCACGTGAACGAGCCCATTCATCGTGTGGTTCATCATGCAGGCATGGTTGGCCTGTCTTGATTTTTTGTGACATCATGTGTGGCAATAATGTGGCAGTAAAAGGTCTCCTTTCATTAAATATTACAGTGCAAGTCCCCGCACATTACTTCCCGCAATATCATTTGCCTTTTCTATATATTTCTGTCCCTGCGGCAATCATCCTCTTCCCTTAAGACTGCAACCATCGTCTTGGCAACATACATCTCTTGTCCGTTGTGTCTCTCAGGATCTGAAGGGAAGCAGGAATTTAAGAGTCTATTTTGGAGACGTGTTTAAAGTATTGTCTCGATATTGCATTTCGCACCTCCACATTGGCGGCCCACATTTTTTGTCGGCAACTTTCCACTCCGCGCAGATCGTTTGTGAACTCGAACACAGGAAGTCGAACCACAAGATACACTTTTTGTATCTTCGATGATAAAGTGCAGATGAGCGTTCGAGCCTTTCTCGACACGTGCTGTCAACGCCTAACGTTAAAGAGATTCTTTAATAGGGATCATCATTGATACTGCTTGCATCAACCCCATTACCTCTTAACGAGCAACATCGTCCAAGTCATGGCTCAGTGTAGCGATCACTGCTGTCTTCAGAAACCTTGCCTTCTTTTTTTTTATTAAGTTTTGAATGGTTGCATAAGTGCTTCAGTGGGAACCTTAGCCTTTTCCCGTAAAATCTGTGGCGCACTTGTATCATATGTTAATTACGCCAGCTACTATTTACAACAAAGCATAATTCTAAGAATAAACTTCAACAGAAGTAGGAATCTTGTGTCTGCTGCCACCAAGAGTTTAAGTGGCTGCCAAATGGTGTTTCTGCACTTTCACATCTGTAATTCTTGGCAGGGACGATGGCTGTAAACATCAACTGCAGCTTCCTGGACCTGTCAGCAAGGTGCATTGATAGTGTAGCCCAAAGGGTTGTACAAGATGAATGAAATCAAATAACGTAGAAACATTGCCCTCACAAAGGAAACACTTCTTAACAATGCATGCACTAAGGAAAATATCGAACATATACGGTTGAATGAACAATAATTCGTTTTTATTTTGTGTAAATTGTAATTTTATTTTGATTTAATGTGAATAGAGTAAAGAATTATTTCAGCTAGTTCCCTGTTTTGTAAAATTTACATTTTCTATTTTGATATCATTCACATTTAATGATCATTGTAACTATTGTAATTACTCAAATGTCTTGCAAAATATCCAAATCTCTGTAATCCCATCGGGATTACCGTAATCGTGCTGCTTTCATTGTTCTCCCAGTCCTGTATGTTACTACTGGAATTTATCAAGGTGAGTGAAGAGTAAATCACGACTAAAAGATAAATGGAATTAAAACGTCAAAATGGCAGTGATTACTGTAATATCCCGGAAGCTGTAAACGTAGACATATTGTGCTTCATTATACAGTGTATATCAAGCTCACGTTTCCGATTAAGAGTGGAAAATATTGTCCGTCGTATTCTTGGACTTTTTGTTGTTCGATCATTGACTCCGTCATTGTCAACGCATATCCCCTACAGGCAGCTCAGGTGACGGTCTGACTTCACTTTCTGTGGCCATGCGTAACGTCACCAACCCAGTACTAATTACAAAATGATATTTCGGACTGACGTCGAAATGTCTTGGAATTCGCCGGCCGGATGATGTCCTTGGGTGGCGCAGTCCAATGGGAAATATATTTTTCCCCATGTATTCGATCTCGCTAAGCTAACTCCTGCGTCAGCAGTCTTTGCCGATAGTGGTCTTTAGAAACGAAATTACAGAAATGTCAAGACCTGTGCTGGGACTTCGCAAGGAATTCAAACTTGTTACGAGTTGATGTGTGAAGTGTTGAAATACACTGTACTTAGCCGCTGCAACATTTTGGTTTGCTTAATAAGAGTCACTATAATTGAACTACTGGAGACTTCAGTAATGTGGCGAGTGGTATAGCCGTGTTAATCAACATGAATTGTATAAAAGAAACCTACAAATTGCCGAGGGGTTGAGCGGCTATCAATTCCTACCCTGGGGACGAGGCCGATGAAAAGTAGTTAGAATTAGCACGTATACGCGCAGGTAATCGTTTACAAGATGTATACAAGGAGACAAGAGCGATCCCAGCGGACGCGTGAACTACGGGGCGTAAGTAATGCCTAGCGTATTCCTGGCCTTTTATTGGCCGGTGTCGGATGATATCTGTCCGGGCCTGGTTGTCCCGTCTGTACAATGTATGACTCTTTGGGATGATGTTCCGGCAATTAGAGAAGCACCTGCCCCATGGTCAGATCTCAACCCCGGGAATCGACATTCTTCTCAAATTTCAAAGCCTATACACTTTCTTTTCATTTGTCAATGAAGGGCAGCGCTGATATAAAGTGAAATGTGTGAAACACTAATACAAGGTAATGCAAGAACATGGCTTGGAATTCAATTCAACAACTCTCTTTCTAATTGGTCATTGATTTCCTCCGAGAAATCACACTATTTTCCTTTCATATTTAGTGTTATATTTTCAAAATGTGCTTTAAGGTGCTCGTGTTGACCTCTTTTTTATTTTGCTTGCTAACCTCATCTTTGAACTTAAAACGGTTGTTTGAACACCAAGGATCGACTTCTTAGTTCGTGCCTTGTCAACTAGGGGCCCCTTCAGCTATAGTCTCTGTTTATCATGATAGAATTTCAGTCTGAGAACTGCGGGTAATGTCATCCACCCAGGCTCGTTCAACGGTGACAGTTTGGTGTGCATTTAATTTGCCAGCCACCCTTTTTATTATTACTGAGCAAGTGTTGGGCTGTCACATTAACGGGTGACAGCTAAGGTTTGCCTTGTGAGTGAGTTCTCTTGTCTTGGTGTCCGTCTCTTGTCTGTCAGTTCAGCCTCGGTGGACGATGGAGATGACAAATGTTGTCCATCGGAGTTGGCCGATGGATGAAGGAATTGAGTGTGCTGTTATCGATCCGTCCTCATGACAGTGGTTGACCTGCATCAACAACGGAAATTTTTTTCTTGTAAATTCTTTGAAAGCACCCTACCAAATCAATATTAATGTAGTGTGTAAGAAGTCTAAAATTGTCTTTTACTGCAAAGCTTTTCTAAGTTTTCAGGCGACTTCTGTCTCCCTCGTTACTTGTATTAAACACATGGATATTTTGATTGCTTACGGTCATGTTGCTATTTGTAGCCTGTCATCAAGCTATGTTATACATGACCAGCTGACAGTGTAGCCTATCCCAACGTGCTCAGTGTCTTCTGACTTGTAACCGGTTGCTTCGTTGCCAACGATTGATGTGTGTCATTTTAGCTGGCTCCAGACAGGCAGACTTAATCAAGGAGATACGAAACCCCAAGCCTATGGTTAGCATTTTATCATCTGTCTTTTCATTGCGACCAAGCTTGTCAGCCTGTGTTCTCACTTTTCTGGTTTGTTCTGGGTAAAATCTAACAGAAATACAACCACCGCCAATAAATCCACCAAAGTTACCTCCAAAAAAGAGATGGGAACTGGGATTCACCTGTTGTACACACTTTCCCGCGAGCACAGGTTAATTTACGTCTGCTGAAGAAAACATCTTTAAAATGGACCTTTAAGAAAAATCTTAGTTTTCTTTTTCTTCTCTAGCTGGTTACAAAAGGTGGATTTTGGTTACAAAATCTTTGAAACACCTGCTAATTTCATGGCAATTTTTGCATAGAAAGCAGAATATTCAGCAAAGTCCTACATTCAGAAGTTGCATATATAAACGCAGTTCCCACGTTTGATTATAACCTACCCTGATTCTGCATTCCACATTATAACGGCTGATTAAACATTCAACAATGTCAAATGGTCGCCAGTATTTCGTTAAGAGTAAGACGAATTATGTATTGAAAATGTAGGAAGAAAATACAAGGATTTTTCTCTGGGCCCATTTGGCGAAAAACGTGATCAAAGTAAAGACTGAGAAATATCCAAGAAGCACGATTCTCCTTGCGGGCAGTCGGTGTGAAGGACAAATTGCTATATGTCCTCCAAAGGCGTTTAAATTACACTCCGCGGGGAACGCGGTTCTCTCCAACTCTTATTAGATGTTGAGGGAAGTGAGAACAAGTTGCCATTGGATATTTGAATTACGTTAACGAATGTTCTATTGTGGTAAAGGCGGCTGATCAGTGAAATTAAGATTTTACATGTATTTTGCAGAACATTTTTCATTTTAAGACATAGGTATTTTTATTTAGCTCAAGGAACGGTATTAACACAGATACCAAATGTACCATTGCGCCTCCTCAGAAATACAAACACCAGCTCTAAAGTAGTTATGAACTCTATATTTCTGATTTATTGATCTCCAACCCGACTAAAAGATCTGCAGGATTTGTACAAGCTGTCAAGTCCTTTCGAAATGCAAAAGACCGAAGACTGAGTGACAACTTCCCTTACGTACAACGCAAATCGAATTCACGAGAGTGATCTTGACCACTTAAAAATCATCACAGACGCGGGACCAATGCATCGTTTCCCCGTGCTCTTCCTGTCAAGGTTTGCGCTCTTCGTATTTGCGCCCTTCCACTAGTCATCAAACCTTTGAAGAGTAGACAAGCCTTTGCTACTCGCCGTTCCCTCGTTATTATTTTATCATAAGACGGACAGAAAGGTTACGGCTGGGAAAAGGGCAGATGTCGATGACAATAAGGCCCGACCAGCCTTTTCAGGCGGGTCAATTCCGTTCGTTTTTTGTTTCTTTTTGACACAGAATCGGAACGAGTATTGGAGAGGATCGGGGTAACAAGTCACCCCCAAGGCTAAGGATGTTTGCCTTGAATTATGAAAGATCGGGTCATGAATATTGGTTCGAACGGTCAAGACTAGTAATCTGAGCGTTCGGATTACCGTTTGTGGGCATCTCTTGCGCATACTCAACTGGTTATCAAGCAGTCGTCGACTGTCAAGTTACACTTTAAATTGCCGTTAACTGTGTAATCTATCGTTTCTAGCGATTAGAGTGACCAGGTTTCAACATATTATTGTCAACAGCTTAATAGTGTCTGCGTTAGGTTATTTTTCTATTGGGTATTTTCACAGTAAAAATGTAAGACGGATGGGAAATCGAATAAAATATTCATGCATTCTTGGAGCAGTCTAGTGTCACTAGTGGGAAAATTTGCGTGCTTGGAGTATTGACCTACTGATGATACGTATTCTGATTTATGCCATCACCAAATTCTTCAGAAATCTAAATCTCACAACCGATTGAGGTGATATTGCTTGCTTGCAGTCACCATACAGTGAGTCGTGGATTTGCTCTAACTCACTTGCTAGAAAACATGTTTATGCAATGTGCTGGCCGAGTTTAGATTAGCGCGCGTCAGGCTGGCATATCTCGGCGTGCTTACTGTGTCTCCGCTAATGTTCCGATTCATTTTCACCATTCCAAGGCGGGGTGAACACACCTGCCTCTTCCCCAAGCAGCTGCGCGGCTGCCCCAGGCGTCTTGGCTTCCAGGCTCCAAGTGCCGGTTGCAACTCCTAACATATTTGGGCTAGAGAAACCATTACGGCTGCAGTGTGGACGCTGATGTATTTAACCAGCCCAGTTTACTGACATGCTTCGTATTTGCACGGCATGCTAGGGTAAACATCTGTCCTACCGGCGGGAAACAGTCAACCTATTAATGCTACTCTACCAAGCCGGCATTTCAATGAAGAGATAACAGCGCCAGATATCTCGAAAATTACTTTCAGCTGAAGACATTTCGCAATGATTCCTATACGTATGATTTTTATCTGCTACTTGTCTTATTTTGATGCTCAAAATGTTACCAAAATATTTTACAGGATGATAAATTTATATGTAGAGATATTCCGAAAATCAAGTCATCAAAATGACATTTCTGTAAATGAGAATACGTCTTGGAGTAAGATGTTTGTGTTCTTATAATGATCTTGTCGAGGGTAGATCTTGTGTGACAATGTCAGGCTTGGGTAACCAATTTCTATCTACATTTAATCTTATGCCCAGAATCATAAGAAAGAAACCGACCTCTTCACATTAAATGCATATTTTTCACTAACGATAACATTCCCTAGTCATAGCATTGTTAATTTGTCACATTGTTTTAGCATCGTAGCTGACTTGTCGTAGGGCACCCTTGGAACCCTATCAGACTTTAGATAACTCGCAATAAATTGAGAGCAAAGCAGTGGTGCTTTAGTTAAAAGAACGAGAAGCTCCTTCATTTACATATTAACACCAATTCTTAATTCTTTTTTACGCATGAAGCAACGCGTGTGCCATACAACACGCCCATGAATAGGCGCTTTGATGAAGGTGCTTTTGTGGAGTCGATTCGTTGTAGAGGTCGTAAACAAAAGAGCTACATATCCAGGCATCTCAAAATCAGATACATTCACAGCGTATAAGGTTTCCCTTTGCTGCTGTTGTACGAGATATGGTGAAAAAAATTATAAAATGGCTACAAGTCTTGTCCTCTTGAGCGAAGAAGCTCAACACTTGTGTTGACTGGCGCGTGATGTTGCGTTGTGCGGAGGCTATTTCGCAAACTACTTTCAAAGCTACTTCTCCCATCTTTAAAGCTGCTTCCAGACCGCGTCCTGTCTGTCTCTTGCGACTTCCTCTCGATGACGTAGATGATGTAAAACTTGGGCATGTACAGACAGACCAGAGTGACGTAAGCATTGATGACCAGAGCAAGGCTAAGCGTGGCAATCTTCATATGTATATCGTCTGAGGTCTGATAGACCGGTACAACGGCCAAACACAGCACCAAGGTTGAGTAGACGCTGACCGCAATGAACTTGGACTCGTTGTAATTGTCTGGCACGTGACGGGCCCTAAAGGCGTAGTAGCAGCAGCCCACGATGATAAGGAGATTGTAGATGGACGAGACGAGGAAGCCTAATCCAAACTTGCAATAGAGAGTGAATGACACGGTTGGATGGCTGTCAGCTGTATCGCTGTCATCTGCAAGGGATCCTGAATCGTCTAAGAACGGACTGTAGGTGTAGATATCAACTCCCCCGGAGAGTTCCTCGGGCAGAACAGCTGATAGGCAGGAGATAATGAGCTACAGATGAACCAGTGAGATGAAAAAATAGAAAATACTTTGTAAAACCTAGTAAGGAACAATTCATTGAAGTAAACAAGGTGAAACAAATGTGAAGTTTCAACTCAAATTGACATCTGAGTTTGTTGTTAATTTTCATATAAAAAAATACAATTTTGGCTGACTTGTCTCGGTAAAATAGGCACCAAACGAGAACAATTTGTCCGATTTTCTCAAACGTGTTGTCAGAATGACTACCAGATATTACTTTAAAAACTCTTGAAGACTTCTGTTTGAAAAAATGTACTGCCACGAAATCGGTAAAAATATGGTGGAAGGGGGGGGGGGCGGATTCCGCCCCTGGTCCTTTAGGGTTAAATACCGACTGTCAGTCTACAGACACAAGACAGATTGAGAAAAATACACGTTTTTGCCTGTTCATTTCTAATGAAAGTTCAAACGGTACCATTGTAATATAACTCAGGAGACCTGTGACCTAGGCGAACTTGTTTGATTTATTTTCAACCCCTAACGGGTAATGAACCTATATTTGCCGAAATGCCCTGTTGAAATTGCATTTGTTAGCGATATCAGGGTTACAGCTCAGACATAATAAGTACAGCAAATATGATATTATGATGAAAGTCCAGTTTTGAGGACCACAAATCATACTATATGTTGAAGCACAAGGTCAGCGACAAATGTCCACAACTGAAACTGATAAAAAATAATGCTATTTTTTAAATCGCACCTATTCACTAGGATGGGTGCTCAGGGCGCTTCATGATTTCTTTCAACGTGTGTATTGTACAGAAGCCCATAAAATTTAATAGCTTGTTGTTATACCCGCATATATTTGTATAAATCATTGAAGGGTTAATCGTTTGGGGGAAAAATCGGGCTCAGAAACTGGAGAGTTTCACACTCAGTTAAGAGCTTTAGGCAAAAGACATTATCACCCATAGGAATGCGCCCGTCAAATTTTCAATCCAGTATTCGCGGCTGGATTTTGTTGCCATAATGGGAAGAAACGCTGGGAAATTACAGCGACAATTATAATGGCGGGCTATACCATCGGGCGATTTGACAGTATTGCGTTTATGTTGATGAATGTTCATGGTGAAGAAATCAGTTAAAGCGTCTTGCAGTTATTTCCCCAGACTTTTCCTGCCGCGAGCAGCTTTTAATTGAGATGAAGCTCAGACTGTAATTTTTCCGATAAATTGAATATTCTGCTTCAACTCTGTGTAATACGTGCAATACAGAGTGTAAAAGGCGCTGTTGGTAATTACCTTTTTAGGAGTCTTTGAGCATGACGTCGCAGTGTACTGATCTACGGGCTTACAGCGCAAGTCACGCTTTCGTGATATACGAAATTTGTTACTGTGACAGTTTTCAGCTTCAAATGGCCTGTTTTTGTTACTTTAAGGACTGAGATGCCTTATCATTTTGTTTACATTTTGTCTATTAAACGGATCAACTGCTCTTTTTAGAAATTACAGCTATTTGAAGGGAGGGGTTACAACCCATAGGGGCTAGTTAAAAGGAGACAATCTTTTAATGCAGGGTCACAGTGTCGGACATGACCAAGGTGCGATTTTTTTGCCCCCCACGTTAAATTCTATAAAGTCCAACTGGGACTAAAACGGGATACCTCGCAAAAGTTTGGAGTTCTACCTCTTGCTATGATTTTGTTTCAACAATAATTTACAATAATGCAAAACCAAGGAGTTCAGGCCAAAAAAGAGAAGACGAGTTGTCCGAGCCAGGTTTCGGGGTGGCTCGCAGGTTTTGAGCCGGTTTGTGTCTGTTTGACCTTCATTTTTATCGGATAGGGTCGAATTTTGGTAGCTGGGGTCAGTTTCCAGTCAGATTCGGTTGACATCTACGATGTTTTGGGTCAATTTGGCCCACTCATCTTGACCCAGTGCATAGCACTACAAAATTTGCCTTGCAGAATTCTGCTCATTATTGACTACGTATGCCCACAGTATAGTGGGCCTCATTTATCCTCATTTTAGAGTTGTCGCCACGAATTTCCAGAATCCATCAACTTGCCAAGTACACTGTATCTCAACCGCAACACCCCCCTATGTCTGCCGACAACTCCTCTTCCCTATTGCTCACATTTCGAAGGCTTTGAAATAATGCCAAAATGTCAATGCGTCCATACCCACATTCATGGCTCGCGCCAGAAGAGTTGACTGATCGGTTTGTGAGGTGGCTCCATAGCCGGATTTTTAAAGAGCATCCACATTACCCGGCAGTGGCAAGTGTGTGCTTTATCTTTCATCCGATTTCCGGGCGACATGTGAAAAATCGGCTTTCAGAGTTCGCAGTTAATGCAGGTGGCATACGCGGCCTGCACGGAGGGGAACATATGTTTTCTATTGGGCCTTGTCATGCAGGCCTAAACCGGTTATTCATCGAGAATCTGTAATCTAGACATGTCCTGAAGTTCTGTTCAGCTTCTAATTCTATATACATGCAATAAAAATAAAATATTAAAAATAAAATATTCAATTAAAAAAAACCACCAGGGAAATAAATTAACAACAGTTCATGCCTCCAGCATCAAAACTCTAACAACTATTATGAAGCATTTTTCGTTGCTCTGCATTTGAAGAGTGTAAAAGTCTTCTTTTCAAAACGAACGTGATTGATATACCGGCAATGTGTCGAATCACTCCGGGCACAGGTTAACCTGTTATTAAAAGCATGACATCTTCTTTTTCATCGAATCGTAGGCGTGTAAGTCTCTCAACACGTTGTGAGACAAATTGCATTAGAATTTTTCGGCTGTTATTTGTTTATGAAATTAAAGTTCGCGCCACTGCTGTTCAGAAGAGGCCATGCGTGTCGGTGCATCATGCAATCGAATGAAAATTTTACTCTGTATATAGTGCTATAGCAACATCAATTTATCAATCGCGACAGTACATTACAAGTAATGTGATCTCTCATTTGCTTGCTATGAGTATTACATGATGTATTAGCAGAAAGTACCAAACACTTATCAACATACAGTAACGTGTATTCGGCTTTATTTGTGGTATGTAAACGGATTGTTATTCCAAAGCGTTGCATTTTCCGTATGTGATGCACAGTCACTCAAAAACAACCCACTCAAATACCAAAAATGTCTTCTTTTCTGGGATTAAATTGTAGGAATACCTTTTTTTACTATGGATCATCGATCCTGACCTGTGAAAGAAGTGTCATTTTGATTTGGCGGAATGCTCTTGGGATTTCGACTAGCACTAGAACATGAGACTGGGAAGATCTAGCAGCATGCATTACTGCTTCGCTCACCGAGCAACAATTGCGTCAGCGTGAGAATGAACCTCATGCTGTTCCACAAACCTCAGGAACAGCTCGTCTGACATTCATTATGTCTGTGTCATTGCACCGGGATCGTGCCGAATATGTTCCCATAACGAGTATGTAACGAGAAAGAACTGCGCTTGTTTTGCCCTCAAAATACTATGGCCTTGGGGGTGAATATACGTACATTGTGTTAACGCAATATTGTATTCAAAAAGAGCACGACATCACAATTCTCAGTTTGATCACTTATCAAATTTTGACAGCACCTGTGTTGTGTTAACTGATTATTTACCGAGGTTCTTCTTTTCCAAAATTGTTTTTCCCAAAATGTACTAGCCAAACCAAAACCATACAAACAGAAAACAGCGAATTGAAAGTTAACTAGATTATTGGGATATCTCTTTTTGATTACGCCTTTAGTCTCTTAGTTGTTTTGAAGAGAAAGATACATTCTATCGTGTGCCAGTTAAAGCCAAGCAGCGCATGGCCACTCCTTGAATGTGCATTTCAATAACCGCCCGAAGAAATGTAAATCCAATGCAGGCATTGATCGGCCTATAGCTGATCTGTTGGTTATACCAAGACCACTGATGCCATCAAGTTTTATGTAACTTGTAAAACCTGTACGGTATATGATGTTATGTCCAGTAATTTAACATAATGTAAAATGTTTGCTCCATTACATCTTTCATTTGGACCAACTCTGTTCTGTAATATGTCATTCCAGGCTTACTACTTTATACTTTAAACGTGTAGTTCAGCTATTACCAGCAACTATTTTTGCTGCTGAAAGTCTCCCAGGCCATCATGATTAGAGTTTACATTAACACAATTCTCGTGGTTGAATTAATTTCCATAGAAAGGTGAATTAGGATTGAAGGTCAAATGAATCGTATTTTGTCATGGCATGGTATAAGTGCATCTTCTCTACATGAGTAACCTGGGTGTGTATACAAAACACGATTAAAGCAGTACCAGTTGCTATTTTACATTAAGATTGATGGGTTTTCTAAAAAGACGCCAGTGGTACGAATAGCAAATTAATATTCTCGACATATCAAAGGACGGACATGACACTGACATCGAGTTTAATGAAGTATAAATCAGAAAACACCATGCTGCGGCATGGGTTGGATTTGCGAGCTATGTTACCGTGGATCGGTGGAGAGTCGTTTACATCCACATCTTCCTTACAACTGTAGACACTGACATAAAGCCTCACACTTTGATGTTCATTTTGTAGTTTTTTGGTTCCGAAATAAAATCACACACGGTTCACTCTCTACCGGAAAGTTAAACTATCTGAAATACGGAAGCGTGAAAGTTCGGTCATTCATCCTTTTAAATTTATATGTTTATCTTTTTATGTTATGCTTGTCCCTTTAGTGGTGTCTCGTGTACAGTATTGTTCGAGTTAGGTATGCATTTAATTTCTTTGATTTCTTCTATGAGCTTAAGTGACATGTTTACCTTTGAAAGAACTGTCTGGCTGCTTGTTGTGTTAATGTGTAAAAGTAAGTGAATTGCGACATGTCAAAAACCAAACCGCCGTATTTGTTACATGATATTTTATGAAGATGCTAACACGAAGGTACAGCTTCTATCATGAGACCTATCGTGAGACCTACCTGAAGTCCGACCATAATTGACACCATTAGAATCTGTTCCTTTGGACTGATGAACCGTGGACGCTGTGTTGATCTCTTTCCAGCTCGAAAGATCCTGAAAATCCGACTGCATTTCAGCAGAGTGGGCGCAAAAGTTAGGGTCAGGCATACGGAGATAACAGTCTGTGCCACGGAACAGGATGGATTGCTTGGCCTGACGACAAGCGGAATGATGGTCAAGTAGGCGAGAATCAGACCAGCTAGATTGACGTAACTTAGCTCGCGGCTGCTGGCCTTAATGCGGGGATGCCGCCAGTGGGCCAGCATTCCAATCACAGCCAGGATGGTAAGGATGATGCCTGCACCGGAGAGTAAGATGACAACGAGGATAACGGGTTCGTTGGTGCTAACTGGAATCTCCGGATAATGTTCACACCGGGTGTAGTTTGCATCTGGCCAGAAGCGCTTGGGGCACTTCTCGCACTGCGTACCGTTCACCACGATAGCGTCCACGCGGCATCGGTGACAACCCCAGCAGCACGCCTCGGACAGAGGCACTGGGATGTATCCGGGACCGCACTTCTCCCGGCAGATCGATTCCGGGATCATTGTCTGGCCTCCGGCCCAGTAAATTCGAGATTCGTTAATCGTCAATCGTGTCGTTCCTTTCATTGCGTCCCACTTCCCCACTGGTACCATTCGATACTCACCATTGATTGGTTGCAGGTTCTTAATCTCATAATTGCCCGGCGGATCGCCCTTGTCTTCGAACAAAAACCACCCACCGTGCTCCTGAAAATTCACACCGTTCAGATGATCTAGGTAAAAAGTTCCGTTAAATCTAGGCCTGCAGTTGTGGATCATCATCCCAGAGCAGACATCGTCCAGTAGAGAGTCAAGGGCATAGGCTAAAGCGTAAACGGCATCCATGACGGCAGCGATAGCTTTAGAACTGAAGCCTGTCTTATGAGATGCTAGGATACACTCCGGTAGCTCCTTGTCATCTGATACTCGAGAGCAGTTGGTTTTGCTTAGCAGATACTTCCAGTAAGAGTCAAACCAAGGATTCTGTCGATTATTATCAGGCGTCAGGGTCTTGAAGTGTTTCTCGAATATCGGAACGCTGTTGCTCTCTAAATCGATAAATAGTCCGCCCAGCGCGATGTCTTCGTTATTGAATTTAGCCAAGCGGTGACCCCAGGCGTCGCTGGCGATCCAGGTCATGTTACTCGGCAGTCCTAGTCTCTTTCCCTCGCTAAGGACGGCGTTGGCCACTTGAAACACGGCGAACATAACCGTGACTTTCGACTTGGTGTTTTTCTTGAGCCTTTGTACGACATCAGATACCTCCCTCTCGCTGGACGCGGCTCGGATTGATACGGATAACCAGACGCAGATACCGTATTCCTCCGCTTTCTGTTGCAGGAGTCTGGCACCGTTAATGCCGTACTCGTCGGTGGAGTATATAATGCTGATATAGTCCCATCGGAAATGATCCAAGATATCAATGATGGCGTCAACCTGAAACCGGTCTGGAGCTACTGAGCGAAGGAAGAAGGGAAACTTCACTTTATCGCTGAGCTCATCACTGGTGGCGGCGTAGGATATCATCGGTACCTGGAAGAGATCAGCCACAGAAGCGGCAGTGAGACTCATGGAGCTCCTGCCAGGCCCAACGATGCCGATCACTCCACCACTTGGACTAGGATCCTTGGAAGGACAGAGGTGGTCATACAGCGGTGTCCCTGGACCGTGAATGAGAGACATGGCCGTCCACAGAGCTAAATCTTCTGATAGACAGTCGTCCCTGATGTCGAATCCCAGCGTCACGTTCGGCAAGATGTCGGTGCGGCTGTTAATCTCATCGATGGCGAAAACCATACTCTCTACCACGTACATGATGAAAGGGTACAGTTGTGGACTGCATCGATCCCCCTCCGAGGTACGTGAGTCCAGGTGTACTGAAAAGATTCCGCCGAGATTGTAGTCACCATACCGGGCGTAGTTTACGCACGACGCGGCCGGCACTGCTCGCGCTCCCTGGTTTGCCGCAATCGTGAATATCGTCACAAAAACCGTTCCTAGTGTCCAACACATTTCATCAGATATTGCCACTGCAATGGTCTCCTCTCTGTTTGCTCCGTTGGTGCTCTTTCTTTGTCTAGTCTTTAGCATGCAGCTCACGCCGACTTATTAAGGGAGAAATTCAGTCGAAAGCCGCGATGAAAGCCGGGTGGATCGCCCTCATAACGGTGGAAGTTATGGCTAAATGTGTTTAACCCTTGCTTGTCGGCGCACGCGCTGATGTTTCTATCCGGCGAGTGACGGCTGCAGTCAAGGATAACCTTTGCTGGTAGGTGGCTGTAGAATGGACTCGGCGATTCTGCTGGTGGGGGATGTTGGTAGAAGCACGGTTGGCGACGGCGATGTTATCGACGCGGGACTGCCTGATGCAAAGCCAGCGGTATTCCGTGTGTGACAAATTGATCAAGGAGAATAAACTTGCGGGCGAAGTGTGATAACTTTGACCACAGCGCACAGAGCAGCCCTTGGCCTTAGGATATTCAGTGTAGCTTTGTATTGGTAATAATAACAAACCTTGTAGACTAGTTTGCTTTCGCAAGTTCACACCTGGACTATGTACTTTTAAGATGTCTGAGTCAACTCGAGTGCGTGTGAAGTTAGATTTAACTTTTTTAGACTCTGTATTACAATGTACTACTGTGGCGCATATGGCATAGTCACATACGACGAGGCAATCAGTTTCTGCCTTTTCGAATGAAAGACTACAAAAACTTGTGTGCCTTCTCTAATGTGGAGTGACAGTAAATTCATTGAGGATGCTTCTACGCGTAGTATGATGTTGAATTATTGGTTGACTATGGTTTAATCAATATCTGTCTTGTATGAGTTTGAATAATGTTATACATGTACTGTAGTCGAATATTTGTCTCGGGCTCAAGTTCTTGATTTGATAGGTGTTTGTAGGGGTTTGGATGTGGTATGAGATGGAATAGCAATATAAGAAGTTATCGGAACTATGTGACAATATCACGTTGGAACTGATTCAGTGCGATGAAGGTCATGGATGCTCAAAATGCAATGCAATGTAGAAACATTAATATGAGTACATGGTTCCAATAATTGGCGTAGCCTTGGTGTGTAAGTTGTCCAAGTCCGGTCATGATGTCCTGTATAGGCAGTCTCGAGGGATTTTCAGGACGGGCTGACCGTCTCGTTGACTGCGCTCAGAGTCCTTGCTCTATGGATAGACGAACCAATTTCAGGTAATTGCAAAGAGGCGCGTCCCCTAGACCGTAAAAAGACCCTAGACAAAGTAAAAACAGTTGCCGAAGCCCCTCGACTGTGTCGTGTTTACAGCCGCCGACGTGATACATCCGGCGCGCCATTGGGCAAATGGCTTGAAGAGATCAAACGAATTGACTATGAAAATGCTGCCTCGTATTCAGGTAGGAAAGTACCTGAAATGCCAGATTTGCTGTACTACAGGTGATTTCACCACGGTAGAGTTCTCTGAATAACTGGTGTCTTATTTGTATCTGAGTTTTCAAGACAACGTTCATATATCTATACATGTTTAAGACTTAAAAATGTCATGCTAAAATCGCTAACACTTAACCTTATGATAAGCTATTTTTATCCTTAACGTATACTGGTTTTTTCCCCTTCAAGCAGATATTCTATTCGGTAGAAACATGTTCGATCATCGAATTAAAAACCTTCTTCCAGAGGACAAAACTTGTTTGTTTATAGTAACAGGTTCAGTTCACCTTGAGTACATTGCTCAGCCCTGACCTTGTCAAGCACAATATATTGCATTGCGGCTAATCACTTAAGGATTGAAATGCAAAAGCTAAACTCAAACTTGAAATAAGTCTGATTGAAATCACACTGAAAGTTATGGTGTATCTGATTTTCTGTATGCTCAACTAATGGCTAGGCCTACCACGAGGACTCTTTTTTTCAACATTGCTGTTTTTAACATTTGCTCGGACAAACAGTCTGAAGAAGTACTTTCGGTTGTTTCCCTTTTCCGTTTCGCCGACGTCGTGGGTGGAATTGCACTTCCAGGCCTAAGTAATTTCATCAGCAGATTGTTGTTGTCTTTCTATTCCACTCTAAATGTTTGTCGTCAGCTTTCAACCCGTATCGTATTGCAAGGAAGGGAAGAGAAAGTGGCATACATCAAAATGTTTAATGGCGCGCCATCTAATGCAGTGTAAGTGCTATGGATGGAGGGGAGAAAGAAAGGGAATTTATTCATTATTATTTTTTTCAATGTGGAAGAAAAATTAACAAGCGAAGAAAACAGACTTCATAATTATGTAGATTCAGGCTTAATACAGAAATAGTTTTTTATTTTTCATTTTAATTGTGAGGTTTTCGTGCTAGAATCGATAGATTCCCTTGTTCTGCCTGTATCTCACTTTGTTATGTACCAAAATTGTAGTGCAGATGCATCGTCCGATGTTGAAATTACACACAGTGAAGCCCCGCTTAATCACCAAATCAAAGCTCGCGTGAACATTTTTTAATAATTAAAAAGTCCCTAGTTGTGAATGAATTCCGCCATGCAGCATTTGGGGTGCTGCTATTTTTGTCCAATGTCTATGCTTCGATAACCTCTCCCCTCGGGCCATTTTGTATTCACAATGCAAACAGCCTGATGTTGACAGGAGAGGAAGACGTTCATTCATGTCAGATCAATACTGATGCTTCGTCTCTATCCAGCCTTAGTTTCCCGGGTATGACTGTTTATCCTACTCGGTAAATATGCCAATGCTCTGTCACCAACCGGTTTTTTGCGTCCCTCAAGCAATTTTCCGTGTTGAGGAAAGACAGTGGCACGTGCATTTCGACGCTTTTCCCTTCCTGAACAACTTGCTTGTCTCTTCGGCGATGCAAACAGTATTTTGCTTCCGGTGTCTTTGTTAGAGGACACTTACACTTACAGAACTGGACGGAGAGGACAATTTCTAGCATCTCTATGTCCTATCTTTTCAATGTCTCGAGTCATTCAAATTCTCATCATTTACATGTCGGCTAACGTGAACTGGTGGCAGGCTGAGCGCTGCAAACAATGAAAGTACCCTAGATTATGATTATGATTACTTAAAGAACCCTTGGAATTAAAATGTAGTTATATACACCATTATGCTGACGCTGTGGAGCACGCATGCTGTCGTGGCAGAATTGGAAAACCCACAAAACATATTTTTAAAAAAATGGCAGGACATATTATGGTGCTGGCAAGAACTGGCAAAATCTTTGGATACCGGCGAGATATTACGATTTGACTAATTAAGGCATGAAGTATATATCTAACTATCTATGACCAGTCTTGTGTTTCGTGTCCCCTCCTGAAAAGATCCACACAGTTTTCCAGGCAACTGTAACGCTCATTAACTAAAAGTGATTTGTGGACGTGAATTACTGTAATGTGCAGATTTATCACATTTATGACTCGGCCTGGCGTCGCGTCGGTCGGTGTGGAGCGTTGGACAGTGTAGAGAGAATTTACGATGTCAAGCTCTTCTCATTTTTCGTCTGGTATGGCGCACAGCGGAGCACCCGGTCCATTATGTAAAACTAATTTGTGCACCTCAGTTTCAAGAATTAACTCGAGGAATATGACACCGAATGACAGCTTCATGAATTCAAGGGTACCACGTCGCCTCCATTCTTGGATAAATGCCTTCGTTTTCACATAATTGTATCATTATGTTTTCTTGTGTCTCTTTTCAGCCAAGAAGGGTAAATATTCTGTACCTCACTGCTTTTTGGTTTAGCGGGTTTCACTGGCATTAACTATAGCCCGTATGTATTGATGGCTTTAATAAGAGCGATTCGTGGCACAGAGCGCCACCAAGAGGCTGTTATTATAACGCCACTTTTCGCACGTGCATGGCTGTGCGGGGGTTGCATACACAATACATAGTGTAGGGTGCGATGGCGTTGTGTGGACACGCACAGGTCCACACAATGTTTTTACCCTCCGAACGAGGCATTTTGGGGTCAGAGCTATCTAGGGCAATATGAAGAGGAACAGTTCGGGAAACTCAAAAATCCAGCTCTAAGGAATTATCCTAGTGGGAGAAAAAGTAGCATTTTTCCAAAGTTACCTGAACCGCAGGAGACCAAAGGAATGTCCACAATTCGTATGCGAAACAAGTGGGGGAGGATATGCGGATAAACTATAACACTGTGTGTGTGCTTGTGTGATACCAGATGTGGACAACAAAGACCGGAGAATGAGCTGCATGGCAGATAGCGATTGTGAACTTCGCTTGTCGCCTTGCGCCCGAAAAGGGCACTGGGAAGGGCTGATTGCTTTGCACTGTGATTGGCTACATTGTGCACGACCTATGACCGCGAGCGAGGTAATCCAGTTAGCGAAGCGTTATTTCAAATAGTCGGTTTGCCAATGGAAGTGCTTTGGCATGGGTAAAGTGTCGCCTAGGCTATATGATAAAAACATGGCTTTGGCACAATGGTAATTTATCATTTCACCAGGTGTCACTGATCACGTGGCTTTTGGCGATATACTTCAAATCAGTGGTTATCTTGATCAATTCTGCATGAACGTATAAAGTGTAGTGAGAATATTTTTAGCAATGAGGAAGAAAAAAAAATAAGAATCGATAATCGATTGTGTAACGCATTGAGCGAGCTCGCACACGCCTGGCAGAAATTTCCCACAATGCTCTACGCGTCGTTATCTGTGGGCCCCCGTGACGTTTTCCTTTGCTAAAAGATGTGCAAGGTCATCAGCCCTTATTAGCGCCCTGTTCGGGCGCTGGGTGACTAGCGAAACTGTGAATTCGAAAAGCGACGTCTTCGAGGCAGGCGCTTGGTGGCACTCTTTACTGCGAATCATTCTTCTTGCTACCATAGTGCAACGCGCATGACTTTTAGATAATACACGGATTCCACATAGCGCTTGCGCAGTAATGTGCTCAGAAATCGTGGTCAGGGGTGCCCAACGAATGTTGCCTAAACATTGAACCTCCAAATCTGTCGCTTGCGATTTGATATTGTATACACACACACAAAGTGTTGTTCTGGTAAATTCAAGGTTTAAACCGTCATGAAATTCCTACGTGCAACATAGAGGCCACTCGCAAGATAAAGAAGTGTCTCTGATTGCCTTTTTATTCCAAGCACGTGCAGTCGCTTGGCTAAACAAATTATCGCTGATGGATAAAGAAAGCAAATGCAGGGTCATTGCTGCACAACTTGTTTTTGAATCGCAGGATTTAATTTGCTGATGACTTTCCCTGTCTAGGGCTTGGCCTTTGCCCGTCTTGCTGTCGCCTTTGGGTCTTTGAACACTTGGGTTTGCCACTCTTGTCCATTTAGTGGAATAGATTTTGGCACAATCACTTCAGCCAGAATAACGGGAATTTCTGCTCAATGATGTTGGCAAAAAGTACTTTATGCTTCGGGGAGAGGAGAATAATCTGATTAATGTCAAGACTTCTGTGGATCTTTTGCAAAAAAGGTAATCTTTTCCATAGATTTATTTGGAACCTTTGCTCAGAGCAAACATTGTATTAAGTTGGCCAAAGGTTTGTCCTGGCCACTTGCTAATGAAGGTATGCGTGTTTCAAATGTGTAATACTTTATCGCCATCCTACAATGGTCCACTGTCAAAATACCCATTGCGGCATATCTCTCAGACAAATGTAATAACACTGAGACATTGATATGGGACTTAACTTGAGACAATTTAATTTCGATAGTAAAGAACGAAGACAAGCAGGGACAGACCACATGTAGTCTGACACACAATACCTGAGAGGAATGGATATCCAGACTGGTTGGATTCCCTGGCCATTAGCATTAGGACAACTTTTTCACAAGCTAAGTACAACTACTATAGAAACAGAATGAAAATCAACACGTAGAAGGTATCACTAAGTGACTAAGCAAGGCTTCTCTCAAGGACTGCTGTCAAACCTTTTTGACTGTGAGACAGCTTTAACACCCTTTCGTAGATGATTTCGGGTATTTTTGTTTTAAGTGACCATGTCTTCCTACGGTTCTCAAGAAAAACCATTTTGATCCATAAATGGCTTCACAAATGGTTACTTTACCACCAGTGTCAAGTTAGATAGCCGATTATTGTGAGATGGATACACCATAAGAAAAAGGAACTAGCATAAAAGAGAAGAGAATTTAACAGCGAGGAGGTTGTCTTTCAAAAATGTCTGTTTCGTTTCAAACACTTATCCATTAGAATTTCTGAGTAACGGTTAATGCGTCATCACGACAAATTTACACGGGTGAATCTGTAATGCTAAGACGTTTTCCATTAAATGTACTTGGCACTGTCGGGTCGATTGACACTTTGTAAGAAGACTGAACATCACCACGGAGACGTGGGATGTTTCAGTTTTTCATTTCGAGTCTCTGTAGTGGAGACCGTTACACAGGGGCCTATTGGGCACAAATTCTGTTCCACATAAGAGGTATTCTGACTCGGTGGCCCTATATAATGATGCGTCCGTTTATTTAGGTGAAAGGCATATCAGGTTTATTTGATTTTCGGAATAACACAGTTGTTCGTTTTGCTATGAGCTCAGAGTGTAAATACGCGTGAGTATAAAATATAATCTGTTTTGTTAACGGATCATAACAAAAGCTGTTTAAGGCGGGAAGAATTTGACAGATATTCCATCCTTCAACTGTCACAGTTCCAGCCAAACTAAAATGAAAATTAGATTAGAAAAATACACCCACACAAATTCTTTTACTTACGTACAGTCACGTTTAGAAATCAGCAACTTAATTGCTTTTTCTGTACATTAACGCCGAGGGTGAAAATGTTCGTTGACATTAAAATGTTCCTGAGAATGTGAGTTGTTCGTCAGCTACAAGCATGCAGAGACGATTTTAATCGAGATCTTTTCAATTGAGTGGTACCGGCAGAATGCCTGACTGTCTTGTTTGGATAAATTCTCAAATTAAACTCGTTTCAGAGATCATAAGGTATTTTTTACACCCCAACACACGATCACAAACCACGCTGCAACGGAAGTTATCATTTTTACCTTTTTCCCCTCCGATGCCCACTAACGCCTTACATTAAATCGGCGGTACTTTTCTTTTCGGCAAAACGAAAAGCGGCCGGTGCATCACACGTCCAATCAGGTTACTGGGATGAGCTTTTTTTCCCCTGCCCTCGGGCTGTGCTACTGTGGCTCCGGAACCGCAGCGATTAGGAATGCCTTGCTGAGCTAAATGTGCTGTTTCATTTGAAAACCTTGGCTGCACTCGAATGCATTGGGGGAACATGCGCTGCATGTCATTCTTAGCAAGTATTCGAGCAGTCGATATCGTACAGGATTTTGACTCCAGTGTTAATTTGGAAAGATGGTACCATCAACCGAACCGGACAAAAAAGCTGCAGAAGATTTTCAGGTGATATCCTGATGGCATACGATTTACAATTTCCATGGCAAATTTCATTTGACGGATCGAGAAAGATGATCATTTTATTTAAAGTTTAGCGCTAGCACTTTAGCTAAAATGGTGCCCAGAACTCGGGGTTCAATTTTTTAGGCACCGTGCTTGAGAAAGGACAAGGCCTTATTCGTATTGTGGGAACACGTAGAATGTATTTTCACATTCGATAATGTGGACGGCTCTCAAAACTCCTCTGAGAAATTAACTCTGGTCAAGAGAGGGTACGTAAATTGTGGTTTACTCGCGGTGGCAATTTCAGGACCGGTTATTCATGGGCAAACAAGGGACCCATGAGGCTTGGACAAAAAGCTGAATATTGCAAAAATTAGAGTTACCGCCAGGACACTGCCAGGACGGTTATTTGAGACATCTCTTGTCTGGCTTTTGTGATAAATTGAGCGACTTGTCGACATTAATAGCGTGCTGCTGCTCGTGGTGTAAAGACACCACGAGCTCGTATCAAGATGGCAGGTTCGAATTCCACACAGGTTTAGTGTTGTAATAAGCATTCCATTCTCTTTCTGTTGCCATTGCTCATTCAAGATCTTCCTGTAGTTAGATCTGAAATCTGCCTCCCTGACATCCTCGTCTCTGATAAGTTACCTCTAGCGAGACTCCAAGAGTAAACCGTAATGACAAAACGCGCTGTGCATAATGAAGGAATGACGGCTGGTCTTACCTACAATAAAATGGTACGTGTACCAATGCACAGTGAACATTGACCGTTTCGAAACTTGAATTTCACTGTAATTGACAACAGCTCTCGAATATACCTTAAAAGAGGGCTTGGCGGCTAATTGCTACTGCGGTTCAAAAAGTCTATGCGCTGGTCACTGTAGGAGCTTAAAAACGCTATATGACGTCCTGATAGTGTTTCACCTGGCGTATTTCAAAATAACTACTACGGATCGTCACGTCAGCTGGCCTGATTCACTGAACACCTGGCTATTTGCACGACCTAGTATATTTCAGATCACACGACTGAACTGAAAAAAAAAACTTGATAGACTTGTCAGCATTTGGTATGTTTGCCAGCCTAGGTTGTGTACGGCAGTCGATTGGAATATTTGGGTATTCAGGTCCTCATTATGCCGTGATTTGTTGGTCGCTGAAGTAGGCCTATTACCAATGGCGTAGCTATGATTTTACTGGTAGGGGGCGCAAAGGGGGCACCAGGATCTTATGGGGAGACCAGCTTTCAGTGGTATTTTTTTGGGGGGGGGAGGAGGTTTTGTTAGCCTTGTTCAATATCCAGTCGTTCTTTTTTTAGTGGGGGGGGCACTTGGAATTCGTAGGAGCGCACGTGCCCCCAGCCCCCCCCCCGCCACTGACTACGCCACTGAGTATTACATGCTCAAACAAAGACACAAAGCAACAATTTATTCAAATGTAGTAGCTGAGAACTTAGAAGATGAACAAATGTCATAATGAAGCGCTACAACAAAAAGCGTCTTTACATTACTAGGGTTTCTGGGATAACTAATGCACAAACTGGTTGATAGATTTTGCTGCCAGAATATTATTTTTTGCTTGACAATAAGAACAGCTAACATTTTTTATCACATTTGGCCAAGATTTGGCAGATTGGGTATTGAACGGAATGGAACAGAATGGAAAGAAATACTCAACGTGCTCGGCATTTCCGTCTGGTCCTTATTCATTTACGTATAAATAATTGCATTACCGTCGTACAAAATTTATATTTCCATATCCGCCGTCACACGTGAGGGGTCGCGGGTGGCTTTAACAGTCTACGCTCAGTATGTTCAACCTTGTGAACTGATTTGATATAGCTGGAGGAAGTGTGTGTCCTACTCTCTGCCCGGCTAAGTGAATTTAAGAAATGAGTTCTTTGAAATCTTGCCAAAATGATTTTTCAAAGTTCGGCCACTGTACTAAAGAAAGGTGATAGGATTATGGTTGAGTCTATCCAGGCTGAAGTGGCACCATATCTGGGAATACATTGAACAAGCAGTTGAACCAATCTCCTAACTTGGTAAGCAGTACAACGTCTTCAAAGGTTCAAAGAAAAAAAAGACGTACTTGAAGGTGCTTACTTGAGTACTGAGCTACTAGTATGATGTAGGTCAGATGATATAAGGCTAGTTTTAAAGAAATACGTACGGCGGTTAACAGACAGCTTTGCAATATTTCATTTTAGAAGACATTTCTTAATTCTCCAATTGCTGCCGAAGTATCATCGCAAGTGCCACGCACATTTTGACCCGTTTTTGTAATGCACATTATCGGAACGTAGATCTGTGGCGTGGAAAATCCATACTTATTAAAGGTTTGCAGTCTGCACTAGCATCAAGTTGCGAAAGGTGTAATTGTCCATCAGGTGTAGTGTTTCAGGAGAGATCGCGCACATCAACGGCTGTCCACTTGGCCATTCGTTAATTTAATCCGATGGGACAGTAGCCAGTGTCACTGCGCTCCAGTTTTCAGCTTTCATCAGTTGGCCAATCGATTGGCGTCCGTTAACAGCGAGAGCTGTTGAACACCGCATGACATTCAAACAGACCATCTCTTCGACTAATGTACACACATTTGCTCGCCAGTAAATTTAAAAAAAATTCCATGGGCTGTATTGTATCAAAATACCAGTTTGAAAATCTTTGCCTCTTGCGCTAAGTTTTGTTTTGTATGTTTTTGTTTCAGGAATGTCGCTTAGGTTCCATGCCTTTTGTACTGTTTCGATCCGCAGGCTTCATAAGGCTTCCACTCCTTCACCCAGAGATTTTTTATTGTTTTTAATTTCCCCCAGACAAGGGGCCCTATTTAATGCTTCACTGCACATTTTAGTGATGTAATCATAGGCACTGTACAAGTCTTAGCACGGTGTGTCCAAGAGGAATTTTTCTAATTCATGAGGCAAGGGACACTTGTACAGCCAAGCGGCAGTGCTTTTTTTACGTGGGAAGGTTCAGAGTTTCTGAATTTATGCTTGATTTGTTTTCAGCCGTCTGTTAAGCTGTTCCATCTTTGAGATGAGTCATTCGGTATTTCCATGTTACATAGATTTTTGCAACATGTTGGGTCATGTCGAGACAAGCTACCATCTCTGACAAGGCAGGCCCTATTAAACATCTTTTGATGGCTAGATTATGTGGTTATACCGTTACTCAAACAAGTTTGTCAAGAGGGGGTGATCATTTTCTACAAACCAACATTGCCTTGTCTCGTGGGCTTATTATTTCCAGTCATTGTAACCTAACTAACTGCTCTAATAAGGAACTGAATGTTAACAGATAAGGTTAAGTCTCAAGAAGTTGTTTACATAATGAGAATGATTTATTGATAACTGCATGTTACGTTTTACTTTGATTGACCGTTTTCAGATCACTTCTGCTTGATCAAGATTGGGACTTTTGTTTCTTTGTCACACGGAGTACAGGCATCAATGAGATTTCATATAATAGCGTTGTGGATGAAAATAGATGCCAACGCATAGATTTAAGACTTCTTAAGATAAACAAATGATGGAGTTAAGTTTACTTATGATAACAAATAAACAGCTTGTTTCATTCAATTCATCAGATTTCTGCGTTTCTTAACCGATCCTTTTGCGTAACTTTATTTACTGATTGAGCTTGGAATCACAAAGTTCTTTTACTTGTTTGAAGTTATACCATTGATTGCGTTGCCTGAGGAATGATTCTGTCAATCCGATAAAAGTTCCATCTCAGACCATAACCCGGCCGGCTAAAAGGTTTTCCCTTTCAAAGCTGATTATAAATTGACCATATTTCTGACTGGCATCTGATTCCAGTTGTATGCAGCTCACCCGATGTGGAAAGGAAGACCCAAATTTAGCAAGACTGATATTTAATGTGACTTTAGGGAAACTGAATCCTGTCTGCAATAAACTGTTCTTTTGCTACGCCATTGGCATTTTTGCCGATCAATTTCGACGTGACATTTAATAGCCCATAGTGATAGCGGCGTTGAGTGTCACGCCTGGGAAAAAAATAGGCGTCATAAGAACTCCCGTAAGTGGAAAAACATGTCACCTGAAAAAAGTATGTTTTTCAATTTTTTTGAAGTCAATGGGTCCATGTGTTTTTTTCAGGTTGGTTTTCACTTAGAATCTGAAACTTGAATGAACGCCCTAAACATAAAAACACTTCATTGAGACCCTATCACATACAGCTAGCCTAAATTGCAACAATACAAAATCACATCAGGCACCTGTGTTTTATCTCACAATTTTTATTAGGGAGCGTCACAGTGGCACCTGTGAGGGGGAAGCTCGTTGCCTTCGTGTCCTCCCCAAATTGGAGGTCCAAGTTCCCCATACCCCCTTTAAAGTACTGCATTGCACACAACCTATCTACATGTATAAACCAAAGTCAATGGTTTTTTAGTGTCCTGCGAAAAATAATTGAGGCCATCAGATGGCCCACTGGAAATTTCAATGGAGTTTACCGCGCAGCTTCAGACAAGCTATGGTTAATTTTGCTTCCATTTCCCCCATAGCATGCATCCCTTGGTACCTTCTCTTTTCCAGAGAACACCATTGTAACATCAGATTTGAGTCAAGTGCATGAGGATCAATTATGTCTTTTTGACTAGAGAATATAAACAGTTGATTTGGTTAATAAAGTCGGATACCAAACATCTTAAATTGCAAAAGTGATCTCGAGGTGGTCTCACTGAGACTTTCCCCTTTGAAAAAGCACAGCTCAACATGAAGATGAATATGCGCAACACCATTCTCCCATTATATCTGTGTCCTATAAATTATTAGATTCGTTCCATCTCTGAAAACTTAATTGACTGATAAAATAATAGCAGGGTGGCGGGAAGGTCTTAGCTACAACACTCTCGCAGCTTTAAACTCCGAAGCACATCCAGTGGATGTCTGCATGTTGTCTTCATGAACGTCTTTTTAATAAATATCCGTGCCATTTCCTCTTTGTGTCCTGTGGTGTAGATGGAACTTGCGTGTCCATTCTGAGAGAAGCGCATAGTATGTTCCTTATTGTCTCATCCTTGTCCAGTGAGATGTTGGATTAGAGTAAAGTCCAGCTCCTTCGGGGCCATCTCTTCTGTTTCTTACAAGATTTGCATTCTATTGAGAGATGATCAAAAACTGCTTGAATAAAAGGAACTGGCTGAAGTGGATATTAGGTTATAGTCAGGGTATGAAAGCCTCCATCGTCTGAATCAGCCTCTCCGTCCATGTTTTGACATTCACTAGGATCCTGCAACTACCGAAAACGGAATAGCCTGGACATCTTAACCCTCCCACACTCAGACTTGTTTGTTCAGCTAAATGTGCGTAACCCTTTGGCACTACCTAAACACATTACAATGGCATGCTTGCTTGGAATTTTGATTTTTCTGAGGATGAGCGAGAGCGTTGAAGGTCGTGGTTATAAATCCCCTCGGAATGCAAATTGATTTCGTGACAGGCAAGTGGACCCGCTAGTTGTTGATCATCTGCGGCAAAATGTGGTAAAATTCACAAACCACACTGCTCTTAAAACGCTGTGTGTTTTTCACGCCGTTTTACATAGAACTTGGATTACGCTTCGAGTGTTTGGACAATCCCACTTACATCTTCAAATGACCGTTATATGACCTACGCTCGCTGTCGATGTTCTCGAGTAGGCCTACTGTGGTGTTAATTTAGAATATAAATGAGACTGCCCTGGATGCAATGTTGAGCAACGTCTGCCCGTCGAGTCGGGTTCCTCAAACTTACAAATTTTTCCCTGAGTTTATGTGCCTCCGTATCACTGTGTAAAACTCGGTTCCATGCACTGTCTGCAAGGCAGCCATTTTGTTTTATAAAAAACGGAGCTATCAGTTCAATGTTGTAAAATTGCATTTCCTATGAATGGTGTACTGAGATATTGGTCCGGCTAAGTGAAAGGAATCGCATATTTGACCTTTGGTTGCCTGGTAATATAAATTATACAGAATGTGTTTTGTGCAACTCATATGCATGTCATTTTTCCCAATTGGTCGATAGGAACAATAATGATTTTGTAACTAAAAATGCCCAGTTTCAATATAGGAGGCAACCAACAATAAATGCATTTTTCAAAGATGTTAAGTGTCACCAAAAAAAAAGAGAAACAAAACCAAATTCCAATGTATCGATCTTCCTGTTATTCTCGTTACTTTAAGCAAGTAAGTGATTCCAACAAAGCATCGTTGAGCGTGTAACCTGAGGTGCTTGTACCGACTAGACGGGAGTTTTGACCGTATACAGTCATCCTGCTCACCCCTGATCCATACCCCGCTATCAGCCCCGGTGAGTTGACTCGACAGCTACCCTTTCAAATTGTTAACCCAAATATAGACACTCAAGTTCGCCGTACAGTATGTGAAGGATTCTCGTGTAATTGTTGAACTTTTAAAATTACCAATTAAATGTCTCATAGCTGCTTTTAATAGCTGTCATCTTGCATTACATGTTTGATGATTGATGTGGCTGCGTTTTAAATATGAATTAATAACAAATCGCTGATTAGGTATTTTCAACCACTTCTTAGAATTTTCTTTTAGATGGGAAATACTATCAAGGAAAACAGAATGTAGGCGTACACTTGGATAACATGAATTTCTCTGTATCATTATAAGTTATTGCTATGTGCTGCTATATATAACACAACATAGATTTTCCACTCATCGAATGATTTATTTCAGTGAAATTCCGTCATTTTTTCGTGAATTGTGAATTGTGGTATGATTATCCTTTACAATAGTAGTTTTCTGCCTTTAATTCTTTCTTAAACAGTGGCAAAAATAAAGCACACTTGTCCT
Organism: Acanthaster planci; assembly: GCF_054643075.1. Classification (NCBI taxonomy): domain Eukaryota; kingdom Metazoa; phylum Echinodermata; class Asteroidea; order Valvatida; family Acanthasteridae; genus Acanthaster; species Acanthaster planci. The sequence continues at coordinate 900,644 of NC_141789.1, forward strand.
CAAATTTTCCCTTAAAGGCTTCTTTTCTCGTGTACTTTGATGCTCTATTTGCCCTGTCCGGCTTCATCAGCATCCGGGACATACAAAAGGCGGTTCGGAGTTTGTCGTCTCTCCGATAAGACGACACCTGGGGTTGCGTTATCGATGAGGGCGCGCTGTAGGTCCTGCATTGTCAAGTTTGGGTTCTTGGAAAGCTGGATAGCAGCTGCGCCTGCCGATGGAAGTACAAAGACAACTGTTACTTTTAATGGCACCTTGGCAGGTAAAGACACGGTAAAGACCTGTTTCGATGTTCGGAGAAGTGTGAAGCGTACAGGGCAATTCCCTGAGGCACCATTTCGGTAAGAAAAACAAAGAAATAATGGTGCAATAGTCGAAATCAACACTAACCGGCAGCGTGTGGACATGCCATAGATGTACCACTCATCGACATGTGAGCATGATCGCTGCTGATTCCTGCACTGACAATGGACACACCGGGAGCAAAGACGTCTACACAGGTTCCATAGTTGGAGAAAGTCGCTAACGTGTCTGTTACGGACACGGCCCCAACCGTCAGCACCTTGGGAAGAGAAGTGTCGTGTTTATACTCTTGGAAGTAAAACACTGTTGAGTTTTTAGAGCTCTACTGAAAATTTGGAACACAGTAATATTCATAATCAAATTTTGTAGAAGAAAAAGAATATTTTAGGAAACCCTTCCATGAATACCGATTCCTGTCTTTCAATAGAGGTAGCTCCGGCCAATCAAACTCAAGATTTCATGCTCATTCATCCTATATTGACCAGTCAAGTTTATTTCTCACTCTTACGACGGTTGCCTTTTTTTCTTATGAGTTTTTACCATTTTTCAATAACGACTATTTCTTGTCTACTTTGTATCCAACTTAGACTTTATGAGTAGAAACATTACTTGAGAAACACTCTGAAGAAATATTTAATTAATGTTGGACTGGTTTGCCTTTCTGTAGTTTTGTGCAAAATTTCTGATGCTTGTTCGTCATCCAATCCCGTGATAGAATGAAAATGTCAAAAACGTTTATTCGTACAACAAATGCACGTCTTTTATGTTGTTTCTATTCTCAGACACAAAACCAAGGCGTGTTCTTCTGAGATCTGCCCTTTCTTTTTGTGAAACTAAGCATGGCGTGCCGCACGCGCCAGCGGTATAAAACCATGGCGCAGTACACCCACTCCCAACGCACGCCATTTTGTGCACAGAGCAAAACACTACACACGCCTTGCGGTGTAGTCTTTAAGTGTGTAGTCGTCTCAGTTCCAGTTTTGGTCTGGACAGGACAGGAGCAGCTAAGCTGGTGTTTGCTCCACACTAGGGCTTTTCGCTAGGAGTCTTTCGTCTTGGAATAAAGGAGGACTGTTTGATGAACCGTGCTGTGTGAAGCAGGTACTTCAAGTTTAAGTCAACAGTATCTGTTTGAATATAAAGGTAACTATTTTCGATTCACCAATTTACGGTCAACATAATTTTAAAGCAAATTCAGAAATATTGGCGGAAGCAATGAACAGGAGATATCAGTTTTATCCCCACGAGTCTAAAATCTCTTTCTCGCTCTGGCCAGTTTATGAGGATGCCTTGGTTCGCTTGTCAAACTTCAAGAGTGATTTTGGCTCTGTATTTTCTTTGCGTGTATGGTCCTTATTTTGAAGGTTACCATGTTGTAAGCATGCCTTTTCTGTCTGTGTGGTTTTACTAAGGACATTGTCTTTACTGTCAATGGAAAGTTGACAGCTCCGTCTTGCCGTGAAAGATTTTGCTCACTTGTGAAAACCGCCACCTCGGGTTAAAGAAAACAAACTCCTCCATTAGACGTTTCTGCCCGCTAGCAATATGTGATTTCAACAAATTGTAATCTAATGCTTTTCCGTCTCAATCCTAGATGTAGAAATGTTTACTGAGTACTTTAAAAAGTCCGTTTTTGCCTTGACGCACGTAGGGGAAAGGGTCTGTAAATTCCGTCCTTGTTTGGGTAAAACAAGAAATACGTACTTGTTTCACCTACAGTCCATTAGGGTCTGGAATCCTGAACGGTAAAAATACTTGCAGTCCAATTTGCCCAAGAGCGGCCTCAGGACTTCCTCAGAGGTAAACTATGATAGCATTCAGATGAATTGGAGAGAACAGTACACTTGATTTCACAAGGGGAAATCCACAGGGAAGGATAATCCACAGTTCTCGTAACGATTTTACATCAAGAGAAGCCACCGAATCCCAGAATTAGAATCAATTGCTAATGCTCTTTGCAAGAATTGTTTCATCTTCCCACATGACACATGTAGGCCGTTGACACAAAGAAAGCCGACTTTATGATTCTCTGGCGGCATGGTTTGACGCTGGGGGGCCACAGGAGGTTAACAAGAACGACACACTTATTGACTGGCAATCACCAGTGTTGCATGCATCGAGGCAAAAAATTTGGAGCTAAATGTAACGAGCGGTAAACCATCTGACTTATTTCTGTCTCAAACGGCAGTCCATTATACAGCGGCATCCTATAGCTTTTGAATGACTGAGCAGCTGTGGTACTCTTGTAGGTATCGTTTACAGCATCAGCTAAAACGGTTCATTAGGAAGATTGAAAATACGAATGTGAAAAGAGAGATCTGCTATTTCTCCGAGTTTGACATCCCCAGTGGGGAATGAGGGGTAATATTTCGATTCAATTTGCACCGGTAAAGCTGTCTCCTCAGTCTGTTCATTTTTCCGGTCTCAAGTGACCAAAGAAGGTTCTGTTGACTAGGTTCATTTGTACAAGCTCAGCAAAGGTAAAATTTGGAAGGTATTATATGAACGTGGAACAGAAAAGTTTTGTACAAATTGGTTTTTGCGCAATAATATGAGTCTCAAATTTATGAACAGTTTGCGTCCGAAAGTTACAGAATCTTAATTTATATATAGTTTAAGTCTGGCGACCTTTAGGAGGATATAACAATAGGGTTGATTAATACCATAATTAATACCTTAAGTTAAAAATATGTGTGTGTATTGAAAATCTGAGGTTAATACATTGTTCTTAGTACTAGTCCTATATGTACACCGTGATTTTACACTACTTTTTGAAAGAGCACACCAACTTGATTTGGACTTGTTTTTTTTGTGTTTCTTCTTCTTATGACAGGCAGCATAATGAATATCATGATTATGAAATTGTTTATCTTGTATAGGCCTTTCAACAGTGCAAGGTCGATGGTTCATTTACCTCTGGCACGCGGGCAGGTGATCTCGTACACGAGTCCGCCCTTTCATTTCCGGCAGCAGTGACAACAAACACTCCCGCCTTCATCAGTTCCTTCACGGCCATGTCTAGCGCCTCTGTCGCCGCACCACCAATGGACATAGAGGCAATGGCGGGGGATCTGGCGTGATCTACCAGCCAGTCAATTGCTGGAGAAGAAGGTAAGACAGTCCTCGCTATTTTTTTCTTCGAATTGCTGGTTTAGGCGTACGTGGGATATAAGTCTCCGTCTCCAGAAAATTTTCAGTGAGAGCAACTTCTCTCCCTTTGACTGAAACTAGGGACACGGACATGACGTCATTCAGTAGAGGGCGCTATTCAAGATCAATGGAGAAAGTAGCCAACGGTTTTTGTAGCCCTGTAAGTGCTTCTGTGGGGAATGTAAGGATAGTTTGACCTTCAACAGTGCATGGGTCTTTGATAGTTTGTAAGTGCTCAGATTTCACACAAAAATTGATAATCTTTTGCTACAATTGATAATCATTTGCTACACCTATTAGTGGTTTCTAATGTTTAAATGCAGTGGTGTAACTACAGGGGGGCGGGGCAATAGGGCTCCCCTCCCTTTGAAATCTTGAAATCAATATACTTCAAGAAACGTCACTCTGGTTGTGTTGTTTTGGCCGTGTTTCTAATTTTGCCGTACCCAGCGACCCTGTCTTTATATTCAAACAATAACTACTCCTTTCTTTAGTGATATACTATATCATGCTTATTTGAAAAAAAAATAAAAATAATTTCACCTTTAATGAGATCAGAACTGGACGCCTTGCCATTGCAGTGCATGGCTCGAATGCCAAAGATGGAGGCTTTCTTTGCCACACCACAGAGGGCGCCTCCCACGATACCTGCGCAGTGGGTTCCATGGCCATGACAATCTTGACCCTAGTGGGTAACACAAGCAATTTAATGAGGGGTAAGCACATTTTGACTTTTGCCTTTAAGCATATACTAAAATAACGCGTTCTTTTTTGTACTCTTGTCTGACAATAGTTTAAGTGCGTACATTTTGATTTGATGATGCAATCAGTGCATTATTCGACCATTTATGTTTACGACATTTCGCTAAAAATTCAACATTTAAAAGTCCAGGAGTTCGCTTTAATGTCAAGAAGTGAGAAATAAAACATCTTACGTTTCCTCCAAACACGTCGTATGCAATCTTTGCACGTCCCTCGAATTCTTCATGGGTAGTTCGTATGCCAGTATCGATTACGTATACGTTGACTCCCTCTCCGGTACCTAAAGAAAGGTAGCAGAATTCTATAGGTGATTGTAAAAATATTTCAACGCCAAAGGCAGTAAAAAAGTATTATTTCGCAGTAATGAGATTTTTAAATACTGTCGACTTTTGTGCAGGTTTTCTCTGTGTATTTTAATTTCTCTTTTAAAGAAATTAATGACTAATTTGACTAGATACGGACGTTGTTCATTTAGGCTAGCCGTGGAAGTTTGAGAAAAAAGAAAATGACAGTGTATACCGTCTGGGTTGTAGACTCCATCGAGTGGCAGGTTGCGTTGATCTAATCGGTCTAGACCCCATGACTTTAAGGGAAGTGAATGGACGTTGTCAATGTGGTCAAAGGGTAGCACCCTGACCTGAGAGTCCTCCTCGAGAAACCTTACAGAGGGATTTTTACGCACCTGACAGATAAGAATGAAATAATGATGTGAAAGCTTGTACAATACGGATGTTACTATTGTGAATTGGGTCATTCCGTAAATTAGAGGTCCATGTTTTTCGTGCCCCTGTCACATCTGACATGCGATTTTGTCAGTTCAAAACGTATTTTTTAATTTTGAGAGTGATGAAGTGATGCAAATTACCTGCCAAATAGAAATATTTTGAAATCAATAGCAGTGATATTTCCATGTCAAATGACACAGGGACAAATAAAATGTCACACTTGTGAACCCCGAATTTATAGAATGGCCCAATTGTGACAGATAATTACCACTTATAGCACACTCACTGTTGCCATGCAGTCCTCGGTCATTTCTGCAACGAAACCGTTGAGGGCGCTACTGAATGTATTGATGATTTTACAGTTGGCATCACCCAGGTCACGTGCCTGTCTTTGGAAGTCTTCAGCGAACCTTTTGGCTGGAACTTCTTCCTGTGGTAACAAACAGAATGAAATTAATGCTGACAGATCAAAGTATTCATGTAGGTGTCAGCTTTTCGAACTTCGAAATTCTCTTTTACGAATGTCCATTAGGAAGACATACACTGTAGGTCGTAGCCGATTGAAGCACTCTTAAGTTCATACGATTCTTGGACCAGTTCTGTAAACAAAAAATTATTTTTACCTTTAAGATAACAATGTATCGGTTTGGTGAGTATGCTTCCTCTACCGTATACACAGGCGCTAGGTCGACCCACGCCATAGTATTAGCTAGAACCGTTGATACCACCAGCAGAGAAACCATGGTTGAATCGGAAGCTTTGTCTGTATTGGTAGATAGAAGATTTACAGTCTGGGGTTAATTTGTTGATATCATCGTTGAGTCCAATGTTGTAATGACTCGACACGAGTCCAACTCGAGTCACAAATTTTGGCGACTTGACTCGACTCGAGTACTGACGGGTAAATTACTTGAATCGAGTCACTGCAACCAAATGACTCCAGTGAAAGTTAATGAGACCTTAGTCCCAAATTTAAAAGCATACTTTCGTGGGAAACAAACATTTGCAATGACATTTAGTGCCGATTTTGGGGGTTCATGTCATGTGTTATAACATTATCATCACGAGTGAGAGGCGATGTGACCACTATTACAATAGCACAGAGGTAAATTTCAAAATGCCAACAAGGTACCCTCTCTCATGTTTTATTTATCGTATTGTGTTCAAATATTTCTGATTCGATTCGACTTGATTGCCTCTTGACTCGACCCGAGTCACTCCGTTATACAGTGACTCGACTTGAATCGCTACATTGTAATGACTAGACTCATCAAAAAATACAATGTGACTTGTCACAAGATTTACTTGAATTCTAGGCCTCAACAAAATGGACTTACCTCCAGAAATGTGTGTGTGTTTTTTTTTTTTTTTGAATGTGTGATTCAAATACTCTGGTTTGCCCCGTTGATTCTTTCACTGCGCTAATGCATCAACAATATACTTTCTACCACTGCATTATACAGCAGACATATTGTATCGGCATCGGTTACTGTGAAAGAAAAATTGCAACATAATTATGGAAACTTTATTGAACCGAATGATTTTAAAAAGAATAACTGCAGCAAACTACTTACCCCAATACATGTCTCCGCTCCAAGATGGTGTCCCAACTCACAGATGATTTATGTTTTTTTTCCAATTTCAGTGAATTTTTGTTTGCTTTCAAATTGCACCCTGATGTTCACAGGAAACCTGACAACTGAGCATTTGGCTGTACGTTTTAGGTTTGGCACGTCATTGTTAAAAGGTATTTAGTTGATGCTGGTATCAGGCCGTCAGTACTGGCGTGGTTTGTAAAGGAAACTGGTTTTTTAATAATTAAAAATGCAGTCATCCGTTGAGACTTCAGTTGATTGGAAATTACAAATGCGGGTTGTGATGTTGTGCTCGGTTCAGAAGAGAGTTAATAGGAATTTCCGCTGTCATGGAAACGCCTTACAGGGGGTTTGCCAAGAGTGGATTTGTCAATTGTTTTCTTCCAGGTAGAATCGTAACGACACAATGCAAGAAACTGCAACTCTTTTTATCAAAGGTCACGGTAACCGTGGGTTCGAATCCCCTTGTTTAATTGTTGTGCAGCACATCCAGTCCTATGTTAGTCCCTAGACGACATCGTGCATTACCCTTTGTCAGTTTGGAGCATAAATTCCCTGCACTTTGTGCCGTGCATTGGTGGAGCACCTAGAGTCTTTGAAGGTACAATCCTCACATGACTCAAAATCAAACCATTTATGTTGTTCATGGACAAAAAGCCGTGCTTCAAAATACAAATTTTTCACTTACTGAAAGGAGACGCGGATGAACACGGACATGAAGGCGCGCCTATCCCCCTTCAAGTCTGTGTTCTCAGCGTATTTAATAGTTGTATCACGGCTCAGCATTATGTTACGTCAACGACGATCAGTCCCACACCACAAGAAAATACAAACCTAAATGAACAATAAATAACTCCTAAAGTCAATTTATTGTGGGAGACAACGGATACCTCAAATATAAGCTACGTGCACACGGTTTTATTTTGGAGATGGTTGGGCACTGGTGTATCACTGTATAGTTGTAATATTCAGTACATCGTTCATTATGGAAAGCAGTTTGTGTTGTCCTTTCATCTTTCCGTCAGTTTTATTGGCTCATTTCTGTGCTGATGGATATCCGCCGTACAAACAACTCTAAAATATGTCTGGCTTTCGGCACGTTGTATACAAGATTACTGTTATATGCCAAGCATAAATAGATGTTTAATTCGTGTTTAAAGGTATCATAAGCTGGTGTTAATATTAACGTTAAAATGCTCAGCTTAAAGAGACGTCGTAATGAGAAGAAGGAATCCAACTGTGTAAGAAAGGGACACCAAGAGAGGTTTTGTGTTTGCTTTGTTTGGTTTCAGGTGGTTGGTTTTGCTTTAATATCTCTCCTACGTACTCTACATCCTTTGGGCCCCCAAGCTGGAGACGAATTCTTATAAGGTGCTAATTAATCAAATTTGTGCCTGCTGTATTAAAGACGCAGTTTGTGATATTTAAAGACGGCACAGAAATGTACAAGTCGAAGGAAAAGAAAGTAATACAATAAAGTCACTGTTCAGTGAAATGCAGTGAAATGATTTTACTAAAACGATCTGATAAAATAAACATTACTTCAAGCCTCTCTCTTTTTTTTTTTTGCTTGAACTAAAAAAAGTTGGTGCTAGCTTTTGTGAGGGTGCTATTATAATAATATTTAGTACGGTTTTAGCGCGTGCGGTAAGATATTTGTGGAACAATACGAGAAGAGGCGTAAGCTAGTTGTGTCGTCCAACCTACTCCATCGGAGGGTTTGCTTGAACCCTTCCTGTTTTATCGGCCCAGAGAGCTGCCATGGGATGCACGCGGGTGTTTGTGGACTGAGTGTTGGGAGTATGCACTCCAGTTGTCAACGCATGATTGTCGGTTGATGAAGGCGGGCTAATAAACCGTATGGCGTACAGCTTGGGGATGTAGACACAAGCCACGGTTAGGTAGGCGTTAAGCAGCACAGCCAGACAGAATGCAGCAACCTTCTGTGAGGCATCTTGGGCGGTGGAGTACACTGGTATGGCCGCCAGGCACGCCAAAAGTGTCGAGTACACGCTGACTCCGATGAACTTGAACTCGTCGTAGTTGTCTGGCACCTTGCGGGCCAGGAACGCAAACACGCAGCAGCCCAGGATAAGCACCAGGTTGTATGCGCACGACACCAGAAAACCGATGCTGATGTTGCAGTGCAATTCAAGATGGCCGTCCCTTGGAATAGGAGCCAAGTACTCTGGCTCGCAGGGTCCCATTGCTGATGTCAACAAGATGATGCAAACCACCTGTGGGTTTTAAGATGGCAAAATGCGGGAAATAAACACAATTCATGTCGACGTAATTTGTAAATGAGGATTCATAATATCCTACATAAACAAACACAAAATGGACGAAACAGTTAACCGAAAACAATTTTGAGAAGGTGTGCAGCGTGTATGGTGATTGCTATAAAAAGTTTAGATTCAAAACAAAGATTTAAGTAACACTAGCGATCAAATTTTTATTGTTCGCAAAACTTTAAAATACGTCTGCCATTCCTGTAATTTTCCTGACGATTTACCTTTGCTTTTTACGAATAAAATCCTACACCACTTTGTGTATTGGTTAAAGTTGCGTCTGTTACATTGTCCGTCGTCTGCGTTTGGTTTCTGTGGGCTTCATTTATAATAGTTTCGTTCTTTCGTGTAGCTGTCCCCAACCTACACTCGACTAACATTTTAACATAAACAACATTCACTCGACAAGAACACAATTCATATCAGTGTCTACAGCTCCTTTTAAAATACGTTCACTACGACTCTTAATTTTTCTCTCAGCCAAAATATTAGATCATGCCATCGCAAATGGCCTCACAGGACAAACATCTATTTGGGCACAAGCATATTTCCTTTTTTCTCTTCCATTAAGGTTGTGCGGCCTAATTGAAAGTGACTTTGATCGATGGATAGCGCACTCTCTAATTGGTAAAATAATGCATGCTTGCTTCATGCTTTCAAGACTTTTGAGGTAAGACGTAAGATGTGTGGCTGAGTGTCTGTAGCGGTCAATGATTTGCTAAATCTTGTGACCCAGTCACGGTAAATAATCCACCTCTCCACTAACAGTTATTTATAGAAAATAAAACTAGTCATAGAAAATTAAAACAACTTTTCTTTTTCTTAAACACTATTTGAATGTTTTCATGGTAAGGACTAGAAGTCAACTCTAGACACGTGTATGTGACTAACAACCTAAGTATTATTCTAGGAGGGGGTGTATGATGTGTGAAATATTGGAATAGGTAACCAGTAGTCGCCTTTGTTTGTTGATAGGCCTATTTGAATATATTTTGTTTTTGTAATTTCCTAAATCTTTAAAACCGCAAACAATATTGCCAGTGTTGCCATTGAAGACATGGAGGCTGCACAGTTATATGCACAGACTTCCCTATGTTGTGTTAAGTTGGTTCAGGTGTTAAGTGAAGACAGCGTTTCGAAATTTCCTTTGGAGAGAAGGGGCTTGGGACGATTGTTCCAGACAATACCAAATACGTTTATTTGTAAGACTAACATTTGATCCATAGTCTGGGCACGATGACTCTGGCAAATGTGGCTTTAATCCCCACAGCTGTTTTATACTCTGAACATTAACAGGGCCGATGTTTACTTTAAGCACATCTATTTAAAGCGCGACAGGCGTCGGGACACTGCCACAGCATGCCTAATCGGTCTTACCATGCATATAAACACGTACTTCCATGGTCTATCAATATGGTTTTAAATTGTGCGTGTAAAATGGTCTCCGGGCAACTATATGTCAACATCCACTGATATAATGAACCTACCTTCCGTCTTTCCAAAGGCACTCGTCAACAACGTAGCGCAATTTTCACAATATTTCAATTGCATGCAGGCGTACTTGAAAGTAATTTAATTTCTTGGCAAACACGTGTGTATTAGAACTTAATTTACTGTACAGAAATCCACTGGAATGGCAATTAAGTTTATAAAATGATTCATCCTGCTAAAGTGGTCGTGTTGTTAGATGCGCTAAGAAAAATAGAACTAAACTTGAATCATCAAATTATTGTTTGATGTCCGTCAGGAATGTTTTGGAATATCTGTAGTCTTTAACCACCATCTTTCAATTAACAATAAATAATCTATCGAGGTAGAATCGCACTAACGCGGCTAAAATATTATCCACTGCAGGGTGGACTATACGGACGTGTAAAGTCTGAAACAAAGAAAACTCAACATACAAAATTCCAGAGGGCTGACGCAGCGTCGTGGCTTAATTACAAACAGCGGTATGTCAACACGGCAACGTCGCGCTACTTTCCCGTACCAACAGTTCCATTGCCACGATGTGGCCTAAGGTGCAACCATGCCATAGTAATGATGCAGACGGGTACCTGACCATGTTTGTTCTTTCAGTGGGTTTTCTGTAATGTGTCTCGCTTTACTAGAGATTCAAAGAAATGAAATTCTTTTAACGATATCGTGATACAGAAAGAGGTTCCGAATTGAGAAGATTTTAAGTGTCGGTCTCACAAAGATGGCAACATTATGTCTTCTCAGCTTTGCAAGAAGACAAGTTATCTTGGAAGGATAATGAGATAAATTCTGTCATCTACTGAATGTTTTACATTCTGTGGGATGTGTCAGCAAAGTTGTCTTACAATGGTGTCTAACTTTGCATACACACCTGAATCATGACAAGCACAGTTACCATGGCCAGCTGCACTCCCGGCGAGATGAGACCTGGGCGACGAGCAGATCTCTTGCCAGCTCGGAATATCCGATAGATCCTACTAACTTTCAGGAGGATCGGTGCATAGGCCAGCGTAGAGCAGAGGCTTACCATAGCCTGGGACACGCAGCAGCTGATAGTCGAAGGTTGGGAAATCAGAAGAAAAGTGGAGACAAAGGCTAGAATGAGGCCAAAGACGTTGACACAGCTTAGCTCACGGCTGGTAGCCTTGATTATGCTGTGGTTACGATTTACTGCCAGTCCAGCCGCCACCACTGAGGACAGAACTAAACCTATGCACGACAGGGTTGTTATAGACAGGTGCAAAGGGTCAGCCCAGTCGATAAGTGTAGGGATGATAGGGGCACAGGACAAACGTAGCTCATCTGGCCACCTGGTCTCCTCACACTCCTTACACTCTGTACTGTTGTTAACGACGATAGCGTGAGATTCGCAAGGAAAGCATCCGAAGCAGCATTTACAGGTAGATTGTGGAATGTCTGTCAACCCAGTCATCCAGATGATCTCACTGCTGAATGTAAGATGGTCGGAGGAAGCTAAAGCGTCCCAGAGACCGACATTAACCAGCCTGAACTTTCCATCCTCGTCAAACTGAGCATTCTTCAGAAGGTATCTACCCACCATGTCACCATCTGAGGTGAACTGAAAGTGGCCCCTCTGTCCATCGAATCTTACCTCTTTCAAGTGGTCCAAAAGTTCTCTGCCATTCACTATAGTGGAGTTAGAGATGTTGATGAGAGAGTCAAGTGCGTATGCAAATGCATAGACCGCATCAGTGAGAGGCGCCATAGGACTTGTTGACGTGTACTGCTCAAGATGCGGCATACCACATTGCTCATCAACCCACACAGTGCAATTATAAGTTGCTTCCCAACGACTGAAAAAGATGTCAAACCATGGATTCTTACGAATAGTGTCCCTCTTAAGGCTCGATATGTGCTTGAAGAACCCAACTGGCTGCGGGTTGTAAAGGTTTAAGAACAGAGCACCTGCAGGTGGTGATTTGTTTAGTCTGGATAAACTGTGAGCCCAACTTTCACTACCCAGCCAAATGAAGTGGTCTTTTACGCCACTCGCACTTTCCACAGCATTAACTAGTTTAGTAGCAGGTTCTGGTCCTGCAAAGACAACAATAACTCGGACCTTAGGTTTTCCCAATATCAAGGTCGCAATCTCCTCCGATTCGGCTGGCGTTGGCACCTGTTGGATGGGAAGTAAGAGAGCCACACAGATGCCTCGATTTTCAGCAAGGCTAGCCAAGGCATGGGCGCCTCGAATGCCGTAGGTGTCGGCCAGATTATACGATTGACACGTAAGTCCATTCCATGTGGGTTATGATGTCGACCATTGCTTCGACCTGAAGACGATCAGGCGGGACAGTCCGCAGGAAGAACGGGAATCTCTCCTTCTCCTTGTCGCTCAGTTCCTCGCTGGTAGCTGCAAATGCGATCATTGGCACCTCGTACAGATCGGCCAGTGATCCTACAACGATGCTAACGGTGCTTTTCATCGGTCCAACAATTCCAGTGATATTTTCTGAAATATTCCTAGAATTATTCTTACATGACGGAGTGTTAATCGGGAAATTTGTCACCGAAGCACCGTTATTGATCAGAGACAGAGCAGACCACAGACCAAAATCTTCGTTGAAGCAAGTGTCCCGAATGTCGAATCCCACACGTATCCCTGGTAAAAGATCGCTTCTATTGTTGATTTTGTCAATCGCGAAAATCATGGCTTCAACCAGCTGCAGGGACCACATCGTGGGAGTTGAATCACAATCACCGAAGTGAACTGGAATGAGCCCGCCGAGGTTAATGTCTCCTCTTTGGGCGTACGACAACTGACCGTTCAAGGACAGTGATACTGCTGTTAATGGCAAGCACAAGATTACTAATGCTTTACGCAATGTGACAGGGGCTGACAGCAACATTGCCATGTTGCTGAATTCTTTCAAGCTGGTGATTCTAACTGAAGAGTATAGATGGTTTACACTCCGATGTTCAGTCATTAGCACAACTCACTGCTTTGAAACAAACGTGTTGTTGGTAAGTAGGGTAGTTCACGCTATCGTACGATATATTTTTTTCAAACACTTTCAAGAAGTTCAGTGTCACTCAGTCAGTAGTTTTGGTCAATGCAACTTTAAAGCGATGATTTTACTTGTGTGCTGCATATCACTTGAGTGTCTAACTGTTATCGTGAGTGAAGACACAGCTCATGGCTTTTTACAAAGACAGAACGGTTACATTTGATTCTGTTTCAAGATTTATCGTAGCACTCACCAGTAATGTTGACTTTCCTCTTTCCCTCAGAAGCAACGGCAAAAGTTGCCCCACATATTAAACCCTTGACCTTCTTTCAAACGAACACTCTGGCAGCATTATTACATCAAACTGCTCTTACCGATGCAGATGCATGCTCTTGACTTGACTTTAAACTTTAATGGACACTTTGTCCTCCTAACAGTGGCGTAGCTAGGATTGTACTCGAGGGGGCACAAAGGGGGCACCAGCATCTTTCATTGATGTGGGTTCTTGGAGCAAGTATTTGTTCGACTTGTTCAATATCTATTCATCCGTTTTTTCGGGGGGGGGCACCTGGAATTTGTGGGGGGGGAGTGCCCACCACCTGCTACGCCTGCCTTATAATATCAAAAATAATGATGAAGCCAGTTATATTAGAGATTCCACTGGGACAGGTTTTGATAGTTGATTTCAGCCTAATGAGCAGGGATAATTAAAATATGACAGATACCGTGAAATACAGTGCGCCTCATAAGTGTTCCACAATTATTATTATTATTATACGATGTAATAATGGACGACAAATTCTAATCTAATAGGAGACGACCATTGGAATAAGCCTAATAATTCTACAAGGCAGACGCCAGAGCAGTCGACGCATTCCTTCATCTTATACTGGTAGCTTGTTCCGAGCAAAAGTGTCTGGTTTGTGGAAGTTCATACAAGGATATATATTTCTGGGCACCCCTAATTGATTGAATCAGTGGCATGTGTCAGTCGAAAGAATGCCTGAGAGGGAAATGAAGCAAAATTACGCGAAAAATGATTCATAGTGTTGGAAATGCATTCTGTTTGGTCAGAGTTAGTGGTCTTTGGGCAATTTGGTTTATTTTGAAGGCCGATTTGGAAACTAAGACAACGTCTGAAGGGGAACAGTCAAATGAGTCTAAAGCTTTTCATTTCGTACATAGTGTTCCCTTCGATGTAATTAAAATAACTTCAAATGTCTAACTCCATAAGCGATTAAGAGTGACTTATTGACGTTACCGTTAAAATAGGCAATATCAGCGTCTTTTTACATGATATTGGAAGGTGAAGAAAGTAACTGTGTAACCAGATTTAACATCAAATATAGAGAGCCCCTGACTAAACTTTCCTTTCTTTGTCGATCGATCCTCGATCATAATGAACTACGCATGATCTGAACATTCCAGCACGTTTATTACAAACTGTAAAATACTACGAAAGATAACAACCGTCAGACACAACCATTAAAAAAAGGCTGAGTAAAGGCTGAGTTTTTGTTGTCAAGTCTACTTCCGGATTTTGCTTGTGTCAACTTGGTGAGATAAGTTAAATACTCAAGTTGAATTCCTAATTCTAGTTAGTCGACTTGGCGATACAATTCATGTCATCAGGTGTACTTTCGGAATTCACTATGTGGACTCGTCGAAATAAATTTTGTTGTCGAGTCGATTTATCAATTCTAGCAAGTCGGCTTGGCGAGAAAATACGCTGCAGGTTGCGTTCACTTGTGAGTAGTCAGTTCATGCCTGCAGGTTGTACACTTGATGACATGGATTATCTCGCCAAAAAGACTTACTAGAATTATGAAGCCAACTTACAACATAATTTATATCGCCAAGACCACACAGCGAATTTTAGAAGCAGACTTGATGACATAAATTATCTCACCAAGTCGACTTTACAACTCAAGAACGGATGCATTACGTCTACAAAGTAACGTTGTCTCTCACTTATTTTCCTCGATTTTGCAGTCCATAGTTCGTTCTGAAATTCCTAACCCCCCCCAGACGGATAAATAAAGCCACGAAGAGCCTGTAAACGTGAAAAATTAGTTTCTTCAACAAGGTAAACCAAGAACAAATTGGAACCAAATTTGAGGTCGTTTAGTTCACAACTTTTATACCATGGACGTCAGTCATAATGTAATGAAGACAACGTCCAACCTGAGCTAGTGGCCGGATTAGTGCATAACAAGAAGTGGCAGCGAGGAACTATAGTCAGCTTAATGTTCATCAGTATTCATCGTGTAAAATTCGGACTCAATCGTATTCAAGGAATCTTGCGTTACCTGCTGGTAGGCTCCCTTGGTCAGATAAGTCTGGTTCTACAGGTTTTTGCTATACTAAGCAAGATATCGGACGGAAGGTACCCCCCATGCCCAATCCCTAAACACACCATAGAGTATTGTTACCTAACACCGTAGATGTCTGTAACGAATTTCTGAGATTGCAATCAAAGAATGACCAAAACAAAGGTGGAGGAGCTCTCCGTCCCAGATCTCGCTTCATGTGTTTTTTTGTTTTTTTATGTTTTGCTCTTCTTGTCCATCGGTGTGGAAGTCGTGTATAAAAAGACGATAAATTCCACGATTACACTCAAGTAAGTGGTGGCAGCAAGTAATCTCGCACATTTTGTCATTACGTAATAAACTTTAAATCTGCCGTATATTCAAAGAATTTCACTTTACCTGCCGGAGTTTGATTCCCTTGATCAGTCGAGTCGTGTGCCTTGGTGTTCTGTACCAGCTGAAGATTCCCCACGATTGAAAGTTGACCCAAATACGTTTCCTATGACAGTGACATGCCCATCACCCTATACGGTAACTTGAACGCCAGCACTTGATGGTGTCTGATTCGTCCGTGCATCAGAAGAGGTTGACGCCTCCACAGAAGACGTTGGACTCAAGGATGCTGCAGGGGGAGTTCATCTTGTGCTGGATGCTCTGATAATGGCAAGTTTGATGGTATTACGGTGTATTCTATCACAAAACTTTCTTCGCTTGCCTTTCAGTTTTGGCCCGGACGTAGCTTTCAATGTAAATGATCATTTTTTGGTCTTTTAAAAAACTGACACATCAGCCATTGATACACTGTAAAGTATGGGCTTGATTTTACGACCTCACTTAGTGCAAGATGTGATTTTGTCTGATTGCACTTGACGTGATGGTGGTATCAATCAAGTGATCAAGTGAACGTGTGGTATGCAGTTGAAGGGAAACACGGGCTGTAACAATAAGATAATTAAGTAAGAGATATGTTTTCACCCTCTGCCCTGTCCGGCTCCCTGGCGTCAGTACTGAATTCATCGGATCTCCTCATTGGATGGCTCTGGTCCTTGTGTGATGTCATATCTCTATGTACTTGCTTCCTAAATGACACACATTAAATTCAAGGGGTATAGTTTGTCAGTTCCTGGGACACACTTTCGCTCGGTCCATTATTTCACAATGTCTGGTCTGATATTGAAGCACTCAACTGGTGGCGACCTATTTTGTAGAAGTCATACCATTCGTGTTAACCAAGGCTCTTCAGGTGAACCAATTTGTATGTCACAAGATGTTGTTAGAGCTTCATGTGAATTAATCCCACGTGGAGTCTTTTATTTTAGATAGATACTTCTGAATTTTCAAGGGCATGGTACCAACTTGCATGTACAAGCTTTTGACTTGGAAGACGAGTAGCTGAAGTAGGCTGTGGGCCTCCAATTGCAGGGTGTATTAAAAATGCAGTCCACAATTTAAGGATTGCTACGTTTAACATATAAAGATAAAAACTGTATGTGTTTGAATTTCAGTGGTAGTATATCATCAGCTCTTGATTGGTGCCCAATTTGAAGACTGATTAATTGCCCTCTATCATTCCATTAAAAAAATAGCCACTTAGGTCACCTGTTCTAACAGTGAGCAACTGTTTCCGTCCAGGGACCTTTAGAAGTTTTTTGAACTGAACTCAACATTCATTACTGGTGAGACACGCTGTCCAAGAAATGCACCATCGCTTTGTTATTTGTGTTCATGAAGAAGGTAGAGACATATCGGAGGTGTATCCAGAAAGGCATTGTGAAAAGAAAACATCCTAATGCTTTGATACCCCAGACCACTAATATATGACAATTTGGGGGGAATAAACGTTATCTTTTGAGTTGCATTGGTCACCCTGTGTAGTTTGAGAACTGAATGACTAAAAACACCGCATCTGAGATGTAGCGTAACATGCTTCGTGGTTTTTGAAAACAAACTAAAACAAACAAAAACTCCACGTCAAATGTCTGCATCGTGTCGGTATTGCATCCAACGCCTAAAATTGCGATTATTCGTGTTATTTGCTGAAATCATATCATCCGACTTCTTCGGCCTCATTTAAAACACTAAGTTTTAAGGTACAAGTTACAAACCTTTAATTATTTTCCTATCCAGTGATTGATCTTCGAATCTTATTCTAGCTTTAGTACAGTCGAAGTACTACAGTTATGGTGGTGTCCGCTTTCCCGGAAGTGGTGTACACTATTGTTGTCTAGCGCCCTCAATGCTCTTTGACACCAACATACCTGCATAACGGTTTATTGCCCTTACCCAACGTGTATATTGATAAACACTGTATGCTCAGTGCTTGTCCGGGAGCTTGCGAAAAAAATTCACAAGCTTACTCGGGAGGGACTCGAACCTACGACCTCCTGCTTACTAGTGTAGACGTCTTAACCACTCAACCACCGAGCTTGCCGGGGTTGGCTGGCCGGTCCGAGTCAACTTAAGCAGCGGTACCGCCAACTATTTTCAAGATGTATTTTTGCGTTGGGGATGATGTCAATTTATATAACGGGTTTTTGCCCTAACCCAACGTATATATTGATAGACACTGTATGCTCATGCAGTGCTTGTCCGAGAGCTTTTGAAAAAAAAATACATCTTAAAAACATAAAAACTAAACTAACTAACTAACTAAAAACTAACTATGTGAATTTGTGGGGGAGATTGAGCAGACCGGACGTCCGCATGCACATTTAAAGCGCATGCACGGTGTGATGCCAAACCGTCCCATTTGTTTTTCGTCAAAGAAAAGCGACCGTGGAAGGTTTTTGCATTCTATGCGCATGTATGCATGCACCGAAAAGGTCCGTTGACATGCAGCGATTAGCCCTGACCGATAATTGACAGTCGGAAAGTTTCACGTACGGTTCCACCGGCATCTCAGCCACCGTACAGATCTGATGAAGGCATGCCCCATATGAACATTGCAGTCCGTGCTTCCATACTGAAGCCTGTGGAACATTCATCGGGGTGGGTGGGACACTATTGAACGACATGGGGCCATGTCTAAGAACTGGTTCGCTTGTTTCTTGGTTCGATTCGTTGGCACTGTCGATTTGTTAGGATTTCGCCGTTGTGATATGTAGAACAAAGAACGCTAAGGGGACTAAGTACAAATAAAATTCTTGGTTGTGAGGCTGTGGGCGTCAATCGATAGGGGACACGGAGGACATGCCCCCCTCCCCACTTTTCCAAGTGGGTGATACTATATCAATTGTCCCCCCCCCACACACACACACACCCACACTTTTTCCCCAAACCTTAATGAAAGTGTATACCTTGCAAAGTATTTTTTTTTTAAATTGCTCAAGAAGCCAGAAATTGTCTCGAATCACACCACAGAGCATCTGATCTCCAAAATTTTCCGGGGCCCGCTCAGGGCTTTGCCCTCGCATTTGTTCCGTTCTGATACTTCTCCCCCATACACACACTTTTCAAAAACTGATAGACACGGGCCCTTGGTTTCGACCGCCAAAATGAGGCCTCGGATGGTGCAACGTTCACATGTTCGCCCTTAACCAGCGTAGTATATATCACCATCACGAGGGTTGTTATGGTTATATGTGTCGTCGTTTTCCGAGGCACATTCACACTCCAATTTCGTACTCTCCTTGAAGGATCAGGCTCTAGCTATTTCGGTGGATTTGGTTGATGTAGTTCTACATCGTCATCACTTCTTAGTTGTCTCAAAGTTGAACGTCGGTGACTCATGTCCGTAGTCATGGACGGGATGGCGTTAATTATCGGATTCATATGATAAATGCGACCGGCCAAACGACACTCATAGATGCATAGTGTCACACACTACGGCATCCGTGAATTAATCATGACTTTCTACAAGTGCGTGTCATGTGATCGTTTATAATAAAGATTCACCCTGCGCTCTGCGACTGGAAACCTTTCTTACAACCCTTTTTGAACCGTTTGATTTAGAGACAACCATACACCTTTGGAGGCAGCGTAAATTCTGTGTGAAGCCACTTTTTGCTACATACTGCACGAGGTGTACAGTGTCGTCCTTGCTTAAGCCGTGGGTTCTTTTTTGGTCTAAGGTCTCATTCTCAGTGAATTCCAGCATCACGTATAGTTTGACTGTATTCATGTGTACCGCTTCATCAATGATATGGTGAAAGCCTCGTCAGCGAGGAAGAGGGGACCGCGAAATCTCAGCCCAGAAAATGAGGAGCGGAAAAGCACGTTGACCTGGTAGGAAATATGCGTTACTTCTCAAGATTCGACCATTTTGAAGGTACGCTTTCTCAAATCTTTACCTACCCGCGTGAGCTTTGGAAGAGGTATCGGCTGACAGATATATTTTAATTTGTACGGTAATGCATTTCATTTTTGTTTCTCGAATGGAAGCATATTCTCGAATGTTAGAAATGGACGATCGACCCACGGTACAGCTTTCTGTAAGGTTAGCGGCGGGCGTAAATGGTAAGTTCCATCATACATGGTAACGTGGTGGCATGTATGAAGGATACAGTCCATGCGTACAACTTGGGTTCGGTATAAATGTTCCTCCTATGCTGGGTTCAATGTACCTGGAAGTAACGACGCAAGGAAAGAACCTTGTCGACAGAATAGTAAGCGCTATGGCAAAGGGTTCAGGGTGATTTTATGGAGGAATGGTATAAGGGTCACCGGATCATACGGCACGATTCTGCAAAATGCACTTCAATATCTAATATCAAATAAAATACTTGACATACCTTATAAGTACTTAAGCCGTGACCCAGTCAGGGGCCAGACAATGGACACACAGTATATCATAAATACTCATTTTATGCAATGAAGCTCTTCCAGAGAGACGTGCACAGTCAATCCCTTTGGCCGCACCACACACCGTACTTGGGATTACCTTGTATTGTAACGCCAACTTTACTTCATCATCAGGAACTTAGTGAAAAATGCCACTGAGTGCCCAAAAGAGGCAATGAACAACCTCGACCAAGACACGACGCTCCATCGAACTGAAAGAGCCATTAATCTTTGTCAAATAAATAACTCGAATCTGTTATACTTAGATGTTACGCCTGATAATAAGAATTTCAAACCTCAGCATTTGAGTTATAAAGTTACTTACATTTTTCTTTATTAATTTGCCAATTAAAATAGAGTTGCACCGCCATCGGTTGAATCTGTTGTTCGTTGACTCCTGTTGTCGGTTTAACCTGTTGAATCGGTTGAAGTGACATTCTTTTGAGCCTACCTACTGTGCACATTGCTTTATAGCTATACGGGTTCGATTGAAAAATGTCACCACGTTACGTAGTTCAACGAACTACGGTGGTACGGGGTTTGTCGAAGCCTGTCAAAAGAGCTCTGCTGTGCGGATTGAACACAGCCTCTACAATAAGGCCAGCCTACAAGACTATGGCCTTTAGCCGATTTATGGCTGAAATTGGTTGATTTTGTCACATGAATTTGACTGAAAATTTAAAAGAATATAACATATCTCTACAGCAGAATTCTGTAAAATCTGTGATTTTAGCAGAAAAATATACCATAACACATTTGTTTTGAACAATTTTTAAAAACAAATAGACGTGGTTCAGTTACATCCCCTTGCCAAACGGGATAGCTTGGCTAATCCGTCTCAATGAGGGAATGCCCTTGGATCTTGGGCGCCATTGCAGCCATATGGTTGCTGAATATGACAGTTATGTAAAATCTGCACGTACAATATATATTTGCATGCGAGTTGAACGTGCTTGTCTGGCGCATGCCTGTCCTTTATCACGTCAGTTCATGCATTCAACTATAGGAACACTGGTGGGTCCATATATCCTCCGATCGGTCGTGCACGCCGCCTGTCTACCCCTTCCGGATTGCTGACAAGGCATCAACCTCGCCAAGATGAAGAGCTGGAGATTGCTCACAATCAAGCAGGTGGAAATGCTGAAGACACATCGATATGTGCTGGAGGGGCAAACCCTTTTAGATCCCCCGTTGCAGGTGCTATGGTGCTGGCTGGGCAACATGCTTTCTTCGAAGATTAACGGCAATCTTATCACGATAATTGGCCTGGTGCTCAACACGTCTAGCTTCATCGTACTCATGTATTACTCTCCTACGGCTACCAGTGAGGTAAATACATAGAATACCTCTCCTTCGTCTGTCTTCCGTCTGTTAATTGTCTCCTTTTACGGGTAAAAATTTGTATCTTATTACTTGACAGAGTTGTTGAATCAAGCATGGAGGAATAAAAAACACGTTTTTTTGCTTGTATGTCACCAGCTTTAACTTGTGACTTGACTTGGACTTCCAAAATTTTTAATTGCAGTTCTTCCAAAAATACCCCTAGTGGAGTTTTATTTGGCAATTGGCATGTCTGGAGGTGGTAGAGGATGGAGTTGCCGCCATGTCTGTCGCATGATTTCGATCATTCTTTTGTAAGTTTGCCCACAAAAGGAAGCTGTGTATGCCAACTCTTCAATGTTAAATTTAAGCCTATCGCCTATTCCTAAAGTTTAGTTTTACAGGAAAGCTCGAGAAATTTCTCCAAGCGAGTTGTACAAATCAACAGATGATCATTCCTGTCAAGGCCAGACATCAAGGGGGGAACATTCCTATATACTCCACCTATATAACAAACTCCCCTTACACACCCAAACTGGTAATTTACATGAGGAGTTTGATCACATTTTTGTTGTTCTAAACATTTTAAACAATATTACAAAGAGGAAGCAAAAGGGCTGAAAAACTCCAGTTATCTGTATGAAAATGTACATAGTAGGATAAATTTTGAGGTAAAATTATGAGTACAATAAGGCTAAGATATGATCAGTAATTACCATACGGTTCAAATAAACAGTGCCTCCTGCCCCAGCCTTGGGAAGCCACCACACCTATTTGAATTTCCATAGGTAATGGTTGGAGGATTGACCCATCCTTCAACTCAAATCTGGGTGTTTCATTGAAGTGCTTGCCTGTAAATTTAGCATATCCTGTCACAAACTCTATGAAGTACATGTACCTGCTTTGCAATGGGTGCAGTTGTCACTGTTGGCCAGCTTTGAGGTCAAGGCTAGTGGAATCAAATTGTGAGTTGACCATCTGATGTTGTGTGAAGGCGGGGTGTTTTATTATGATTATGAGCTGTTTTCTCACCCAAGGTTCAAACAAAATGGATTCAAGAATGGTGAACATAATGCTGGACTCTCTTGGCATTGACTTGTTCGGTTTTGTTTATTTTACATTTGTTTCTTGGTTTTTTTAGTTGTTCAAGTTACTTTGAAAGTTACACACATTTAACCACATGGCCCCTTCTTCTTTGGTAAGTTCAGCGACTTCAGTGTCCATATAATCATCTTTAATTTCTGAAATCCCCCCCCCGTAACCAAAGGGAACGCATTTGTAGTTCTATTCTGTATTTCCTGTTATTTGGAAACTGCATTCAGTGCAGTCCAGTCTTGGTTCAGTGATTTTTTATTGTACGCCGGGGTAGCTGTTCTGCTTGTATAACTGTAGGGAGGTTTTTTTCTCTCTGAGGTTGTTCTATGTTCGCTGAATTGTTAAGTAGGGCCAAAGCTGCTTTTTCTATGCTGGTACTTGGCAAAGTTCCCACATTGGGATATATCATGCCAAAGGCGGAGCAAGTGTGAATTAAATAATTCAGTACCAAAACATTATGCCTTCTATTCATGTATTTAATTATACCAGGTTGTAAGTAGGAAGCTTACTGATGACAGTGAGAAGAAATAGCAAAATGGCATTTGGAAAAAAGTGATCAAACATTAACGAATACCAGGGTTGAGTTGTCTCAGCTTTTTTGTTTTGGATTTCAGCTTTTTTTCTCACTAACTGTGTACAAAAGTATAGGAGATTTTCACAGTCCAGCTTCTTGATGCCTTTTTTCAGCTGTTTTCAGCTATTTTTGATATTGGTCAATCTCACTAGTGGAAAAAAAATACAAACAGCAGTGAATGCTGTAAGCGTGTTAAGGCATAAAAATTGTGGAGAAGTGTTTTGTGAAGCTTGACCACAAACACTGGTGTTGGGGGACACAGAAATAGGGTCAGTTGGTAAGTAGAAACAGAAGGAATTGCTTTCCCTAATTATTGAGCCTATGTATAAGGGTTTAGAGTGCAGTTTTTAACCACAAAAAATGAATATTCACAATTTTTGATTCATTGCTTGTTTGTACTCTGAATATGCGAGTCCAAAATAAATATTCAACATTTGATCACGTGTCAATATTACATGTACTGTGGCAGTCAGTTTTGTGCTTAGTACATATATAGCAGTTTGTCCACCTGGGGCTCTTTCACTGTATTATTCTTAAACTTCATATGTAATTGTAAAATATCACATGGACAGAAAGATTAATGTTCAGAGCACCTGTTCTGATCCTTTACACAAGTCAGGTGTCATTTAGGTTTATGTATCTCTCAGATGTAAATCTATGTCTTTCTACAGGTTCCAGGATGGGCATGTGGTATGGCCGCAATCACTGTTTTCCTGTATCAAATCTGCGACGCTTTAGACGGAAAGCAGTGTTACCGCTGGCTGACCAACAAAATGGACTATAGCCTGCCAGAGTTAGTCGACCATGCAAGCGACTCTGTTTCCACAGGTAACAATTGAAATGAGTCAACAGAATGCATTGAAGTAGCAGTTTGGAGAGATGTAGAACGTTGGTTTGCACATAAGAAATTGTGCAGTTGTACCTGCAAATAATCCTGTCTCAAGTCAGTCATATGCTCTTCAGTCAGCAGTGACAACAAACATTTTCTTTGTGACTGTTCATCCCATGATATGGCTTTTAATAATCCCTACGATATAATGTTGAGATTCCTGCAGGACAGGATTTCTTTGCACAGGGTATTGAACAGGCTTCTTTCAATGAGAATAACATGTTTGAAATTCCAATTTCTTTGTTCATTTTCACTTGCTTTAACTTGTTAAAGAACATGGCTGAATTTTTGATACGATGATTAAATAATATTAAGCGACATTATGTTTTGGGGCCTTAGAGAAAGATTTTGCTGTAATTGAAACGTCATGCCCTCCTACTTTTGACATTTTGTTTGATAAATGAGTAGCATTAGATCAAAAATTACGACGTACTCTTTCGTATCATGTTAATCTCCACAAGTAATATTTTTGGTCCGTTCAACAGTCTTTGTGACCATTGAGTTGGCAATCTGCATGCGGCTTGGTCATCGACCAGACCTGTTCCTGACTCTGATGTTTTCGGCGATGTTTATGTTCTACACAGCCCATTGGCAGACTTACATATCTGGGGTGGTCAGGTTTGGAACGTGAGTAATGTTTAGATTCACTACAGCACCTGTGTATTTAGCAATTCAAAGTTAAAAGTAGATGATTCTAATTGGCAATGTTTCATGTCGCTACAGTAAAGAGGGCGTTGTTTATCAGAGTTCAGAGACGTGCTGCAAATTTGTGTCTGAAATCAGAGGGGACAATGTGGAACGCAGTTATACAGTGTTGAAATTACAGAAGTTGGAGGACCTGACGTCAGGCCCTCCAAATTCTGTGATTTGTATTTTAGGCCTCTCTAGCCAGCAAGCAGTTTGCAGCAGTTTTTGTATTATATATGAGAGTTTAAATTATTCCAAATAACGTCTGAACAATGTTTCCTTTAAAGCAAGGTCAATATTTTCCAAGGACCCTAACTACTGTGTTACTTCACAACTAAATCTTTATTTTCAGTTGGTCATTAATTCCTCTATTTTCTCCACAGGAATTTATTACATTGTTGATGGACTGAGGAATATCCCGGATGCTGCCTGTAGTTTTTATGTACTGTGATCACACTGATATTTCATTTTATATGTTGGATCAGCAGACTGGACGTCACGGAGTCGGAGCTGGCACTTTGCTTTGGTTTCCTCCTAACAGCGATCCTTGGGCAACAGTTCTGGGTCCAAAAGGTAGGGCAGGGGTAAAGGACTCCAATCCAGACAGGCCATCGCAGTGGCTCTTCCAGCCGGTTGCAGGAGCTTTTTAGCTGTCGACCAGCAATCGCTCAGGGAATCTCCATGCTACAAACACATCCAGGCCTGATGGCCCAATGGTTTAGCAAGCCTCAGACTGGATTCCAACTGTGCAAGGCAAACTTAAATAATCAACAGGTGGACGCAAAGTGGCTAACTGAGAGTTTAAAACAGACAAACATTGAAAAAATTGACTCTTTTTGACTGGAGAGTAACAGGTATGGTTGACTTTTACAGGTGTTTGGGATGGAGTGGAGAGGGATGATAGTGCTTGCTGTGGCTTTGATGGGTGCCATCAAATTCATCAATCATGCCATATATATCTGGAGACGAGGACACAGATTGACAACTGGGGTAAATATACTCGTATAATGATGGAATTTGCAAGGCTGCTTTGTTTGTTACTTTAAACAGAACAATATCAAAGAACAGACGGTGTTCAATATAAGAAAGTTAACCCCTCGATGGCAAGCCTGCTTTTATGTAGTTGATTACACTTTGTCATGAATTTAGTTTGGTTTTCATTACTATTGAAACATTTTTTCCACAGGGCACCAGCGTTTTATCACCACTGATGGGCATCTCTACCATTTTCTTTCTGGCTGTTGTTACCAAGGCAACTACAAATTTGTTTGACCACCAGCCCTGCATCTTTCTCATAGTGTTTGCCCTGCTGGAAGCCAAGATGTCCAACAAACTCATAGTCAGTACTTGGACTTGATGTTGTACAAGTTATGGATTTTGCTTTTTTGCTCTTTTTTGAGTGGTTAAAAGATGCTCTTTGCTTGGTTTCTTAAATCATGAGCATGCATTCTATCACGAGCTAAAATATGCTGAACAGTTAAAAGAGGTTTTACAGTACTTGTAAATCAACATCAGATGTTCAGTGTAGGAAAGGATAGCGAAAAGAAGCATTATCAGAAACTCATGATCTAAGGTGATTGGATGAAATTAAAGAAAAAAACCCAAATAGAACATTCTTTAGATCTAACAATCCTTTCTTTTTCAGATTGCCTACACAACAAAGTCTGAATTCATTCATCTGGACTCAGTGATTTATATTTAATAGTTTGGTTTTTTTTTCAGATTGCTTACATGACAAAGTCTGAGTTGACTCAATTGGATTCCATTTTGCTTGGGCCAATTGTCCTTCTCGCCAACCAACTCCTGGGAAACCCTCTCTCTGGACACATCTTGCTGTGGGCCACCCTGGTAAGTCAGGATTCTAGACTTGACAAAATAACTAACTGCACAAGTGAGAAAAAAATAACTAAGCAGTAAAAAGGCATAATGTAATTTGGTACAGCTTACAACCTCTTCCAATAAGAAACCAACCAAGCTACATTGGCAAATTAAATTGCAAACAAAAGAACCTTAAGTTCTCAGGAATTTAACGTGTTTCTTAATCCATTGGATTTGATACGTCTTTGAGTGTTTATTTAAATGGAAGGAAAATTTAAAGAGCTTGTATGCCTTAATGAGAGCAACAAAGGCCTTTAATCACTTACAGGGAGGACTTCATTACACCGGTTTTCGGTGCCCTGACCCATTGAAAATATACCCAGCAAGAAATGAGACCGAGGGGTACCCCCCCAACATGTCCAATCCCTATACACATTCCAGACTATTGTTACTTAACACATCCCCCAAGATGTCTCAAAGGAATTCCCCAGATTCCTGCGAGACAATGACCAACACAAAGCAGGGGGGGTTCTCTCCGTCTCATACCTTGCTGCATACGATTGAAAACTTTGCTTATGTTGCATGTGCACGAGTTTCAACTGTAACTCTTGATATTCTGAACATGCCACTTTGATTCTTTGTTAAGGTTTACACTGCAACAGATTTGTTCATCTATTTGAGAAAAGCTATCCTTGATATTTGTGACCTGCTTGATCAGCCGTTCATTTCACGGTACCCAATCAAAGATACAGCCAATGGCAATGGATGTAGTGATGGAGAAGCTGTACACGCAGTGCAAGGACCATCAGCTAAGAAAAGGTGAATGAAAAATCATGGCAGCGGTAGGATATGTCATACAAGCTGACTCCTGCTGTAGTGAAAAGGAAAGGTTAGGTGTGGAAGCACCAAAGGAAGGTCAGGAAAAACAATCATTAGAGGGGGAAGAGGTCAAAAATTATAGCAATAGAAAAATTTCTAGTTAAAAATACTTATCTCTGATATTCGAGCTTCCATGTATAGTATCATGCATTAAAAGTAGTTGTTTTATGCATTAATTAAGTCAGGTTTACACATTTTCGGAGTATGGCAACAATTGTCAACAGGAGCCTCGAATGCAGAGTCTTGAGAGCATTTAAAGAAATAGTTAGCCTCCATTTCCTATTTACCAGAATAACATAAAAATAAAGCAAATAATCAAGACCTAGGTACAAATTGGTAGTGATGTCAGACCAAATCAAGCTGAGCGATTTATGCAGTTCATGCAGAATATGAGTGAAATGTAGCAATTTTCTCCCAAACAGTACATGAATAACTCCAGAAGTGTCCTCAATGATCCAGAAGTAAGCCAATTTCATCAGTCCTGTTGCCAGGTTCAGACATTAAGGGGTGCAACTGGCCAGGGGGGCCACATCACAAGAACAAATTTGTTTATGCTGATACTTTTTAGCGATAAGGGGCCAGCTTCGTGCCTGAGGGGGTGGGGGCAGCTGCCTTGCCCCCCTCCATTTGCAACTGACTTAAACTTTATTACAAGTATAACAAAACAAAGACGTAATAAGCCCTTTAACCACAAACTGAAATTTGTTCTTGAATTGCCCCCAACAATTTAAATGCATCTTGATCCGAAACAATTCTTCATCCCAAGGCAGCCAAAAACCATTCCTTGGTTTATTAAAAAATTGGTGATTCAGTGACTCGGCTTGAAAATCGGGAATGAGTGCACCAAGCTGAATGTGGACTTTGAATACGTAATTCCAACTATTTTGTAATAATTTCAATAGATTCCGTCATATTTTTATTTTATGTTTATGATATCCATTAATTAACCTACATGTGTTTTTTCATTTGTGCACTTTATTGTAGTTGATAGGTTTTGATAATGAGACTTGCATGTACTGTATGGTTAGTGGCAGTTGTGGAAAATTTTACCCATGTACTTTTTAGTGAAAGCTACTGGCCAAGAAGTTGGGTGCTTGCATGTTTGGTGCTTCTTTTTAACACTTTATTCTGAATTTAGAAGTTGGTTTGTTAGTGGGTGTAGCTGCCGGGTAATATTTTTTACTAGATTATCTAACAAAGAGATTTTTATTTGTTGCTTCATGGTGGCAGCAGTAGGATTTCACTTCTATGGCAGTGATGAGGAAGAGTTTAGCGTGGTATTAGATATGGCAGCAGCAGAGGGCCGGGAAATGTTTGATTAAAATTCGTGGTTTTTAGGTTGCAGTAGAAGTTATGCTCAACCCGAAAGTCCTGTATCCTCCAATTTTAAAATGGTTTTGCACACACTCTTGGGAATTAGGGCTTAATGTTCTTTCTAATTAATACAGATGTTTATGTTTTATTGTACTACGTTATACAGTTGACTCTCATTAGAACTCTGTTAGAACAAAATACATGTATCGCTAAAAGAGCAAATTTTGAAAATCTCAATTTATTGAATGTTACGTTTTCTTTGATTTTCCAGTCCTTTTATTCCAAAGTCCTGATCATAGCAAAGTAATCTGAATTGTCCCAATTTCGACTGTGTTGTAATGGAACTTGACTGTACATGTACATTTCGTAGAACATAGTCAATGCAATGTTACTTGGAAACTGTGGTTCCAGCAATAGGGTAAAATCCTCATACTACTTCAAAAATTACCAAGATTTTCATAAGCCTCATTTGTGTTACATTTTATGAGTAGGCCGAGTAAACCTTCTTTTTTATTTAATGTGCATTGTGTTTTATCTTACCACTTTATTCCTTCTTTGGAATAGAGTTTTCATTTTGAGTTTCCTTTAAAAATCATCAATTTTTATTATTGGCTAACCCCATGTAATTGTTAATTTCTTGCATAGATTGAAATTGTCTCTACATTAATAAAAATGCAAGGCTAACCTTGTGCAGATTTTAATTCAGTGCAAAGATGAAAATTTTTTCAAAGTTAATAAAAATGTAATACTCACCCACTTCAAAGAAATGAAAAGCAAAATTAACACATGCATGCACACATACTTCCGCTTACAGATATTAACTTTATCAGAAACCCTTATTTTTTAAAGTTTAATTTAAAAGGTGAAAAATTGACTAAAATGAAACACTAACCCCTCACAGATTTTTTTGCAAAGATTTATTTTTCTGTGACTTAATTGAATTGCAAGACTAACCCCTTGTTGATTTTTAACTTTTTCGACAACCCCCAAAGTTTTTGAAATTGAGTAGAAATGCAAAGTTTACACCTGCCAAATTTCAATTTTTCAACCCCAAAACTTTCTGAAATTGTATTGAATATCCAGGCCAATCCCAAATAAATGTGTTTTTTCCAAAAGACAAATTTACTGAAATCTAATTGAAATGCAAGACTAACCCCTTGCAGATATTAATTTTGCAACTGCCAAGTCTTCTGAAATTTATTTTTAAATGCAAGAATAACTCCTTACAGGTTTTCATTTTTCAAAAATCCAAAAGTTTGTGAAATTTAACTTAAATGCAAGACTAACCCCTTGCAAAATCGCTATAACAAATCTACTATCCCTTCATACATTGGCCAGGATTTTAATGTCATGCTGTAGTTTTTATGGCTAATAGTTTATCAGGAAAGATTTCCATGAGGAGCACTCTGAATCTCACTTAGTTACCCTGTTAGCTCATGGGGTTTATAATGTTGTTTTGGTGATTCTGCTTTGAATCACCTCCTTTTATTGGAGTTTTGCGTGTAGGGTGACCTCCCCGATTGGATCTTTGTCTTCTTCTTGCTTTTATATTCTTATATTGATATCTGGATTTTTTTAAAGTAACGTTGTAATGTAAAGTTTAATTGATATAATTGTAATTCGTAACAGAAATTTGAATTGGTTTTGGCCTTTGGCCACTGTGATTCAAATTTAATAAACCATAATAAATACATGAATAAATTTACAGTTTTCCACAAACAATTTTTCCAAATTTTCTGAAATTTAATTGCAATGCACGACTAGCCCTTTGCAGATTTTTATTTGTAACACTCCTAAATGTTCTGAAATTAGTTGAAATGCAAATCTAACCCTTTACAGATTTCAATTTGTACCACCCCCCAAATTTTCTGAAATGTAACTGAAATACCAGGTTAACCCCTTACAAATATTTCAAATTTTCAACAACCCAAATCTTTGGAAAATTATATGTAAATGCAAGGGTAACCCCTTAGAGATTTTAATTTTTCAACAAAACAAAATCAAATTCAAGGCTTGCAGCTTTCAGATATTTCTTTGCAAAGATAATTATCTTGAAATTAATTGCAGGGCGAAAATTACCCCTTGCAACTTTTCATTTTTCAGCAAACCTCAAATTTTGGGAAATTTAATTCAAATGCAAGGCTTACCCCTTGAAAATTGTGATTTTTCAACGACCCCCAAATTTTCAGAAATTTCATTCAAATGCAAGGCTAACCCCTTGCAAATTGTCATTTTACAACAAACCTCAAATTTTGGGAAATTTAATTCAAATGCAAGGCTAACCCCTTGAAAATTGTGATTTTTCAACGACCCCCAAATTTTCAGAAATTTCATTCAAATGCAAGGCTTACCCCTTGCAAGTTTTCATTTTTCAACAAACCCAAAATTTTTGGAAATTTAATTCAAAAGCAAGGGTAACCCCTTTCAAGTTTTCATTTTTGAACAAATTCCAAATTTTCGGAAATTTCATTCAAATGCAAGGCTAACCCCTTGCAAGTTTTCTCTTATCAGAAAATTCCAAATTTTCGGAAATTTCATTCAAATGCAAGGCTAACCCCTTGCAAGTTTTCATTTTTCAACAAACCCAAAATTTTTGGAAATTTCATTCAAAAGCAAGGGTAACCCCTTCCAAGTTTTCATTTTTGAACAAATTCCAAATTTTCGGAAATTTAATCCAAATGCAAGGCTAACCCCTTGCAAGTTTTCTCTTATCACAAAAATCCAAATGTTCAGAAATTTCATTCAAAAGCAAGGGTAACCCCTATCAAGTTTTCATTTTTGAACAAATTCCAAATTTACGGAAATTTAATCCAAATGCAAGGCTAACCCCTTGCAAGTTTTCTCTTATCAGAAAAATCCAAATTTTCAGAAATTTAATCCAAATGCAAGGCTAACCCCTTGCAAGTTTTCATTTTTCAACAAACCCAAAATTTTTGGAAATTTCATTCAAAAGCAAGGGTAACCCCTTTCAAGTTTTCATTTTTGAAAAAAATTCCAAATTTTCGGAAATTTAATCCAAATGCAACGCTAACCCCTTGCAAGTTTTCTCTTATCACAAAAATCCAAATTTTCAGAAATTTCATTCAAATGCAAGGCTAACCCCTTGCAAGTTTTCATTTTTCAACAAGCCCAAAATTTTTGGAAATTTCATTCAAAAGCAAGGGTAACCCCTTTCAAGTTTTCATTTTTGAACAAATTGCAAATTTTCGGAAATTTAATGCAAATGCAAGGCTAACCCCTTGCAAGTTTTCTCTTATCAGAAAATCCAAATTTTCAGAAATTTCATTCAAATACAAGGCTAACCCCTTGCAAGTTTTCATTTTTCAACAAACCCAAAATTTTTGGAAATTTAATTCAAAAGCAAGGGTAACCCTTTTCAAGTTTTCATTTTTGAACAAATTCCAAATTTTCGGAAATTTAATCCAAATGCAAGGCTAACCCCTTGCAAGTTTTCTTTTATCACAAAAATCCAAATTTTCAGAAATTTCATTCAAATGCAAGGCTAACCCCTTGCAAGTTTTCATTTTTCAACAAACCCAAAATTTTTGGAAATTTAATTCGAAAGCAAGGGTAACCCCTTTCAAGTTTTCATTTTTGAACAAATTCCAAATTTTCGGAAATTTCATTCAAATGCAAGGCTAACCCCTTGCAAGTTTTCTCTTATCACAAAAATCCAAATTTTCAGAAATTTCATTCAAATGCAAGGCTAACCCCTTGCAAGTTTTCATTTTTCAACAAACCCAAAATTTTTGGAAATTTAATTCAAAAGCAAGGGTAACCCCTTCCAAGTTTTCATTTTTGAACAAATTCCAAATTTTCGGAAATTTCATTCAAATGCAAGGCTAACCCCTTGCAAGTTTTCTCTTATTAGAAAAATCCAAATTTTTAGAAATTTCATTCAAATGCAAGGCTAACCCCTTGCAAGTTTTCATTTTTCAACAAACCCAAAATTTTTGGAAATTTCATTCAAAAGCAAGGGTAACCCCTTTCAAGTTTTCATTTTTGAACAAATTCCAAATTTTCGGAAATTTAATCCAAATGCAAGGCTAACCCCTTGCAAGTTTTCTCTTATCAGAAAAATCCAAATTTTCAGAAAATTCATTCAAATGCAAGGCTAACCCCTTGCAAGTTTTCATTTTTCAACAAACCCAAAATTTTTGGAAATTTCATTTAAAAGCAAGGGTAACCCCTTTCAAGTTTTCATTTTGAACAAATTCCAAATTTTCGGAAATTTAATCCAACTGCAAGGCTAACCCCTTGCAAGTTTTCTCTTATCAGAAAAATCCAAATTTTCAGAAATTTCATTCAAATACAAGGCTAACCCCTTCAAAGTTTTCATTTTTCAACAAACCCAAAATTTTTGGAAATTTCATTCAAAAGCAAGGGTAACCCTTTTCAAGTTTTCATTTTTGAACAAATTCCAAATTTTCGGAAATTTCATTCAAATGCAAGGCTAACCCCTTGCAAGTTTTCTCTTATTAGAAAAATCCAAATTTTTAGAAATTTCATTCAAATGCAAGGCTAACCCCT
This sequence comes from Acanthaster planci, assembly GCF_054643075.1. Lineage (NCBI taxonomy): Eukaryota > Metazoa > Echinodermata > Asteroidea > Valvatida > Acanthasteridae > Acanthaster > Acanthaster planci. The sequence goes on from NC_141789.1 coordinate 934,109, forward strand.
TGCAAGTTTTCATTTTTCAACAAACCCAAAATTTTTGGAAATTTCTTTCAAAAGCAAGGGTAACCCCTTTCAAGTTTTCATTTTTGAACAAATTCCAAATTTTCGGAAATTTAATCCAAATGCAAGGCTAACCCCTTGCAAGTTTTCTCTTATCAGAAAAATCCAAATTGTCAGAAAATTCATTCAAATGCAAGGCTAACCCCTTGCAAGTTTCCATTTTTCAACAAACCCAAAATTTTTGGAAATTTCATTCAAAAGCAAGGGTAACCCTTTTCAAGTTTTCATTTTTGAACAAATTCAAAATTTTCAGAAATTTCATTCAAATGCAAGGCTAACCACTTGCAAGTTTTCATTTTTCAACAATCACCCAAATGTTCAAAAATATAATTCAAAAGCAAGGGTAACCCCTTGAAATTTTCTTTTTTCAACAAACCCGAAATTTTCGGAGATTTGATTCAAATGCAAGACCAACCCCTTTTAAGTTTTTATTTTTCAATAACCCACAAATTTCCGGAGATTTAATTCAAAATCAAGACTAACCCCTGGCAGGTTTTCATTTTTCAACAACCGCCAAACTTTCAGAAATTTCAATCAAATGCAAGGCTAACCCCTTGCAAGTTTTCATTTGTCAACAAACCCAAAATTTTTGGAAATTTAATTCAAATGCAAGACTAACCCCTTGCAAGTTTTCTCTTATCAGAAAAATCCAAATTTTCAGAGACTTCATTCAAATGCAAGGCTAACCCCTTGCAAGTTTTCATTTTTCAACAAACCCAAAATTTTTGGAAATTTAATTCAAAAGCAAGGGTAACCCCTTTCAAGTTTTCATTTTTGAACAAATTCCAAATTTTCGGAAATTTAATCCAAATGCAAGGCTAACCCCTTGCAAGTTTTCTCTTATCAGAAAAATCCAAATTTTCAGAAATTTCATTCAAATACAAGGCTAACCCCTTGCAAGTTTTCATTTTTCAACAAACCCAAAATTTTTGGAAATTTAATTCAAAAGCAAGGGTAACCCTTTTCAAGTTTTCATTTTTGAACAAATTCCAAATTTTCGGAAATTTAATCCAAATGCAAGGCTAACCCCTTGCAAGTTTTCTCTTATCACAAAAATCCAAATTTTCAGAAATTTCATTCAAATGCAAGGCTAACCCCTTGCAAGTTTTCATTTTTCAACAAACCCAAAATTTTTGGAAATTTCATTCAAAAGCAAGGGTAACCCCTTTCAAGTTTTCATTTTTGAACAAATTCCAAATTTTCGGAAATTTCATTCAAATGCAAGGCTAACCCCTTGCAAGTTTTCATTTTTCAACAAACCCAAAATTTTTGGAAATTTCATTCAAAAGCAAGGGTAACCCCTTCCAAGTTTTCATTTTTGAACAAATTCCAAATTTTCGGAAATTTCATTCAAATGCAAGGCTAACCCCTTGCAAGTTTTCTCTTATCAGAAAAATCCAAATTTTTAGAAATTTCATTCAAATGCAAGGCTTACCCCTTCAAAGTTTTCATTTTTCAACAAACCCAAAATTTTTGGAAATTTAATTCAAAAGCAAGGGTAACCCCTTTCAAGTTTTCATTTTTGAACAAATTCCAAATTTTCAGAAATTTCATTCAAATGCAAGGCTAACCCCTTGCAAGTTTTCTCTTATCAGAAAATTCCAAATTTTCGGAAATTTAATCCAAATGCAAGGCTAACCCCTTGCAAGTTTTCATTTTTCAACAAACCCAAAATTTTTGGAAATTTCATTCAAAAGCAAGGGTAACCCCTTTCAAGTTTTCATTTTTGAACAAATTCCAAATTTTCGGAAATTTAATCCAAATGCAAGGCTAACCCCTTGCAAGTTTTCTCTTATCACAAAAATCCAAATTTTCAGAAATTTAATTCAAAAGCAAGGGTAACCCCTTTCAAGTTTTCATTTTTGAAAAAAATTCCAAATTTTCGGAAATTTAATCCAAATGCAAGGCTAACCCCTTGCAAGTTTTCTCTTATTAGAAAAATCCAAATTTTCAGAAATTTCATTCAAATGCAAGGCTTACCCCTTGCAAGTTTTCATTTTTCAACAAACCCAAATATTTTGGAAATTTAATTCAAAAGCAAGGGTAACCCCTTTCAAGTTTTCATTTTTGAACAAATTCCAAATTTTCAGAAATTTCATTCAAATGCAAGGCTAACCCCTTGCAAGTTTTCTCTTATCAGAAAATTCCAAATTTTCGGAAATTTAATCCAAATGCAAGGCTAACCCCTTGCAAGTTTTCTCTTATGAGAAAAATCCAAATTTTCAGAAATTTCATTCAAATGCAAGGCTAACCCCTTGCAAGATTTCATTTTTCAACAAACCCAAAATTTTTGGAAATTTAATTCAAATGCAAGGGTAACCCCTTGCAAGTTTTCATTTTTGAACAAATTCCAAATTTTCGGAAATTTAATTTATTTTATCGCTATGGGATAAAATGCATTATTCACCACAACGCACGTCGTTTAGTCATTGAAACAGTCCTGGTCATCTGGCTTATACCATGGTGAACAAGGCACTACTGTCTCACCCATCACGGTCTTGCACTAGCTGGCTTAATGGGATCAGCAAAGTGGCTGCATGGCCTTACATCAATCAACAGAGGCCTCAGAGGGTTCAGAGAATGTAGTACTTCTTCCGGGCTCAGACACCTAAACTGTCTCGAGGGGAATAATTGGTGAAGCCAGAAGGCCACAAGGAAATAACGGTTGAACCACAGCAAGTTTGGCACTAAAAATGGGCCACTTCGGCTTAGATTTTCAAGGCGGCAACACACAAATTAAACTCTGCTGGTTTGAATGCTGCTTTTGAACAACGGTTGTTCTCTATCGCCGTGCTGTTTCAGCCAAGGGGGGGATTCCCTTGTTCTGTGTCTGACATTTCCTTTACACATGGAAGAGGCAACCCATATGGATTGCTGAAGTTACTACTTGAAATTACAGGCGTCGGCTTGCGGATTGGTTTACTGGGACTGCGTGCGAGAGGTTTGCGACATTTCCTTGGCGCGGACAAGCTGCTGAGGTTGCCAGCACCTTTCCCCAGCTGGGTTGCCGAGCACCAGTCACGGCGTAGTATGCCCCGACAGCAGCAGCCACGGAAACGCCGGGCCCAACGGTCGCCTACACCGTATGCCCCTCGTCCCCGCGGCCGGCCCCGCAAGTCCTCGGCTGCTGAGTCCAGGTCTGCGCCTACGAGTGCCAGTGCCTTCACCACTACGGTCGAAACGGATCCAGCCAACCCATCAGTCGGCAGATCGATGGCGGAGGATACCGGTTCAGCGACGTCCCCCACCCCAGTGACGAGCGGACAGGCCGGGAGTCGCAGCGCAGGTTCCGCCGGAAGCGGATTGCCCGGAACTTTCACCTCTTCAGGTGGTGAGTTCAGTTCAGTTGCATTAGGACTGCAACCTGACGCAACAACACGCCAGGACAATGCTGGGGATTCCCCGGCTGTAGGGCTTGCTCTAAACACGGCTTTAGGCCCAGGCCAGCCTCAGATCGAAACCGATAACGTGGCAATTACTCAGGCCCAGGCTCATCAGATCTCAAGTACAGGCTTAAGCAACTCCCCTTTTCCAACTTGGGCGATGGCCAACAATTCTCTCAATTCTCCAGTAGCCCTGCCCGCTATTCCTAACGATTTCGGAAACACTAGACCTGTCCCACTGCTCGCCATGGGAGAAGGGGCTCCCCTTGATATTCACGTTCCGCAGTCAGCCAAAGAGAAGATTTGGAACGGAAAATATGTGGATATGGCGTTACTATATCGTGACAACGCTCTTAAAGCGCTGGGGGCCGCTTCCGAGCTGACCTTAGCTGTCGAACAAGGCCGTGTAGTTTTTAAGCCAGCGACGACGCACCCGCGTAAAATCGAGTCCGTTGATAAATGGCTCAGTGCCTTTCATGTGTTTATGGCAATTTATGCAGTGCGTCACCCCAGCCGCATATTCGATTTATTGAAGTATGCGGAAATTATCCGCACTGCCGCCGCGCAATTCCCCGGCCTAGGCTGGCGCAATTATGACGAACAGTTCCGTTTGCGTATGGAAGTAAACCCCTCTCGTTCTTGGGCTACCATCGACATGGAACTGTGGGTTACTGTTGCAGCCGTTGGTACGTTATCTTCAGCGTCAGCCCCAGCGGCAGTCGCTCGGACCCAACAGTACAATAAACGTGTCTGTTTTCCCTTTAACTCCCCAACGGGTTGCCGGTGGGCCTCGTGCCGGTACGTCCATAGCTGCACTCGATGTGGCCGTTCTGGACACGGGGCGTCCGACTGCAGAATAGCTTTGGGGCTCGGGCCCGCATTTCCAGCCACCCCCGGTCCCGCGCACCAGCCGATTGGTCCCGGTCGCGCTTCACATGCGTATACGCGTTACACGAAGACGCCGTTGGCAGCGTCAGGCGCACGGCAAGCGGCTCGGCCGGCTTTACCCAGTACAGTAACAAGGCTGGACACGCACAATGTGAGCGATAACAACCGCCAATCGGCGTGTACTGCTAACGGGGACAGAAATACTACTTTTCGTCCCCCCAACACCCGTTAATATCGTAGTCCTCAAGCAATGGTTGTCGGGTTATACAGATAAATCGGCGGCTAATTTGCTGTATAACGGTTTTGCAAACGGTTTCTCGCTGAGCTATCATGGTCCGAGGGTACGTAAAGATTCTGATTGCCTTAAGTCCGCGAAGGGTAGGCCAGAAATCGTCCTCCAGAAATTACGCGATGAAATTGCATTAGGCAGGATTGCAGGTCCCTTCTCGGACCGGCCATTTCCAAATCTTCAGTGTTCACCTATTGGTCTCGTGCCAAAGCACCGACAGGGCTCTTTTCGCCTTATTCACCATCTCTCCTATCCACTAGGTGAGTCTGTGAATGACTTCATTGATAAGGACGAGTGTGTAGTTCATTATGCATCATTCGATACGGCTGTCGATTTAGCGATGTCCGCCGATTCAGCAACATGGCTAGCAAAAACGGACATTAAGTCGGCTTTTCGGTTGCTTCCCGTCGCCCCTTCTGATTATGAATTGCTTGGCTTCAAGTTTCACAATCAGTTTTATTATGATAAGTGCTTACCCATGGGATGTTCGGTGTCCTGCAGGCTTTTTGAGGCATTTAGCACCTTTCTGGAATTTCACTTTAAGCAACTGTCGAACACTCAAACTGTCACCCATTATTTAGACGATTTCTTGTTTATTGGGCAGTCCAAGCGCTACTGCCAAGTGCTGCTTAATACCTTCCAGGACATGTGCGCCCAGTTGCGAGTGCCGCTAGCTGCAGAGAAGACCGAGGGCCCCAGCCAGGTAATTACTTATCTCGGTCTAGAGATCGATACGGTTAAGCGCGAAGTCCGAGTACCACACAACAAAGTGCTTGCCCTCCGGGAGGAGATTCAGTCATTTTTGGGTCGGCATAAATTGTCCCTGAAAGAAATCCAGTCCGTGGTGGGTTCCCTTAATTTTGTATGCCGCGCAATTGCGCCAGGACGGGCGTTTACTCGTCGGTTGATTGGTATGTCCCGCGGGCTGCGGAAGCCCCATCACAAAGCCCGCCTATCTCACGGCGCGAAACTTGATTTACGTATGTGGTTAACCTTCCTTAAGCACTTCAACGGGGTTTCCCCATTCCGAGATCGGATCTGGCGCGACAATGACGCTTTAGAGTTATTTACAGACGCTGCTGCAAGCATTGGGTTTGGTGGGTACTTCAGCGGTCGATGGTTTCACGGGCGTTGGTCCCCTGAGTTTAGGGCGCTATCCCCGTCGATAGCATACTGCGAGTTTTATCCACTAGTGATTGCAGTGCATTGTTGGGGTTCCCAGTTAGCTCAGCGCAAAGTGCTTTTCCGCACAGACAACGAAGCAGTAGTGCACATCATCAACAAACAGTCATCCACTTGCGACCAGATCATGCAGTTAGTGCGAGCTTTTGTGTGTCAGTGTCTGCGGTTCAATATCACATTTAAGGCCGTGCATATCCCCGGAGTACACAATGAAATTGCCGATTCCCTCTCACGTTTCCAGGTGCATCGCTTCCGGGCCTTGGCCCCACAGGCGGACATAGCAATGACACCGCTCCCCGACCTTCTCCGGGTGTAATAGAAGGTGAGATGCATCGGTTATTGGTGGCTGCTTCAACGGCAAACACGCACAAAACTTACCGGACGGGTTGGCGTGCGTTTTGTTCATTTATGGGCCAACGACCTAATGAAACTAAATGTGCTTCAAGCAACGATGTTCGGCAGTTTATAGCATGGCTGTCCCTCCAGCGTCTTGCCGCGTCAACTATAGCTACTTATGTATCGGCGGTGGGCTATTTTCATAAGCTTCAAGGTTGGCCCGATCCCACGCGGGATTTTCTGGTGGCGAAATTATTGACAGGTTGTCGCCGGGACAAACCGGGTGGCGATGAACGGTGGCCAATGACCTTACCGTTATTGACCGATATCATTAACGCACTTCTGCATGTGTGCCCCACAAGCTATGAAGCTGCGCTTTTCCGGGCTGCCATGTTATGCGCATTCTTTGGGTTTATGCGCATAAGCGAGTTCGCTGCAGTTGCCAAGTCTAACATCCAACAATCACTCCTCCATGTGTCTGACGTACATATTCAGGAGGCAGATGATGACAATGCAGCGGTGTTCATTTCCCTCCGGCATACGAAAGCTAATCAAACTGGCCGTCCTCAAGTTATTCGCTTGGTGCGCTCAGTTGATGAACGTGTCTGCCCGGTCCGCGCGCTGACAAACTTCTCACGGATTCGCCCCACATCGCCCGGCGCGTTCTTTTGCCACTTTGGGGGCGAGCCACTGACACAGTATCAATTCAATGCCACTTTAAGAAAAATTCTTTGTTTTTTAGGGCTTGCAGACACCCACTTTCGCTCCCACTCCTTTCGCATCGGAGCGGCGTCAACCGCATTCGCCTTGGGTTTTCCCCTTGAGCAGATCAAGACAATGGGCCGCTGGCGTTCGGCGGCCGCACAGCGTTATATTCGCCCGCTGATATCGTGTCATTTTCCCGACGTGTAGTCAGCCAGAGACAATTGCTGGTCTTGTGTGCATAGCCTAGAACTTTCCACCTTTTGGATGATATTATTAAGGATAAATAAATAAAAAAAAAAAATAATAATAATAAGAATAATACTACCACTATTAATCATAATAAATAAAAATAAAAATTAAAAAAAAAAAAAAAAAAAAACCCATATATATCGATATATACATATGTATAAACTACTGAAAGTAATACTCATATTTAACAGCAACAACGGCACCGGAACATTCCTGGTTCCTCTCCCCTTTGTTCACAGGGGATGTTTGGATACTTGGAGATTCCATCATAAGTCGAGCAGAGACCACACTCCGGACTAGGCACGACGTCCGCTGGAATGGCCTGGGTGGAGCGAAATATGGTGACGTAACCAAATTAATGGCGGAACTCGCAGCAAGATGGCCTTGTCCGGCCATGCTAATCGTCCACTTAGGCACTAACGAGTTGGTTCAGACCGATTTTTTCTGTTTCCGACAAAGGCTGGCACTTTTTATGCGAGAGTGTCTTGACACTTACCCAGAGGCGCAGTTGGTTTGGTCAGATATTTTACCGCGCGCCTGTTACTTTGGGTCTACTAATCCATCAAAAATGGAAAAGAAACGCCGCGCGATCAATAGGTGGGCATGTTCGCTCGGTAGTCGACTGGGAGTGTCAGTGCTGCACCACCCTCAGTTCCGATGGTCGGAGTTCGCATTGTATCGTTACGATGGTGTCCACTTATCTGACATGGGCAACGCGTATTTTAGGGCCAACTTAGAAGACTACATCATTACTGCCTTGGAAAAATAGAATCGTTTCCCGGGATGTGGGCCTAATGGGTGGCATTGTGCAAGTGTTTGAAAAGGGAGGCTCGAAGTCCGGGCGGTCGTCCCAGTGGGGCGCGCGTTGCGCGTCTGGCGGGAACTACCTGGGAGCGACACGCAGTTTCCGAAGTAAACAAATAAACAATTTAGGCGAATTATCTCGCAGTGATTATAACGTAAAGTTAGTTGTTAGTAATGTTTCATTTCGTTTTTCTTCAACACTACGCCAAGCACCCTCTTGTTCTGGTGGGGCTTATTCTAACCGCCTGTTCAAGCGGTGGAAAAAACGGCGTGCCTTATGTAAGTTTTTCTTAAGTTGTAAAGGATAAATAGAATCACATGACTATTCATTATAGGACAAGCACCTACTTGTTCCGGTGGGGTTTGTCTGCATGGCAAGTGTGCCAAGGAATTCCAACCTGTTATGCCAAGTGTGGCAAGTCTTTCTGCTAACAACCTTGCTTTTTTCTGCCAAGTGTGGCAAGCCTTTGGCGAGTTTGTTCCTGTTTTTCTGCCAAGTGTGGCAAGTATCTCTTTGGCAAGTGTGCCTAAGTTTCTGCCAAGTGTGGCAAGTATGGCAAGTGTGCCAAGAAATCTTACAGAATTTCTGCCAAGTGTGGCAATAGAAAGTGGTGTTGAAATCAGCAAAAACAAATAAACTTGCCGCTCGAAATCTTTGCCAAAAACCAAAACGTGGTGTCAATGTGTGGTTTGTGCACATAGAGTTGGAGAATAATTTATTTTATCGCTATGGGATAAAATGCATTATTCACCACAACGCACGTCGTTTAGTCATTGAAACAGTCCTGGTCATCTGGCTTATACCATGGTGAACAAGGCACTACTGTCTCACCCATCACGGTCTTGCACTAGCTGGCTTAATGGGATCAGCAAAGTGGCTGCATGGCCTTACATCAATCAACAGAGGCCTCAGAGGGTTCAGAGAATGTAGTACTTCTTCCGGGCTCAGACACCTAAACTGTCTCGAGGGGAATAATTGGTGAAGCCAGAAGGCCACAAGGAAATAACGGTTGAACCACAGCAAGTTTGGCACTAAAAATGGGCCACTTCGGCTTAGATTTTCAAGGCGGCAACACACAAATTAAACCCACCACCTCCCCATCTCCACCATAATTTTGGACTATGAATTTAGCTTTTACTGGTTTAATGGCGGGAACTACCTGGGAGCGACACGCAGTTTCCGAAGTAAACAAATAAACAATTTAGGCGAATTATCTCGCAGTGATTATAACGTAAAGTTAGTTGTTAGTAATGTTTCATTTCGTTTTTCTTCAACACTACGCCAAGCACCCTCTTGTTCTGGTGGGGCTTATTCTAACCGCCTGTTCAAGCGGTGGAAAAAACGGCGTGCCTTATGTAAGTTTTTCTTAAGTTGTAAAGGATAAATAGAATCACATGACTATTCATTATAGGACAAGCACCTACTTGTTCCGGTGGGGTTTGTCTGCATGGCAAGTGTGCCAAGGAATTCCAACCTGTTATGCCAAGTGTGGCAAGTCTTTCTGCTAACAACCTTGCTTTTTTCTGCCAAGTGTGGCAAGCCTTTGGCGAGTTTGTTCCTGTTTTTCTGCCAAGTGTGGCAAGTATCTCTTTGGCAAGTGTGCCTAAGTTTCTGCCAAGTGTGGCAAGTATGGCAAGTGTGCCAAGAAATCTTACAGAATTTCTGCCAAGTGTGGCAATAGAAAGTGGTGTTGAAATCAGCAAAAACAAATAAACTTGCCGCTCGAAATCTTTGCCAAAAACCAAAACGTGGTGTCAATGTGTGGTTTGTGCACATAGAGTTGGAGAATAATCCAAATGCAAGGCTAACCCCTTGCAAGTTTTCTTTTATCAGAAAAATCCAAATTTTCAGAAATTTCATTCAAAAGCAAGGCTAACCCCTTGCAAGTTTCCATTTTTCAACAACCCCAAAATTTTTGGAAATTTAATTCAAAAGCAAGGGTAACCCCTTTCAAGTTTTCATTTTTGAACAAATTCCAAATTTTCGGAAATTTAATTCAAATGCAAGGCTAACCCCTTGCAAGTTTTCATTTTTGAACAAACTCCAATTTTTCGGAAATCTAATTCAAATGGAGGGCTTACCCCTTGCAAGTTTTCATTTTTCAACACCCCACAAATTTTCGGACATTTAATTCAAATGCAAGGCTAACCCCTTGGAGATTTGAATCTTGATGCAAAGATGTATCTCCAAAAAATTAAGATTTTATAAATATTGCAGATTTAATATTTGCAAAGATGATTTATTTTCAAGATAACCTGTTCCTTTCCTCATATTTTCCAATAAACCCAAAAGTTTCTGAAAATTTATAAAAACACGAGTCAAACCCATGGTGATGTTTATATCTCAATAAACCCCATATTTTCTGAAAAATACTTAATACAAAAGGCTTACTAATTTGGGGTGTTATTATAAATTAGAAAAACAAACGCTCTCCAAATTAACTGAAATGCGAGGCTAGCCCCCTGCATATTTTAATTTTTCAACAAACGCTTGGTTAAATGAAAATTAAAAACGCATGGGTAACCCTCTGCAGGTTCAACTTCAGG